>NW_024070192.1:10442471-10504027 GCF_014754425.2 Oryx dammah | reverse complement strand
CCCCTCCCCACCCCTCTCCTCCTGCCTCCCTTCCAACCCGGACCAGAACACCCACTCTCTCCCTTGGAGTCCCAGGCCTCAAGGGTGTGACCTGTGGTTGCTGGGGGCAAACAGAGCAGCAACTTTGGGTTTAAAACATGTGCCCAGGCTTCTGGTAAAGGCAGTACTCCGCACTTGAAAAATCATGTTTTGACAAGGCTTCCTGCCATATTTTCCTCAATCTACATACAAATGTAATAAGAGCTCTTTAATTATCTGTTTAAGATAGTGTATGTGCTTATTAGAAACGGGCTGACTTTAAAATTCCTTTCCTTCCCACAGAGCCTCCTGCTGGCTTCCCTTATTACAGTAGCATGGCTTTTTTTTCCCCCTACATTGAACAACCTTTGATTTTTGAATTAAATGTCAGCTGCAGTTTTGCCCTGGATCCGTGACTGCCCGTGGAGACAACCTGACAGGCGGGCTCCCCGCTCGCAGAACAGCCATCCCTTTGTATGTGGCCAATCACATGTAATTTATTGCAGGCCCTCCCGGCAGAGGGAAGTTGGCCGTCCCAGGCATTAATTCCGTCTTTGCGGCGGGGCCGGAGGGAGAGTGGAGGGGAGAGGCGGTCGGTGGGAGTGGGCCGGGAGCCGGGAGCGCGAGGGGGGACCATGGTAAGCGGACGGTATTTTCATTTTAATTGCGTCTAATTACACTTGCCATTTAGGGGTTTGTATGCGGGGGAGAGGCGTCCCCCTCCTTTCAGAAGAGGGGAGTGGGGGAGGCGTTTACATCCCGCGAAGAGCGCGGGCTGGCTTCGAAAGCCGAGCGTCTGAGCCACTGTTCCACACCCCCGCCCCCCCGCCCCGACGGTCCTCGCGTCCAGCAGGTCGCCGACGAAAAGACGTGTATGCAGTTCTCCATCCGGCGTCCCAAGCTGCCGTCTTCCGAGACGCACCCCGAGGAGAGCATGTACCGACGGCTGGACGTGGCGGCCTGGCTCCGCCACCTGAATGCGCTGGGGCAAGTGGAAGAGGAGTACAAGCTCCGCAAGGTGAGGCCCGGCGCGTCCGCGAGCCCGGCGGCTTCGAGGCCAGGGGTCGGGGCCGCGCCCACGGGCCGCCGCCTCTGGCCGGGTTTCGGGGACGAGTCGGGGGCGGGGGGTGGGGGCGGCGGTCGGTCCGCTGACGCCAGCGGCTGTGTGAACGCGCCCGATAGAGCGATCAAAGCCGCTGCGATGAAAAAGCAACCTCCGGAGCGGGTTCGGGGTACCCCGCGACAGCGTGTATAGAAGAGCTCGCAGCCCGCGCCCGCGATTCCAAAACCGGGATTAAGGCCCTGACGTGAGAACGACAGGTTAATCTGAGCGCCGCACCAGGGGGGGGCATTGACATTGAAATGAGCCTGGTTTGTGTCCTGTATGGGAATGGGGGGCCGGCACTTTCCCCTTCTAAACATGTGCAAATTGCAGCGATCTGAATCAAGGCATCAGTTGTCAAGAAGGCGCAGCAAAGCCACCAAAACACAGATCTCCGGGGATTTGGGGGTGCTTTGAGCGGTCCTGCTTTGGCCCCTCCCCAACTTTTGCCGCTTCCTCCAGGCCATTTTCTTCGGCGGCATTGATGTGTCAATCCGAGGGGAGGTCTGGCCCTTCCTGCTGCGTTATTACAGCCACGAGTCGACGTCGGAGGAAAGGGAGGCGCTGCGGGTGCAGAAGAGAAAGGAATACGCCGAGATCCAGCAGAAAAGGTGACCGCGGTGCCCGACCGGGGGCCCCCTCGAACCGCGGAGGGGAAACCCTCGCCGCCCCCCCTCGGAGCCGCGGAGGGAAATGCCATTTGGAAAGGCAATTTGAGGTGCAATTCAGCATTGATAATATGTTCCGTGACCCATAGTTTCCTTGGAAAATGGGTCTCCCAGGACCGTGAGCGATGGGTCTGGATAAGTGCAGTCATTACCCCCGCGCCCGGCCCCGGGACTGGCTCTCTTTAGCTCGCATGTCAAGGTTTTAGAATTCTTTTTCAACATACTTAACGAGGCGCTGACATCCCACCACTGAACGCCGGGGTGGCAGCGGGGCTGGGGTCGAGGGGAGGGCAGCTGGGAACTGGGGTTGCTGAGGTCTGTTGGGCCTCCCTGACCCTGTAGTTTCGGTGAGCTCTCCCCCAGACGCTGGGACCAGTGAGACCGAGTTAATTTGGGAAAGCCTTGTGCACAACGCCCCTACCCTGCCCGGAGTCAGTGGCAGCTGGAGGGTTGGCCAACGACCCCGGTTGCCATCTTCGAGCAGGGCGGCAAGGGGCGCCCCTGGTGGCCTGGAGCGGGTGGGACGCTTGCTGACCTCCCAGCGGGCTCTCTGCTCCGTGCCAGGCTCTCTATGACCCCTGAAGAGCACAGAGCTTTCTGGCGGAACGTGCAGTTCACCGTGGACAAGGATGTGGTTCGGACAGATCGGAACAACCAGTTCTTCCGAGGCGAAGGCAATCCCAATGTGGAGAGCATGAGGTACCGCCTCCCCGGCCAGCAGGGTTCCTTCCCAACTGGGTTTCACTCCCATCTGCCACCGCGGAGCCTCACCTCACCCCTCAGGTCTCAGCTGACCCTCTGGGAAGTGGACCAGCCGCAGAAGCTTCTGCAGGGGTCAAGAATCTTTCTTCTAAGTTCAGTGCCCCAGAATCAGAGAGTCCTTAGCTATTTCAGGCAATGTCAATGGGCCCCTTACTGTCCTAGTGACCCAGGGAAGGCCTGGAAGCCCCTCCCAAAGGTACCAGCAAAGGCCCTGCCCCCTGGGCATCCACCAAACCAGCTGTGAACCCGCCTCCCCTGAGTGTCTCCCTCTCCCATTGGGTGTTCCTCTGGGAGATCAAGCCACATAGGGGCTGAGGCTGGCATCTCTGTTGCCTCCTGGCAAATAATTGCACAAAATTAGCAGCCCATTAAAAAACGTCCCTGCCAGCCCACCCTTTGTCACAGGCAGTCGACCATTAAGAAAATCAGACCCACATTCCTCCTTGCTCTGCTCTAGAGGACTGGGGCTGGTGAGTGCCTAAGTGCAGGCCCTTACCTTTCCCCAAGCTCTGGAGATGATCCCAGGAGCTGCTCTCCTTCCTCTAAGATCAAGGTGACGCATGGGGGCCTGGAGAGCCCAGAGTCTCCAGCTTGGGGTTCTACTAGCCTGGAGAACACATTGCTATGTTATGGCCACCCTCCACTGACCTCCCTGCTCTCTGCACTGCATCTCCAGGAGGATCCTGCTGAACTATGCAGTGTACAACCCAGCCATTGGCTACTCCCAGGGTATGTCGGACCTGGTGGCACCCATCCTGGCTGAGGTCCTGGACGAGTCAGACACCTTCTGGTGCTTTGTGGGTCTGATGCAGAACACAATCTTTGTCAGCTCTCCTCGGGACGAGGACATGGAGAAACAGCTGGTGAGGCTCTCAGATGTGTGTGGCTTGGCTGCTGTGGGTCACCAAGCAGTGGGAAAGCCAAGGTGGGCCTTGCTGATAGACTGTAGGGGGCTTAGCCCTGGGCCCGTGGACTAGGGACAGCTCCCCCAAGAGGGACACATGCTGTTCCCAGGTCCCAGGACACATGCTGCCATCCCCACCTCACACTCCTGCAGTCCAGAGGCTCCTCATGTGGCCTCTCTCCTCCCTGCATGTGGCATCCTAACCCTGGGGGGGAAGGAGTCACTATCACACCTGGCCCTGTGCTTTATAAAACGTGTTCTTAGGTGTATCTGGGTCCCCCACAGGGGACATAGCCAGGGTTCCTAGGGATGGGAATGGGAGGGGCTCTTGAAGCCGCCCTGAGGCCCACTGGATAGTCATCACAACCCCACCTCGAGGGCAGCAGGCCTGTTTGTGCCCAGGCATCTCTCCTCCCACCATGACCCCTGCTAACCTACACAGACCAGGCAGCACTGAAAATTGGGAGTGAGGAGGCAAAACTGGGTAAGGTAGGGCCAGGAGTGCCCACTCTTTGTGCACTCAATCACCTGTTAGGTGCTGCTGGCGCTAGGACGTGGTCTCGGGTCCCCAGTCTGAGAGATTCTCAGCCTGGAAGCTGATAGTGCATGGGTAGGATGCTGAGTGTGCTAGGGAGTGATACAGAAAGAGCTCTGGTGATAGAGAGGGAACCAAGAGGAGTCCCAATGTCTCCTTGGACCAGGCTGACTCCATGGCACACGGGGTCTGGCCATGAATATTGCCAGGCCTGCCAAGACTTGGCTGAGCAGGGATTTTTGGGCAGTGACACTGGGTGGCCCAGTCAGGTTGGTGGCTCACATGCAGTGAGGGTCGAGCTGAATGGAGGGCCTCGAATGCCAGACCAAGGAGCACTCCTGTCGACCAGCCATTAGGAAGCTGATGAAGACTGTGGATAGGAGAGCAGGACACAGCAGGGGGACTGGAGGAGAGGGAGCCAGGAGCAGGGAGGTGGGGACATAAGGGGAAGGGAAGGGGCACCAGAGCAGGGGCGGGGGGCATCCCTGAGGGAGGGAAGAAGGGGGTCAGCTGCCTGCCTGGACTTGTTGACCCTGCTGTGGGCCACTAGGTGAAGAAACTGGCCAGTCTGGAAGGATCCTCAGAATCAGTTTCCATGCCACCCCAGTGGCTGTCTCAAGTAGGAACAATGGGCTGTTTGTGTGGGAAGGGGCCTGTGAGTCACCAAGACCCCCCCGTAGGATCCCCGGGCTGCGATCTCAGCCGAGCCTGCCCACTCCCCGCTCTCTGTGTCGGCCCTGTGATGTCAGGTTTCCACGGTACCTGGGGAGGCAATTACGGGCTCTGACGTGATTCGCTGCTGACGGCTCCACAGCACATGGCCCCGTGACTCGTTAGCTGCTGGAGATCGATTTTACAACGGTGCTGGTGAAGTCAGCAGCCCAAGCCGGACACTGCCAGAAATAGCCTTAATCTGGTCCCACGTCACTGGGTGGTGACCTGAAGCGCAGGAATCAAGCCTCTTGGGATTCAGAAATGCCCCCTCTCTGCTCTGAATCAGCTATGGGAGATGATGAATCTAGGTGATCGGAGTGGAAGGTGGTTGAGTGGGTGTGGGGGAGGGGCGTTGTCAAAAGGATGCTTTGCTCGACATCTCAGAAATGAGAGGGCGTCAGAAACAGCCCATGTGGTGCCTGAGAGCCAGGGGTCTTCCTAGCCTCAGACCTGCCACCCGCCTCCTGGGCCACAGCAGGGGCTCTTGCTGTCCCTTGCCACAGCCTCCGGAACAGTCCAAAATCTGGGCTAAACTGACCAAGACAGATGTGAGTCAGACTTCCAGTGACAGAACAGAATAAGTGGGTGGAGACCCATGAAGCAAATAGAGACCTCGCGTGTGGCACACCTGCTCTGAGGGTAGAGGAGCCCGACGAGGAAGGGCCTCGGTGGGAGGGGGCTTCTGGGGCCAGGCAGGCAGGCCTGCTTGGGCCTGGGGGGCTCATTCATCTGGCCTCACCTCCAGCTGTACCTGCGGGAGCTGCTGCGGCTGACCCACGCACGCTTCTACCAGCACCTGGTCTCGCTGGGTGAGGACGGCTTGCAAATGCTCTTCTGCCACCGCTGGCTCCTGCTGTGCTTCAAGCGGGAGTTTCCTGAGGCGGAGGCACTGCGCATCTGGGAGGCCTGCTGGGCCCATTACCAGGTGAGCCAGGCGGGCACACCTGGCGTACGAGGAGGGCAGGGTGCCCGCGTAACCGGGCACCACCTCTGGGGTCCCCTTGCTCCACCATCCCTGGCCCCCCACAGGCCACATTCAGCCCCTCACACGAGGACTGCCTTCTAGTCCCACGTGGCCAGCCTCCGACCCGCAACTCGCCTCCCAAGTAACTGAAATCGATGCAAATTGCCCACTGACTGCACTCATTACCACGTTCTGGGGCTGAGCACGCTCCTGTCACAACCAATCAGCGTGAAAGACATTGCAGGGCCAAGCAGGATGCTGGTGCCCACATGCCGGATCCAGTGCCCACCTGCCTGTCCCCGCTAGGGATGACTCAGGGAAAGGGCCCTGAGATCCTGCTTCCCTGCCAGCCCCTCTGAGAGCCCAGGCCCCGCCCACTGTCGCCTCGCAGGGACGTGATTTCCCCTTGCCGTCCTTCGTTATCAGCATCTCCTCAACAAATTCCCCTGAGAGCCTCTCGCTGGCCCTGTCACAAGGCTTTAACGCCCAAATTAGCAACAAGCAGGCCATGTTAAAGGATAGGCAAGTCTCTCTGAATCCATCAGCCTTAAAAAATAATAATAATATTGATGCATCCAAGAGGTGGCCAGGACCATTTCTGCAAGAGCGGCCTCCATCCTTCCTACAGCAGCTGGCGCAGCTTGGATTAGACAAACCTTGCTGATAGATGTGCACGCCCACCAGCCCTCAGAAATGTGCATCAGCGTCTGTCCTCCTTACTAGTGTTGAAGAAGGATTATGTCTGATAGAAGTGAGTCTGAAGAAGCCCACTGCTGGTACCACGGGCTGTTTCGTATTCATCCATCCTCGCCCACCTCCTCCTGCTCCCTCCCAGCCCAGGTCTGGGCTGCATTTCCTGTGTGGATTAGCCTGCTCTGTGTGTACTGCAGGGTGGAATCTAGGAAGCAGTGGCAAGGATGGTCCAAAACACTGGATCACATTTAAAAGAAAAAAAAAATTGTGTCCGCTTTGCACAAAGCCTCATTGCATCTTTTCTAGCAGCAAATTTGCCACCTTCGGGACATCACATTTAAGCTAATGTTACATGTGAACCCAGAGCATCACCCAACAGATGGGGCCATTTCTCAGGCTAAATTTAGCCTCATTTGGCCCCACCCCTTGATCAAATTAGTGGCAGGAGGTTGAGGCGGGGGATAGTAGGATGGTGGTAGTGGGGGTAGGCTAATTCATTAGAGTGAGCTCTGGCGGGAGGTGGGGGGCGGTCCCTACCAGCTGGTTTAACTTTAAAGTGTCCCCAGAGTGTGAAGGGCTCTGTTTTATTCATTTATTATACTTCCAGTTTGCCCTCGGGGGATGGGCCCTGGGCCTGGTCCAGTGAACTGGGGTTAGTCCGGTACTGCCCTCCAGCCCCCTTTAGAATATGCCCCACCTTTTCGTCCCCATAATCCTCTCCCAAAGGAGCTGGACATGAACCTTCCTGAAACTCCTCCGCTGTCCTGTCCCCACCCTACCCCACCAGCCCCAGCCACAATTCAAATAGCTGCAGAAGGATCGTTCTGAGCCACAGCAAGACTATTCTGGATTAATTCAGAGGAAGGGGTTGGGCAGTCTGGGAATGGCCTCTCCAGAGTGGGTGGGATGTGGGGTGTTTGCTGCCCGTAACCTCTAACCGCGCATCCAAGGCTCTGCCTGGCCCTGTTTGGGAAGGAACAGGGTTCTGTCTGGCTGGGTGGCCAACGTCAGAAGACTAAACACAGGCTTCCTGGTAGTCCTTGTCCTTCCTCTGCCCCCGGGAGCTAGTGTGACTCAAAAGCAGTGTGCCCTCAGAGCATCCGGGCCAGAGAGGACACAGGATGTACCCCGTGAGGACCAAGCGCCAGCATCCTGCTGCAGGCCCGGCCTTGCTGGGTAACAAAATGTGAGGCAGCCTGCAGGGAAGGCAACGGAGTCCTCAATGGGGCCTGAAATCTGGTTAAAGAGGGTGGGCTCATTGTAGGGAACTATGCGGAGCTGCTGTGCTTGGCTCTGAGGCTCTTCTCCCCAGTTTTCTTACCAACAAACCTAAGAGTCATCTCTGGGGCACAAGTTGGGACATTTGGCCTCAAGGCAGGAGCACAGTGACCAGTGGGTGGCTGCTGGAAAGTTCATCTTCCTTGATAGCATGTTCAACCACCCACTGGAGCAGGGTTCTGACTCACCGTCTCTCAAGACCCCAGAATGGGTAGTAGCCAGGTTTCAGAGGAGCATGTTCTTTGCCCATGTGCTGGAGAGGCTCCTAGAGGGCTCCCCAAAGGGGACCAGCTGCCTGTCGGTGACCAATCCCAGCATCGCCCTTTCACGCATCACAGCAGTCTTTGGATGTAGGTGCTAACACTGGTCCATTTGCAGGTGGGGAAACTGAGGAGGCTGCTGGGCTTGCCCAGGGCCGCACAAACCCAGACGGTCTCACCTGGGAGCCCTTGACCCCATAGCTCTGCTTGTGGCCTCTACTGGCAGTCAGGACCCGGGGCTGGGTCAGGGGCCTTATCTGAACCCACTCTCTACCCCCCAGACAGATTACTTCCACCTTTTCATCTGCGTGGCCATTGTGGCCATCTATGGGGATGATGTCATTGAGCAGCAGCTGGCCACCGACCAGATGCTTCTGCACTTTGGAAACCTGGCCATGCACATGAATGGGGAGCTTGTTCTCAGGAAGGTGAGTGTGGCCCCCCAACGTGCAGCCCTGCCCTCCCTTATACAGAGCCCCACCTCTACTTCCAGAGCTCCACCCCTACAGGGGCCCCTATAAGCTCCACCCCCCACATTTATAAATTCCTGCCCACATGCAGAGCCCCGCCCCCACCCTCCATCCTGGGAGCTCCCCACCAAGGTCAGAATGTCTGGCAGCTGCTCAGGACGCCCATCAGGCTGACAAAAGAGGCCTCTCTCCTCATGGAAGGAACAGATTACCCATTTTGACAGACAGGTCCTCCACCGTGAGGCACCTCACTCATAGCCCAGAGCTGGGAAAACTAAGCAGGAGGCTTAGGAAGGGGAGGTGGCCAACCTTTCATCCAAGGTTAGTGGGATAAATGGGGCCTTTGCCACCTCCCTACTTCCCAGACTCCTGCTGGAGACACCACTTCTTAAAGCTTTCTGGTGTTTTCCAGGGGCAGCGAGGAGGGCCTAGGGTCAGGGGTGGAGTGGGTAGGAAGAGGGCTTGAAGAAGTCCTGCAGGGCAGAGAGGTGGAGCCACGGGGCCAGACTGAGCCAGGGAGGGACAGGGTGGGCCCTGTTCCACTTTTGGCTGCCCTGTTCACCTTCCATATGAAGGCTGTTGGGGGAGCCGTCTTTGGGTCGAGCCGCATGGGAGCGCAGCTTGTGAAACTTTATAGCCCCTGCCTTCAGCTGGATCAGGGTGTTGAAAGGGATGAGGCAGGCAGAGCCCTCACCCTGGCCTGGCACAAGGAGCAGCCTCGGGTGCGGACTGGCTGCCCGCTGTCCCTCATCACCACTGTCCTCTCTCTGCAGGCGAGGAGTTTGCTGTACCAGTTTCGCCTCTTGCCACGGATCCCCTGTAGCCTGCACGACTTGTGCAAACTGTGCGGGACTGGCATGTGGGACAGCGGTTACATGCCTGCCGTGGAGTGCACGGGCCAGCACCCAGGGTCGGAAAGCTGCCCGTACGGGGGCACCGTGGAGATGCCTTCCCCCAAGCCCCCCAGAGAAGGCAGGAAGGGCCCAAAGGTGCCCCGAGAAGGCTTCAGTTTCCGCAGATAGGTTGGGCTCCCTGCGCTGGACGAGGGGTGAGGGGACCTCTGCCGGGTCCCAAGCATGGGGGAGGGGGTGGGGATGGGCGTGGAGGGGACAGGATGGTAGAAACGGAAGGAAAATGCCCTTGAGCAACATGAAGGGAAACTTTTTGTATTAAGGACAAAATTGGAGTCCGGACATGCCAGAAATAAAACCCACCAGCTGCCCAGAGAAAAGTCGGCTCCCCAAACAGCGGGACCAGGATGCACGACCACCCTACCTGGAGACGCAGGCTTGCTGGGTTCTCGTGTCGCCCACCTCTGATGGATCTCAACACAACCCAGGAGTTCCTCCAGCTTCATCAGCCACCAAAGGGTATTATTGCCAGGCACTGGGAAAGGCAGAGACAGAGACAGAAGAAGAGAGACAGCACTGGGGAGCCCAGAACAAGGGGGTCCCATCCAGACCCAGAGACGTCTTTGCAAGCTGGGCACACCCCCTCATCAGGTTTCATTCTTTGAATAAATCAAACAGACTCCACAGCTTCTCCAGCCATAGCTGCAAAGCTGATGTGAAGACATCTGCCAAAAAAAAAAAAAGAAGGCCCCACTGATTTCAGGGTAGAGAGGTGTAAGAGCAGGAGGCTGGGGGCTTTTACACTGTCCGTTTCAACATCCGACCCTCTTGGTATGTGAAGGAATCTGCTGCCTGTGAGCCTGAGCACGGGCTGTTGAAGTGTTGGATTCTTCTCCCTTAGTTGAAGAATCGTCTACATTTGGCAGTGTTGAAGGCTATTTTCACCAAATACTGAGACCAACTTGGGGTTCGATGGGTCGAGGTGTGTATGTGTGTGTGTGCACGCAAAATTCTCTGAAGGGAATCTGTAATGTTTTAGGGAAAGGGCACAATGTGAACTGACCAACAAGACAAAGGCAGCTGAAAGTGCCAGAAACACTCCCACTTCCCTGCAGGGTCTGCGTTCTGCCGTGACCGCCAGTCTTCTGTAAGTCAGTGTCCCCGGTGGTCAGATGCGCGAGCAACCACAGTACAACAGCCACCGTGGAAACCTGGTCTTCCCAGCACGCTCTCCCTGCTCCCAGAGCCTCCCCAGTTACTCCTTCTGGGGTTTAGAGGAGGACAGACAAGGACACGGGAAGGCTCCCAGCCAGCATAGAAGACTGGACCTATTTGCACGGGAACTGACAGGAACAAGGAGCCTGGAATCGTTCCTTGAATCCTCCTGAACATCCTTCTGGGGAGAAAAATCCTTGAAGTGCTGAGAATCATCACAGAAACACAGCCCAACCAAGGCTTCTTCCTGCCCCCAGCTTTTCTCACTTAGAGTGGACGCTGCTGGATGGCGCCACTTTAAAAAGTTGTTTATCAACAGGAAAGAGGAAGTTATCAGCCTCTTCCCTTCTCAGCTTCTCTATGAGTCCATGTCCTCCAGTGGGCAGGAGACTGACACTGTGACTTCCAGGTTGCTGACACCTCAGTCCCAAGAGCCTTTTGGGGAGACTATCCTGGAGCCCCATCAGTGCCCAGATCTTGGGGTACCAACCATTATAGTCCAGCAGCAGGGTCCAGGCTGGATAGACTTCTCATCTGCTCAGCTTCTGGGAAAAGAAGATTGCCTTTCCATCCAGAGGATGGCTCCTGATCTGTTATGGAAGTGGCTTGAGTTACCAGGCACTATGTTTACCCTCCTCTAGAGACCATATCTCCATGAACAGGCGTATCAGTTACCCATTGCCATAGTAATGCTGCATAACAAATAGCCCCCAAACATGGTGGCCTCAAATAGCATGCACTTAGCTAGCCCGTGAGTCTGTGGGGCAGCAGCTCTGGCTGGGCGGTTCTGGTCTGGGTTGGACTATTAAGTTCCAACAGGGTGCTCACACATGTAGAGGTGTGTAGAGGTCAGATGTGGTTCTGCTCCATGCCTCTTGCATCCTTCCCACAAGCCAGGCCCGGCCAAGGCAAAGGTGCAGAATCAGAAGTGTGTAGGCACCTTCCCAAGCCTTGACAGATGCTACCCCTGCTCACCATCCCACTGGCCAAAGCCAGTCATCTGGCCAGACTCAGCATCTAAGGGTGGGGAAAGGGACCTTCCTCTGCAGTAACAGAAGTCACATGCCTAGGGGCTGGGGACTCAGGGAGGGGTGAGGAACCAGGCGGCTGGTAGGCAGCTGGAATTGGGAGTCTACCATTACCGCCACAAAATCCTGGTCTAGATCACACTGGTTTGGAACTCGCCTTTTACCAGGGGCATGACTTTCTGCTGAAGGGACTGGAGATGCCTAAGCGGGGAAAGAGTGCGCCCCTCCCTTCCTCTGTAGCCAGAGTGCATCTGCACGTTTTCTGATACCTTGTGCCTTTGGGCTGCTGTGTGGGGTGGAGGGAGAGGGGTCCTGGGTTCCCTCACTTTGAGGGTCCTGGGTGGAAAGCACTCATTCTGAACCTCCTGGCTCCCACAGCCCCTAACCCTCACAACTCCCCAAGACCTTGTACCAAGTGCCACCCCTGCCTTCACTGCTCCCACCTCACACTCTGTGTGCTGGGCTGGGCCCCAGTGTGGTCTGGGCTTCGTGGAGCAGCCAGGACCTCAAAAAGCCGAAGACCTGGGTGTATGGGCTCTGTGAGGTCCCACTGCTCCGGAGGGATGGAGAAAGCCCGCCCTTATACGGCTCCCTTAATCTGGATGCAATTAGAGGAAACCAGCCAAAAACCCTGCGGCAGCTGTTGCCCCAGGATTATTCCCAGCCAGCAAAAGGCATTAGGGTGATAATTCAGTCATTAGACTTCTAGCCTTCCCACCACCAGAACGTGCAAATACGGGATAATCAGCCCGGCACGGCCATCTTCCCCGATGCTGCTTATTTAACCCATTTTTTTAAAATGACACTTAATGTTATTGGCTGGTGTGTGTGTGCACGCATACTTACAAGTTTCCCCACTGCTAATGTCTGTGCTGACATTACCTGATGTCATCGGGGCCTCTGGGAAGAGAGGGCACCTTTGATGCACATGTGCTGGTGAGGAAAGGGCAGAGGGGCACAGACTCACCAGCCCAGTGTGGGGTTCACCCTCCCAAGGAAGGGGAGACAATGGCAGGATGAAGCTGGGCCCAGGGAAGGTGGGAGATGCACAAGCTGGGGAAAGAGTGGGATTGGGGTCTGATTAAGTGCAGAAGGGAACAGTGTGCTATTCCAGAAGGTTCTGACTTAAGTCCCAGCAGGGAAGACTTGGAACTCACAGATCAAGGGAATCGGTGTTCTTGAGCCAATTAGAGAGGGAGGGATGGGCAGGCTGGGGAGGACCCGCCTCCAACCCAGTCCACCTCTGCAGAGGAGGAGGGTCTGCAGTCCAGAAGGGCAGTTCCATTGGCAGATGTGGGCTGGACACTATTAGCAAGCAGCACTGTGTTGTCTTGATCGGACAGGACAGTGTCAGGCACGACGGAGGTTTTTGAATCCAGGACCTTTGAGTTTTCTGTCAAAGCCTGCTGGGGGCAGACAGCTAGACAGGATGAAGATGCTGGTCCTGAAATGAGGGCAGAAGTGGCTGGCAGAGGTCCCCCAGCTCTGACCTTTGATTGGGAAACAGGGCAAAATCTGTAGTGGGGGGGCCTCTGTGGCCCTGGTGTTTTGTGAGGTCCCTCTGAGCTCTCTCGTCTGAGTCTTGTTTGGTAGAAATAGCTGGGAAGCGGCAGCAGCCAAGTGAGGTGTGAATCTGCTCAAGGCTGTGCCCTGGCCCTGCGGAAGCCTCCAGCTCCTGTTTAGCCTCTCCTCCCCCATGGAGGGAGAGCGGGTGGTAGCAGGAGGACCTGGGTTCACCCTGCTGAGGGAAGGAAGCCTCTTCCAGTTTGTCTGCCCAGCAGAGGCCCCTAGAGACTGCCCTGCCTCAGAGGAAGGAGGCGGAGTGTCCCCGGGAAATCCCACACACACGTGCAGGGGTGTGGCCAGCCTGGGAGCTGTGCCATGAACCCACAGCAAAGGGAGGGAGCCTGTGGGTCTGGCCTGAGCCTGGGCACTTCCCCTGGAGATCCTGGGGAACCAGATGGCCCAGGATCTGATTAGCCTTGGATTTCTAAGCCGGGCTGCAAGGCCTTCCCTCTGAGTGAAAGCATTCTGTCCCTGGCCATCCCTGGCTCAGAAGAGGGACCTGCCCCCACAGTTGTGAAGCCTAAGGACAGGGCTCCCCTACAGAGGGTGAGCAGTGCTGTGTAGAAGAAAGACACTTACCTAGGGGTCGGGAACCTGTTTCCCGTCCTGCCTCTAACCCTTTCCAGGTGCGTGACCTCCCCACCCTGAGCCTCGGGTCCCTCATCTGTAGAATGGGAACACTGCCTCTGGCTTAGCCCACCTCACAGGACTAGTGCGGGGACTCTCCAGGTGACGGTGTCATGAAGATGGTTTCCCAGTCCCAGGGACCTCACCTGCCACTCAGGGAAGAGACCTGGCCTTGCAGCCTTGGCTGAGAGGCGGTGTGCTCCCAATCCGAGAGCTCACCCTGCTCCAGGAGTCAGCAAACCCCCACCCTTCCACACATCTGCCTGACTGCGCGTCCCCAGCTGGGGGGACTCCTCTGTGCCTCTTCTGTGAAATTCACCCTAGGCCACCTCAGTCCTGCCACAGGGAAGACTCACCGTGAGCCATGACCTTGGTGACCCTGAGAGACGTGTCTGTGTGCAGCGTGCCTGGCTCTGCATCAGGACGTGGTCCAGGCCTCAGGGTCCTCCCCTGGGGCTGTGAAACCCACTCGAGCCTGGGAGAAGGGAGGGGCTGTGGCCCCCTGAGTCAGGCTGTAGAGACTGGAGAGGGATGTCCCTGGGCCTCTGGGGGGCAGGGCGGGTGTGCAGACAGGCTGCAGGCATCTGGCCATTAAACAGACTGCACTCAATTTCTAGGTAGGAAAGTACGTTTCCGGTTGAGAGATCAAGTCACTTGGTCTCTCCAGCACCTTGGGTTAATCAGAGGGCAGGGTTTCTGTTGTCTTAGGGGAAGTTTAAAGAAATTTCCACCATTACCAAGAGATCACTGATGTCCGTGGTAAGCAATTCTTTCTCTGTATTTTATTTTGTTTTTTAAATACGATCGCCTGCTGCCCCAGGCTTGGGACTGGCCACTCTGACCGCTGGGGCCCCAGCCCCCACAATGCTTCCAGCTCTTGTGGACTCCACTGCAAAGTAAATAAAATCATACTGACAACAAACATATGCTCTGTGGCACCTCTAAGAGGTTTGACAATGTTTTTAGGTCCAAATGTGCCAGGTTCCTGTGCTGGGTAAAGAGGGCCCCCATGGAAGAGTAAGGAGGGCCAGAGGGCTGGCCAGTGGCAGGCCCTGCTCTGGGGAACCTGGCCGGCGGCCCAGGGGTCCATCAAGCATCTGAAGGGGACAGGCACTTGGCCTGCTAGAGGGGAGGAGCTGCTTGCCTCCCTGATGGAGAGTTAGTGGGCAAGTGCCCATAACCCCAGTAACTGGGAGCCCTGAGACCGGCCCCAACACCTGGAAACACACAGCATTTTATTGAGATTTAGCTGCTAGGCCTCCAGTTTCAGGAAAAGCCAGAGTCTTACAAACTTTTTGCGGAGGCAAAGAAGATGAATTTGACCTTGTTAAGGGTGGGATTCAAGCATGGGGCTTCTCTCACCGCCATGCCCTGGAGCCCTACTGCAGGGAACATGCCCCAAGGATTACAAGGAGGTGAGCAAGGCGGCGGGAGCCCATCTGGTTCTGGAGCATGCTGGTGGATTGCAGGCTCTGGGCCCCAACGTAGTGCCTAAGGGCTTGCAAACTTTTTTTTTTTTTTGGTTTTCTATGTGCCTTTCCGTCCTTTGCCTGAATGGTGCCACCATCTGAGCGTTGGCACCAAGGATCTCGTGTCTTCAGGGTCTGTCTCACTCTCCACCTACCTGGCCTTGGCTGAGACCACAGAGAGCTTCATTACCCCTTCTCCGCAGGCATACCCCTGCCTGAGGCTGGCTGACCACACAGCCAGGGGGGGCAGCAGGCCCAGGCGATGCTTCAGCTGCCGCGCATGGCCAGTGGCTCCACTTAGAGAAACCTTTAGCTGTCCTTTGGGGGATGGGAGGTGCCACTTCTCCCACAGGTCCCATTCTAACCTGGGAACTGAAGTCACAGCTGATGGCCGAGTGCAGACAGAGAGAGCGCTTGGAGTCCAACCATCACCACCCTCCAGGGCATGGCTGTAGGTCGGTTTGTCCTCAGAAAGGGATGGTCCCAAAACCACAGAGCAGCCGTGCAAGAGGTCCATTATGGTCACCACCCCCACTCCCCACCCTGGGCCATGGCCTTTCAAATCTGTCTGGCCACTGATACCCTGGGTCTGCTCCAACCAGGAGCTCCATCAGGTGTTTGTTCTGCTCTAATTCTCCCTGAAATAACAGCCATGTAGTCATGGCCACAGAGATGTGCCACCCAAGAGCCAGACTCTTCAGGGCAGCCTCTGGAATGGCCCAGTCTCTGTTGTCCTGTGGTCCTGAGGATTGCGCATGTGCCTGGGAGCAACTTGTCTGTTGCAGCACGGATGGGCAATCTGCATGACTGGCAGTCTTTACATCGCTGCTGGCAGCAGCAACTCTCCTGAGGTCCATTCACTTCAGAGACACCATCCTGTGCACCCTCCAATCCCATCATCCCTCCATGCATCTGTTCAGCAAGTGTTCCGTGAACCCCACCAGGGAGACTGGTACCATTGTCCCAGGACCTGCTCCAGGGACCCGAGGTCGAGCACACTGGGTCACAGGTTTCTGGGGCAGCGGTATGTACACTTTAAACCCTCCAGGAGCATAACTGCCTTGCCAGCCCTGGGAGAAGCCACTCAATGTCTGCACCTTTGGGGCCCCCAGGGTAAACCCTGAACTCCCCAAGTCGGAGTGGCCTTTGGCTTCAGAGACTCAGAAACATCACTGACATGATTTTCTTTCAGTCAAGTTGAATCCCATTATGAGCCCTATCAACCCAGTTCAGTCTCAGTTATTATTGATGTCTCTCCTTACCCCCAGCACCCACCTGAGGACGTGTCATGGCAAGGGTGGGAGCAATCCCACACAAAACATGCAAGGGGCTGTCTGCTCTTGGCCTAACATTGCCATTAAGACACCCTCTGTCCAAACGCAGAGAGTCCGTGAGGTCTGGCTCTTTCCTTTAGTTGGGGCCCTAATGCTCAGGCACACTGCATCTCTCTCCCCATTCTGTCCCTGCGCTGGGAAGCCACCACCACCATACACACACATACACAAATACACACACAGCCAGGAGGTCTCAGCCAGCCCTCCTCCTCCTCGGTTCAGTTAAAGCACTGGCTTTTAACACCAAAACATTTTGAATAGGGGTATATTAACAATTAACAATGTTGTGATGGTTTCAGGTGAACAGTGAAAGGACTCAGCTCTACATATATATGTGTCCATTCTCTCCTAAACTCCCCTCCCATCCAGCCTGGGACATGACATTGAGCAGAGTTCCATGTGAAGGAGCACTGGCTTTTAGAACAGAACTCACAGGAGGCTGGCTGCAGGCTCCTTCCCACCACTCAGCAAAAACCTGGAGCACCAGGGCTTGACAAGCCTGGGAGACCCTTGGAAGAAAAATTACAGTGAGATCAGGGTCCCAGTCATCTCTGCAAGTTATCAGGGAGTACGAGTGATCTCACCATTGAAGTGAATGTGTCTCCATTACCACCCTCCACCTCCTCACAGCCATCAGGGAGGGTCCTGCCAGTGGCCCATGGACCACATTCAGATGATGGCCATAAGACAGCCCTAAAGTCATCCCTCATCCTCAGTCTATCCCCTCCCTCACAGGTGAGGCTCTCCTCTCTCTGCATCTCATGAGAGCAACCAGATCTCTGGGCTCCTGGGGCATGTCCATGTGATTTAGACAAAGTGGTTTGAAAATATGCCATTATTCTCCAAATATGTTAATATATCTGCCATGATAGGTCAAATGCCACAAGCTCTTTCATCAGCAATTTGACACTGAACAAAAGAAAGCACTTTATATTTTGAGTTATGAGAGAATGGCTTAATGGTTTTCTAAATGGACCTTTCGATGCTGAAATTAAGATGGTACAACAATGGGATAGTGCCATAGGCTGGGTATAGCAGCCCCTCAGGAGGAAGAAGCAGGTTCAAACTCCTCTCAACCAACAGGAGACATGTGCAGTTCAGCAAAGTGGGGAACCTTCACCAGGGACCAGACACAAAGTTCACTGAGGTCACTGATTCCTGGCCATGAGTAAGCACAATAGAAGACACTGAGGGTCCTAGTAGCCACAAGTTTACGGTGAGTGAGCACAATAGTCTGGGAATTTTAAAGCCTAAGAGTAGAATACAGCAATGGACAAGGGGGATGGGTAGAAGATTCTGAGAGGCACAACAAAAGACTAAACAGACCTCAAAGGGTAGAGGACGGGACCCTGTCTGAAATAAAGACTGAAGGATAGAAAATGTTATCAAGAGTTTATGACTTAGTGACAAGAATGCCAACTAGCTACTCTCCACTTTTCTGGTGAGAGGAGCTGGGCAGAGCCACCTGTGGTCACAGGAGGCAGTGCTGAAGGGCTAGGCATCGGGAAAGTGAAAGTGAAAGTTGCTCAGTTATGTCCGACTCTGCGACCCTGTGGACTGAACAGTCCATGGAATTCTCCAGACCAGAATACTGGAGTGGGTAGCTTTTCCCTTCTCCAGGGGATCTTCCCAACCGAGGGATCGAACCCAGGTCTTCTGCATTGCAGGCAGATTCTTTAGCTGCTGAGCCTCAAGGGAAACCAGGAGCTCACTCTCAAATCACCAACCTCTTGATGTCCCATCCCCTCTGCCCTCCAGGACTCTTGGTGTGGACTCGCCCTTCATGGGAGAAGCCCCTCACTCGCAGGGTTCCTCACTCTGTCCAAGGTGCATAAGTACAGGGACTGTGAATGAGTAGAGCGTTCTGGCTTTTCGTATAAGCTCAGCCAGGAGCCTGCTTTCTGTGGGGTCTTAGTGTCCTTCCGTAAAGGAAATCCAGGTGTACTTAAGGCAACCAGCTGGGACAAGGAACCAACGAAGCGTCTACAGAGTGGGGGAGGGGGCGAGAGGTGGACGGCATTACTCTGTGATGACAGGCCTCCCAGAGCTCTGTCGGGTATCCAGGCGCTGCCCTCTGTTACGCCCACCTCGTGTCCCTGTTGGAAAACTAGAAATTTTAGAAAAAGAACGTCCCTGGGACCCTCAGACCTCTGGGCAGATGTCCTCTGGGGGAATCCCGCCCATCTACCCAAATGGCAGGGTCCGTTCTATTTCCAGAAACATTCTGCCTTTCTCCAAAGCCCAAGCCATCCTTTGGGCTTTCTGATAAATCCCCAGGTTCTGTCAAATGATTAATTTAGATGGGAGTTCCCCGCCCCCATTCTTGGTCTTACTGCTCCATGGGGCCACATGACTGCCTGAGCTGTGCTGATAAATAGCAGTAAACTTTCAGGGCTCAGAGTCAGCAGCCTGAAGCACAGTGGCAAGGAGGGGGTGGGAGGTGTCCGGTGCTCAGGGACGTGGCGGTGAGGGCATTTCCAGGGGAGGTGAACTGCTGGCTTCGAAGTGGGGTGAGATAACGAGCTCAGCTCTTCCCCATGTTTCTTGGAATGCACACTTCAGGGCTATTGGTGGTGGGGAGTGGGGGAGTAGTTCAGGAGGGTGAGATCCAGGAACTTGACTCAGGCTAGTTTAGGTAGGAAGAGGCGCTGCCCTCACAGGTGTTTCTTCAAGAGCTGGCAGGTGGGACAGCACAGCAAGGCTGGGATTGGTCCCCCACTTGCTGACTTCCGGCCTGCAGCTTCTCCTAACCCCTCCGCAGCCCTCGCATCTGCACCCTCCCCCATGCAGTGGTTGAAGGATGCTGGAGGTAAGGGGTCTTACCAAAAAGACCACTGCCCCTCAACCCACTGGACCAGAGTGCAGTCACCAGGCCAGCCCCAAAGAGCTTACCAGGTCCCCAAAATAGGGCGAGACCCCCAGGGTCTGAAATGGTTCACCAAACCAGCCTGGTCTTCTGGATCCTTGCACAGACCTCGACTCCCATCGCAAGCCTGAAACTGACCCAGAACACCATGGTCTGCTTGTAGAGTGAGGTGCTGAGCCCACAGAATGTGGCTTCTATTAGAGGGGACACCCCACCAGAAAATGTCCCACCAGTTGATGGGTACAACTCCTGTGGCTCCTGCCCCAGCTAAGGTTGGGCACCTAAGAGACTGCCAAAGCCTGGTTGGAACTGAGCTCCCTAGCAGGTTTTCCTTTCCAGAAAGCAGGTTCCAAAATTTGGGTGGAGGCCTGCTGGGCATACCCTGCCCCCTAGGCCCAGGGGCACCAGGTAGCTTGCACGAGGCTGGAGGTGGGCTGCATGGGCTCCCCACTCCTGTTCTCAGCTATCCTGCTGGATCTCAGACACAGACCTGGCTGAGGGATTCAGCAACACAGTGGCGTCTCTGCAAACCCAAGGCTTCTCACCAGGAACTGGTCTTCCAGGAGGGAGGGAGGCTGGCAGATGCTCCCATCCCCGCCCTGCCCACAAAAGCCCTGGGGAGCGAGGATCCCCGCGCCTGGGGCCCCTCTGGAGTCTGGTCAGAAGGTGGCAAGTGTGGGCACGGTGGGGCCCCCCAAATCCTCAAAAATAATCCTCAGCACTAATTCCCATTTCCCCAGGAAGAGGGCCAGCATCACTCAGATCCATCCCATTTTCTGCAAAAAGGCTTTTGATTTCACACCCAGTGGACCTTTTCTCCGAGTGGGAGTCCCGCCCTACGCCTGGCATATACCTCAGGGGCCACCGTGTGGATGGGTTCCTGCCCATGCTGGGGATGGGAGAGGCACCAAGGGAGAGGGGCATGCAGGACCGGACAATAGCTGGGGCTTCAGGAAGGAGGGGACTCAGGGCGTGGAGGGGGCACTGGGGCAGGGGGCTGGGGTAGAATGAGGGAGAGAGAAGCGCAGGAGGGAAGCGAGAAGGGGGGCAGCCCCCTCCAGCCCTCCTGGGCCCACTGATCTAATCATATCAGGTGTGCTCCAGATAAATATTAATAACCCAGTGACAGAGGGAATTTGGGGAAATCTAATTAAAAGGGCACCATGCAAGCTGGCAGCTTTACTAAGGAATCACTCCCGGTGAAACACATGCGCCAGAAGAGGACGCATAGTGAGCTCCCGAGGGCCCTAAGAAGGAGATGAAACCCCCCCGCCCCACAGCCGCCCACCCAGGGCAGCTCGGGCAGGACATGACCTTTGGCAGGGCGGGCGCCTGGCTCCAGTGTCCTCCGAGTGCCCCCACCCACGTGGCCCCAGGCCGTCACTCCCAGGCACCAGCCCCGAGCGCCATCTTGAGGCTAGGGAACCTGGCCGCCCCCTCATTCCAGCGCCTTCACCCTCAGCTCCTCAGCTCCCCCTGTCTCTGCATCCAGCTGATGGTCTCGACAAAACCTGAACAAGTACCCCATGTCCCCTACCCTCCTCCAAAGGCCAAGAAAAGGCAACCTCGGGCCTCGGAAGGGCTCCCTGGGTACCTGGGAGGGTTTCCTGGTGGGGGCACCCGGACCTCTCAGTAACGCAGACCTGACCTCCCCAGCAGGGTCCTAACCCACCACTGAGAGCTGCCTGTTCTTACCTCAGACAAAGCCCTCACCCCAGGGCCAGAGGGGCTCCGTGCCACGACCCCACAGCCCGGTCTGCTTGGCAATATCTATCTGCCTGGTGGGTCCCTTGTCATGGGATTCACAAGCTCCCAGGACCCATTTTCTCTGGAAATCAAGATTTATTAGGGCCCCCTGTGTGAGTTAATGGCTCGCTTCAGCCTTCATCAACTTGGGACTTGAGATCCCTCCTGGGCTCTGCCATCCGGCAGCCCAGCCCCCACCCTCCCCTGGCCCCTGGCCCTGTCCCTGACAGACAGATGGATGGCCTGTCCCGGCAGGTTGCACAGCTCTTGGACCTGAACAGCCGCATCGCTGGCTCTTTAGTCTGTATTTAGGGTAAACAGATCTCTCTTTCCAGGCCCCTCTTTCCCTCTAAGACTGTCTGCAGGAGAAGCCCCTGGGAGGGGTGGGTCACCGCTGACTGTCCGCCTGCCTGGGAGGAGGCCACAGCAGGGAGGCCCAGGAAGAGAAGGAGTTAGTTCATCCAGTACCACTCCAGACAGGGGCTCCATCCTCCCAGCCATGTCCTGTCATCTGGAATACCCCCCATGGTGGAGAACTCACTACCTGTCAGAAGAAGCTGCTCTTTGGCCAGGAGCCATGGGACCTCTATGCGGACTAGGCAGGCCTGAGCGGGAGGCCAGTGAATACCAGGGAGGCGAGTGTTTGGGATACAGACCCTGCAGGGCCCTCTCCATTCACTATAGCACTCAATACTCACCACAGCCAGATGGGGGCAGTGCTGTGTTTACCCTATTGCCTAGAGCAGAAAACAGAGAGGTTAAGTAATTGGCCCAAGGTCATCCAGCCAGTAGACGGCAGAGCCAAGACTGGGGCCTAGGGTTTTCTGATTCTCTTTTCCCTGTGCTTGGACAGTCTCTGGCCAAGGGCTTGGGACCATCCTTCTCCAAGGGAGGGGACATCTGAGCACTCAAGTGGGCACCTTGAGTCTCAGATTACCTGACTCTCAACTGAGCTACTCCTTTTGTCGGTGGTTTTTCCCCCTCACGCCCACCCAGGGAATGACGGATAGGACGTGTGAGTTGGCATAGCTGCATGACCCCGAGCACGATGCCTCCCCTTTCTGGGCCTCTGTCTGGGGGCAGGATGTTGGTGTGTGATACCCGGCCAGAGGAGGCAAGTCTTCACCCCCTCTAGGGGCTTACCGGCCTCACCCTGCCTCACCCTTTCCACTGGGACCCCAGCGCCCAGCAGGGAGGAGTCAAGGTCACCCAGACCCAGGCTGCCAGGAGATGCACCCTGGAGCCAGCTCCCAGAGCTCCACCCCCTACAGGCTGGTGAGAAACACAGATTGTGTCCTCCCTGCCCAGCTAGGGGCCCACAGAGTAGAATGACCTGAGTCAGATGCACCCTTGGGCTTGGTTCTAAGGTAGAGGAGGAGGTGAGGGCCGAATGGGGCAGCTCTGGGATGGAAGGAGGAGCTGCTAGTGTCTGAGTATCCCTTGAGGCAGGGAAGGCTGTCCCTTAAAAAAAGGGGAATTGAGGCCAGGTGGGAGCTTCTCTTCAGGGGGCAGAAATGCGGAAGGGCGGGGCTACAGGGAGTTGATTCTGAAGTAACAGAGGCCCCGCCTCTCCCCCACTGCAGGCCAGCCCAGGCCTTCGCTCAAGCGGTGCAGTGGGGAGTGGAGAAGAGTGAGCTTCAGGCTCTGTCCTAGTCTCCCCAGGTTAACGACTCAGCTGCAAAATGGGGCTCTTTATCTGCCTTCCAATGCAGGGGATGTGGGTTTGACCCCTGGTTGAGGAACTAAGATCCCACATGCCATGGAGCAGGTAAGCCCATGCCCTGCAACTTGTTAACTCATGAGCCACTAGAGGAGCCTGTGCACCGAAACGAAGACCCAGCACAGCCAAAAAAACGGAGCTCTTAGTGCCCCTCCCGGGGAGAATAGCAGGGACCACGTGGTGAGCATCCGTTGTATACCAGAACCCCGGTCCAGGTAGAGGATGGGTTTTCAGGGAGAAACAGGCTGAGGGAGGGGAGCTGCTTGCCTGAACCCACAGGGAAGAGCCACGGGCAGATTCGGAACCAGTGGGGTGGGCCCTTCACAGCACCCTGCACCCCTTTCCTCCTCCTGCCTGCTTGTTCCCCACTCATATGGCTGCTTCAGGGGGCCACTGGCCCCTGCCCTCATAGGACACTGTCAGATCTGCTATGGATATAGCGTGGGGCCAGGAAGAAAGAGAAAGAAAGAAAGAAAATCACATAGAGAATGTTCAGGGAGCATGACAAGCTCCACTGATGGCACAAGGGCCCAGAGAAAGTGATGAGTCTGAGATGGGGTGCTGGGGGGGTGTGATGGAGGGTGCAGCTTCTGTGCTCTGGAAGATGCCTGCATCCCTCCCACAAAGTGGCTCGGCTGCCTGAAGTCACCTCTTCCAGCCATCCGGGAATGGAGGCACGCACACCTGCCTTTAAAGGATCCTGCATCCTAGGTACCAGGAAGTATTAATACCAGGGTTTCAGGATCAGAACACAGGAAAGGTGATTGTGTCCCCTGGTCACGTCATTCTGCGGGGTCCTCACCCTGACCAGACATGAAAATCACGTGGGGACTTAAAACCAAGGGGGCCTGGACCCCTCCCAGCTGTGCAGAGAGATGGGGGAAGCCCTATCTATTTGTTTGAGGGGCTTCCCTGGTGGCTCAGGGGGTAAAGTCTCCCTGCAGTGTGGGAGAACCGCACTTCCCCTCCACGCCCTGAGTCCCCCCACCCTTGAAGATCCCCTAGAGAAGGAAATGGCAATCCACTCTAGTATTTTTGCCTGGAGAATTCCATGGTAGGAGGAGTGTGGTGGGTTACAGTCCATGGGGTCACAAAGAGTCGGACACGACTGAGTGACTAACACTATCTATTTGAAGGTCCCTTGGCACCTCAGAGTGGATGCCCCCCCTGCCCTTTAAGGGGGCTGCTCCCCACTAAAGCCTGGTGCTCCCTCACTGCCCCTCCCTCCTCCTCCCACCCATGCTGACCTTTGAGGCTGCATGGAAGTACCCACCCTTCTCCCTAGGGAGGTACTGGGAGGGAGTATCCGGCACCCAGGACTCCCTGGGGCTCTTTTCTTCTCACCCCACCCCTGCTTTTCTATCCTGGAAACCACAGAAGTAGGACGTCTACATCTGCAAGCTTAGATCTTAAATCCACAGACTTGCTGACTT
Source organism: Oryx dammah (assembly GCF_014754425.2). NCBI lineage: Eukaryota > Metazoa > Chordata > Mammalia > Artiodactyla > Bovidae > Oryx > Oryx dammah. Next base: position 10,479,804 of record NW_024070192.1, on the reverse strand, counting down.
TCCAAAGTGCTAAGCTGGTGTGACCACATGATGCTTCACCCTTATTAGACAAGAACCAGACCCTAGTGAGTCCTTGGCGGCCCCCAGGCCAGGCCTGCCAAATCTGTTGTGCCCACCCTCCCTCCCCCTTCTCTGGGGCCACTGATGCAGGGCTTCTGGATCAGAGCATGCCTGGGAAGCCAAAGCTGGACCAGGTGATGCAAGGGGGCATTGAAGTGCTCTCACCTCCTCCCAGCCTGGGCATCAAGGCCCAGCCCAACTGTCCCACATGCCCCCAACAGCAGGGGCCACTTCTCTCAACCTCTGTGACTCCACAGCATCCCAGATCTTCAGGCCCTGGACCTCATGAAAAAGAGAGCAAAGAGAGACTGGGTTTGGCTCTAAGGCCGTCTTTTGGGGGGGGTTCCCAGACCCAACCCATTTCTAGGAAACATGAGTCTCCCCTAATTTGGACTTTGAGTAAAAGAGTGGGTAGGATCCACATTCTTGCATCCAGCTGTAGGAATGTGAGCACATCACACGAACTCTCTGAACTTGAGTGCCAGCAACCAGGACATTGGTTCTACTTCCCAGAGCTGGCTCCTTTACCTCCACCCTCCAGGCCTTGGACTTCCTACTGGGACCTCGCCCTCAGCAGTGGGTCACTGGCATGGCCCTGAGGCCCCCACATTCAGCATGGAGCCTGGCCAACAGCAGCCTCATGGTCTTTGAAGATAATAAATTAATGAACAAGTGCCCCTCCCTGACGCTCAGCAAATATTGCCAGAATGAAGGCACGTCACTACCAATATGGACACATGTCAGAGTACACAGACCATAAAAGAGGCCGTGACAAGTGCTGATGGAACGATAAGATTAGATCCCAGATGTAGAGGCCGGCCCAGGAGGTCGCTGAGGGGTGCACAGGGTGGAGTCTGAGAACATTCTCGCTGCTGTCTGGAATCCTCTGTGCACCGAGAGCACTTTGGTTCCAATCAAGTATCTCTCGCTGTGTGACTTTAGGCAAAGTGCTCAGCTTCTCTGAGCCTCATTCTGCTCACCTATAGAATGTGGACAGTAACAATACCCAACTCTCACACTTGTTTCAAACTAAATGAAAAGCATGAAGTCATATAGATATGTCACACGTGCCTGGCCTGTTAGAGGCCCTCAGACTGCGGCCATGTCATTAGGGTCTGCCTCACCTCTTGTGGAGAGCACAGCTGCAGGAGAGACTGAGTGGTTTGTTCCCGTGTCCTCAGTTCTGCTGCCCTGTGCAAGCCCCCCGTTACCTGTGACACCATTTCTGGGCTTCCCCCCCCAAGGTCTCAAAGGTCTCAATGCCTGCCCCACGGCAAAATCTAGGGCACTGCCTTGTGGGCCCAGCTCTCTGTCTACTGTTTGTCCAGCCCTCATGGCATCCTGCAGACAGACAGGTCCTGGACCGTTTCACAGATGAGTAGACAGAGGCCCAGAGAGTTGTGGAACATGCTAAAGTCACTTGGCCTGACTGGGGCCAGCCCAGAGGGAATGGGGTGGGGGTGGGGAGTGTGAACACAGAGGGGCAAAGGGGATGGCTGTCCCCAAGATGGGAAGGCCACCTGGACCTGACCACAGTTGGGGGTTTCTGCAGACTTGGGCTCAGCCCCATTGGGTGGGGCGGGCCGCTGGGATGTTCAGGTCTCCTACTCCAAGGCAGCACTGGTGCCTGGGCCCCTGTGGGCCCTGCTCTGGGTGGGGAAGTGAGGGTCTCAGGAAGCAGAGACCATCTACAGCACAGATCAGCCTCTTCTGGATGCAACCCAGAGCCGGGCAACTAGCACAGGCTTCCCAGAGTCTCACAGGATTTGTATCTTTCACAGGCTTTGATTTCACCTGAGGGACAGGGCTGTCAGCCTTTTGACGGTGGTGGTTTGGCCTTACCAGGCTAGGGGAGGCGGTGGCAGGGGAATGGGGGTTCCTGGAGTTCCACGGAAGGATGAGGAGATTGCCAGAGAGGAGCACCTCCTCGGGAAGGTCTCATATCCCTGGAGGAAGGCCAGAGAAGCTGGGCCAAGGCCTCCAACCTGGGGGACAGACTCAGTGACACGGGGTGGGGTGACAGGGTTGCTGGTCAGGAGCTACCGTGCTGGGGGAGGGGTGCTGGGGTCCTAAATTTAGGAGGCTAGTATCAACTTAAAACAATAAAATAGCCGGGAATTTTAGCAGCAAAATGGGTTTCTTTGGGAACAGCAAAGAATTGCAATTTGGGACATGTTACCCATGGCAAACCACAGGCAAGTCAGGAGAACAAAGCAGGGTCACTTTCTTTTACAGAGAAGGGGGATTGGGAGGGGCTGTTATAACCAAAAGAGCTCATTGGAGGAAACTAGGAGTTGGAAGTGTTGTGGCTTTTCATTGGCTGAGTTGTGGCAATCTCTCAAAGGCTGGGTTGTTGCCAGGCCAAGAGAAATTCTTCCTTTTCTTGCTGGATAGAAAAGTAGTAACCTTCTTGATGGAGATGTGAGGTATTCTCTTCCTGTTGGGTCTGCAACTGATGCTGAACGGTAGACTATGAGAGCTCCCCCTCTGGCCTCCCAATTCCATTTTATTTTATTTTTTTCAAATTATTTTTTGGCCGTGCCTTGTGGCTTGCAGGATCTTAGTTCCCTGACCAGAGATTGAACCTGTGCCCTTGACAGTGAAAGGCTGAGTCCTAACCCCTGGACTGCTAGGGAATTCCCCCAACTTCATTTTAAATGAAGCTTCTGTTTATTACATTTCACACTGTAGAGCTGAGGTATGATGTCACAAGGCTTGACTGGAAGTGCTTTCTCTGCCCCTCTTCAACCTCTCTATGTGCAGTGGAGGCCTCCCACGCTGTGGCAGTCATCCGGGGACCCCAGCTGCTTCCCACTTTCAGAGGGACGTTTGTGCATGCCAGGGGAGAGCCAAGAGCCTGGCATGATGTGATGGCAAGAGCACAAGATTCAGAATAAGGAAGGCCCTGAATTTCTGGGCCACAGTTAGTCTATATGGTGACAGGCTTCGGCTGAAGTGAATGCTTTGGCAGCCCCCAGATGGAACAAGGATCAGCCAGGCACCTTCTGTTATTCCTCCTAGTGGCCAAACAGGGTAGGGCTATTATTATCCGCATTTCTTCAATTAGGAAACGGAGGCACAGGGAGGTTCAGCGACCTGCCTGAGGTCACACAGCTGCTTAGTGACCAGCGCTGGATCACTGCAATTCCTCTTGCCCTCACCTTCTGCCCTCGAGGTTGCTAATACCAACAGGAGGATGACAACTCAAGGACAGGTGTCCCAGGGAAAGAGTGGCCAAAATCAGCTCCCAGAATGGAGGAGGGGTGGCTCTTACCAGAAAGTAATGAGCAGGAAGGTAGCATGGCCCCCCTCTAACCTGGCTTGAGCCCCACAGATACCATTAGACAAAGTTCCAAGGGAGAGAATGCACAAGTTGGAAATGACCTAGGACACTCAAGGAAGGGTTGGTCCTCCCCACAAATCTGAAGGAACAGGCTTATGGGATAAACGAGAGGCAGTGTAGTGGGGTTCAGATCCCAATCTGTGTGCCTCGGCTGCATGCCCATCCAAGTAGGAGAGAGCTGCCACCTTCCACACAGCATGGGTGTGAGGGATGAGATGTGCCAAGTCCTGTCCGACTCTGTGTGACCCCATGGACTGTGGCCTGCCAGGCTCCTCTGTCCATGGGATTCTTCAGTCAAGAATACTGGAATGGGTTGCCATTTCCTCCTCCAGGAGATCTTCCCGACCCAGGGATCAAACCCGCAACTCTTAGGTCTCCTGCATTGGCAGGTGGGTTCTTTACCACTAGTGCCACCTGAGAAGCCCTGAGAAATGAGATAATTGAGGCAAATACAACAGGTGCCTGGCACCAGGCAGGCCCTCGATGGTCCAAAGCTGCTTCAGAGAATTTCGACAAAACCCAGGCAAGTTTTCTGATGTCCTGGTCCCTCAGGGAACGGGGGAGGGGTGGGGGGGAGGCAGGGGACAGAAAGGGGTGATTGAACTAGGCCCCCCTTCCTGTTGTCAAGGGGCTGGTCAGCCTGAGGCCTGTCTGAGGCCTGGGGGCCTCCTGGAGGGGCTGCTCCCTGTTCTCAGCTATCTCTCAGCCTTGAACTTTCTATTCTCTTTTGCAATCCACTCAGAAAGCGGCATTTCTAAACTCCCTTCTTATCACCGGGAAACTTCTGACACAACAATAGCTGATTGTACTGCTCTCCTGGGTGAGGCTAAATTCCTGGACCCCACCATCCTCACCGAGCCACCCACCCCCCACAACACGCACACCTTTTTTTTTTTTTTGGTAGCTTTGGAACTATAATAATGCCATTGTGATTGGTGTGTTCAGGTGACAGTGTGACCCTTGAGTTTAGAAGCATGAAAGAGTGGTGGGGGCTGGGAAGAAAGGAGCAGAGGAAGAGAGAGGGACCTGGAGGCAACCAGTGAGACAATCAAGGGAAACCTTCTTAGAGCCACGAAAGGACATTATCTTGCATCAGTCACCTGGAGATAGCAGCGCCTGGACTGGCTAGATTCGAAAATATGTACTTACTTGTCAAAATACCAATTTTTTTCAGTTATTATAATTTTCTCCTTCTCCTTGAGCCCAGCCAGTAGGACTCAGCTGCAGAGAGTTGATACAGATTCATCTGAACGGAAACTAATAACAGGCCATCAGATAACAACTCTTGGTTGGCCACATGCTGCCATGGGGAGTGAGTCAGTCCCAGCCCCTGGCCAGCGTAGCTCTGTGGCCCTGGGAACGCCGCTTTCCAGGGCTCACGGTCTGTAAATAGAGCAGGTGTGGAGCCCTTGGTTCAGGGGTAGGTGCCGGCCACTGTGAGGCCCCAGGACTGGGCCTCACATTCCTGCCTCCAGTTCACTAGCCTGCGCCCCCAGGAGATGGCCCCCACCCAGAGCTCGGATGCCACCAGCTACCACTGTCCCCTCGGCACAGGGGACTTCTTGCCTCACCTGGGCTCCCAACAAAACCCCAGGAGGCATTTCTTAGAATGTTCGGCAGTTGCTGCCCATTCAGAAGGACTTGGCAGGGGCCCAGTAGGCGGAACAGAGAAGTAGATTGAATCTGAGACCTGGCAGCCAGGTGCACTGGCGGGGAGACTGACAGGGCCAGTATGGTGCCCACATGGACACTAGGGCCTGTCGCTTCGTGGGGTGCTCAGGAACCCTAACTTCCTGCGATGCCACCCCTAGGGCCTCTACCTGCAAAGTGGCACCTCCAAGACTAACCCTTCCTTGGCTGGTTGGTCCAGGGAAGCAGGGAAACAGGTAAACAGTGAGTTAGCATTCAACACCGTGAGTAGGCTCACAGAAGGGAGTCATTCTCTTTGTTAAAGAAACAAATATGCTTAAAGACATTGGTATTTGCTCTCTTCTGAGTGTTTCACTAGCTTTGTCCCACTCAGCCTTCCCCACAGGATCTGACTGGGAAAAGGGGCACTTGTCCACGGCAAGGCCCTGGTCAGTTGCCTGGCCAGTTTCATGGCAGGGGCTGCATAGGCATCTGGCTGACTCCAGGGACATACCACCAGGGCTCAGGCATCCCAGGCTTTATTTCTGCCCTGAGACCCCTTCTCATCCTGGGTGAGGCTCCCCAAGGCCTGTAGGACAAAACTAGGACATTAGAAGAGAGACCTAGCTCACTGTCATCTTCTCAAGTGGCTGGACTGCCCTGCCCAGCAGAGGGCCTTCAAGGGTTTGGGCTCCAGATGGACGTGGCGTTGGAGAGCAGAGAAGAAAGAGTAGCCAGGCTGGGAGGGGCTCACAATTGGGAGGAGCCCACGTTAGGGACATTCAGAGACCACTGCAGTGGGGGCTGGGACCAACCTTCACAGTGTGCCTGTCTCTCCTGGAGAGAGGAGACATGGCTTGATCTTCCCTGGGCATGGTAGGCAATTTAACCCCAGGAAGGACTTTCAGATGTCCTGTGAAGGGGGTCATGAACTCTCTGTCATTGTGCCATGCAAGCTAGCCTGGAGAGGGCACTCGGTAGCAGGCTTGTGGGTCAACCAGATGACCTCTGAAGTTCTGAGAAAAGGCCAAAGGTTCTGAGAGCTTAGCTCAGACCTGGAGCTGAGGGACAAGGGAATGGGCTCAAGTCAAGGAAGGACCAGGGGTTAAGGGAGCCTCCAGGAACCCAAGGGATTAGGAAATGTTTGTGCATGGGTCCTACCTGACAGAGAGCCAGGCACACACACACTGTGTGTGCTATAAACAGAGCCATGAGCCACAGGGCAGAGCCACAGGGTAGGACCACATGAGAGAGGAACAGAGGCCATGGCAGTTGGGAGGAGCCGTCTGAGCAGGTGAGGTCAGCCAGGAGGGCTTCCTGGGAGAGGTGACTCTCCTGCTAGGCAGGAAGGACATCTCTGAGTCTCTCCTGCTGTCATACTTCCCCCAGGAGGGCAGAGGCAGGCCACCAGCCTCTTGCCGAATAAGTGGCAGAAAAACCTAAGCCTTTAAAGAAAACCAAATTATTGAAGCTTACATGACCCAAAACCAAGCATTTTAAAGTGGCATTTAGCACATCCATTATGTTGGGCAACCATCCCTTCTATCTAGTTCCTCAGCATTTTCATCACCCCAGGAAAACCATGCCCATTGACCAGTTCCTCCTCATGCCTCTTCTCATGGCACGTGGCAACCATCAACCTGCCTTCCACACCCACAGATTTGCCATTCTGGATATTTCATATCCTAAGCCATTTTTAAAAGAGCAAAAAAACCAGATAGTTGGGATCTGGTCCCTCTGCATGTTTCCAGCTGTGAGGTCTTAAGCATAAAATTTTGTCTTCCTCTGCCTCAGTTTCCTCATCTGAAAAATGGGCATAAGAGTGTCTCATAAAAAGGTTGTTGTGGGCAAAAAGGGGTCATCTGGGCAGTCTGTTGAGTGCAGGTCTGCCCCTGGAAGCCTGGGTGCATTTTAGCTGCTGTTGCCACGGGCATCAGATGTTAGGATGGTGTGGGACAGGACAGTGGGGGAATGGAAGGACAAAGCCGGGAACAGGAGATGTGTTTTCCACCGGGCAAGGCTTGTGTGTGTCCCCCGGGCAGTCCCAGACCTGTTTCCAGTCTGCATTGACTTCTGTGATATTGGGCCTTAGTTTTCCCATCTGGAATGGCAGGGTCTCACAGCAGGTGGAGCCTGGCATGATGCTGAGGGTTGGGAGATACTCAGGAAGGAGTATTCTGTCCCCAGGCAGGGTTGCAGTGGGGATCATAGTGGTCTCAAGAGGAAAGACCTGGACTGGGTGACAGCAGGCAGGTGCCCAAGGCGACAGTGATGGGGGTTGAGAGGAGGCAGCCAGGGCCCTGGCTCCTCTGGCGTGTCCTCTGGAGCCGAGCTTTCGAACAAGTGGCTGGATGCTTCCTGTCCTGGCTCCCCTTACAGGCGATCCATCAGCTCAGCTGTTACTGTCTGGGCCAGCGAGTGGCCATAAATGCGCCCGCCACCTCCCATCGGCCCCCACTACCCGCCCCCCCCCCGGCCAGTGGGCCAGGTTTTATGTTGTAAGAACACTGTGGGGCGTCTCAAACACACCGCTAATGACAGGCATCATGAAGCAATAAAAGTGATGGGGCTGGGAGGGGGCTGGCGGGAAGGGCGGGGGGCCGCCAGTCCCCGGCTCCCCTGGCGGTGGTGGCAGGAGCTCTAGGAGAATTGATTAGTCTTGGACGTGCTGACCTTTTTGTTCTTGAAAAATTGCTTTTGAGCAGCTGAGGCAATAAAAGTAAATTGATTCAGAGAGTACGAGGATGAAATTTGCGTTAGGCAGGGAGGGGCAGATAAACGCCTCTTGACGTCAGCAGTCCTCCCCGCCCCCCTGCCAGCCCCAGCCCCTGGGCAATACAGGGGCAGGACCTGAGGAGCCTGGCAATGTGGTGCTGGGGGCCTCAGGGCCTGGCACACACTCAGCAGAGTTTCACCAAATGTCTGGACAGAGAAACGAAACTGATAATGAAGAAGGGAGGGCTGGAGACGAAAAGAAGTCAGACTGTGGGGAGGGGAAGGAGGCAAAAAAGAGAAAAACACCAAGGGGAAACAGCTAGGGGAATTCAGGCTAGACAAGAAGAAGGCAATGAGGACCCAGAAGGGAGCCAGGGAAAGGAGAGAGGAGATGAGACTAGCCCAGGCTCTCCTGAACACTGCCTGTGCCTGACCATCTCTTGAATCCCCACAAAGCCTTATATTTGTCCCCATTTTATAGAATGAGGAAACTGAGGCCCAGGGAGGTCATGTCACCTGTTCAAGGTCACTCAGCAGGACAATGGTAAAACCCAGCTAAACCCCTCTGTGGCCAGGCAGAGGGATCCCAAGGGTGGACCCATTACTAAGTCATTGTCAACACCAAGGAGGCCCCCACTGCAGGGGTCGTGGGCTGGGCGTCAGTCGTCCTGTGTGCCCCTCACTGCCTGGAGCCCATTTCTTCACTGGGGGCCTTGGGGAAATGGCATAAGTCCGTGTTCGTGAAATCCAGAGCTGGTTGCCCAAGATGTGCTGGGGAACTGACTCCAGTTGCTGGCCCAGGAGACATATTTGAACTCTGCAGTAGCCCAAACCACCACCCACCAGGGTATCTCCACTTTCATGAGCCACGATCCTGGATTTGGGTTTGGGGGTTTGAGATGTGGGATCCTGTGACTTTGGGGTTGGAGTACGCAGCTTCAAATGGTGACTAAACACCAAATCAGGCCCATGCGGTAAGTGGTTGATGTCTCTCTAAAACGCAGGCACCCCACGGGGTGAAAAAACCTAAACACATCCAGACTCTCTGAGTGATGTTGTCATCAGGCTGCCCTCTGCCCCCAGCCGGCCCCAGAGGGACCAGCCCCCAGCTAAACGTCATCTCAGACGTTCTGGGTTCCACACCCTGACATGACTCTCCCACCCGCGGGCACCGCACCCTGCTAGTCTCTTCTCTGCCTCTGTCTCACCACGCGCTCACACCTGCAACCTTCGCCTTCCTCTCCCAGCCTCGGGAGAGGGCCAGGAGGCTTTGCTGCCTCGATATCCCCGGAGGGAAGGGGCTTGCCAGAGCCTCCGCGAGGTCTGGATTTCCAGCCTCCCTGGATGCCAGCACGGGGCCGTCCAAGTGCCCCAGCCCCCACGCGCGGCTCCAGCGAGAGGCAGCCAGGGTCTGGAGTTGGCCGTGTGGGTTCGCGCTGCGGGTCCCTGAAGGGAGGGACTGCGTGGAACCGCGGGGCGCCCCTCCCCCTCCCCCTCCGGACTCCCGGGGGACTGAGGGCCTGGGGCGCGCGGGTTGCCGGGCGACCGCCGTTGCCAGTGGAGACGCACACGCACACTTCCCCCTGGGCCGCAGCACGAACGCAGGCTGCGGCGGGCGGTGGGTGGCTGCGCTGCGGGGCGCGCAGAGGAGCCTGCAAGGAGGAATCGCGCGGGGGATCCTCCCCATGATTCGGGGATGGAGGGCGACCTCTGGCCCCCATTACCTAGTCGGAGACGGGAGGACCGCAGGACACCCACCCCAGCATCCTCTGGCCTGGGTGCCAAGCTCCCCATGCCCACCGGCCCTGAGCGAGTGCAGGAGAAAAGGCGGCAATGACTCCACTCATGCTTCCCAACTCGACTGCCATCTGCCTGGCAGTTTGCCTGCAAAGGTCCCAGGAGGATGGAAAGGGAGATTTGTCACGGGAGATGGGTTATTTCCCTACAGGGAAACTCTGAGTGATGGGGAAGCTTACCTGAGGTTTTAACTCTAGCATCCGACCGGCTGTGCTAGGATTCGAACCCAGACTCCTCACTCTGCCAACTTTGTTCCGAAGCTTGTGGATGACCGTGGGCGGCGCTCTCGCCCTCTCTGGTTGCCCTCTTCCTGCTGTAAAAAGAGGTGGTTCCTGGATACGGGAGTGCAGCCTGGGGTGCAGGCTGAGGCCTGGCGCTGGGCCTGGAAGCCACTGCGGGGCCCCGCCTCCCTCCCGAGCGGTCCTAACACTGCCAGCGCATGAATAAGGCCTGGCAAAGCGCCGGGGAGGGTGTGCAGAGGTCAGCCGAGAGGGCTGTGCAGGCAGCCTGCTTGGGACTTCATGCCAGGTGCAGCCAGGCGATTCTGCCTGGGCACAGCCTGTTTCACTTCCTCTGGAGCAGGGGGGCAGCCGGGAGCGAGTGGTAGGGGCTGGAAACAGGGGACCCAGCCAGCCACGTGCTGGAGCTGAGAGCCGGGAACTTACTGAGGTCAGGTTTTCACCCCTAGTTCCCTCCCCATGAAGATCAGTCTAGGGGAGCTGGCAGAAGTTGCCATGGGAGGTCCCCTCCCATGTCTGGACTGGTGGTCCAGCCTGTGGCATCCAGGGCTAGGCTCCACAGCAAGATCCTTGCATGGCTAAGTTCTAAAAGACTCCAGGAATCTGTGCCCACAAATATGGCTAAAGGCCTACCAAGTGTCTGCTGCTGCTACTGCTGCTGCTAAGTCGCTTCAGTCGTGTCCGACTCTTCACGATCCCATGGACTGCAGCCCACCAGGCTCCTCCGTCCATGGGATTTTCCAGGCAAGAGTACTGGAGTGGGGTGCCATTGCCTTCTGCACCAAGTGTCTAGTCTATAATTATAAATTCATCAAGATTCACTCAGCATTATTCAGTCATTTCAGTACTATTGTGATACAATGCAAATTCCTCTGAAAGTGTTCTGGACTTCAGAGTAGCTGTGGGCCATCCCAAGCAGGTCAGTGACTATAACATTGAAAGGGCCCCTTTCTGGGGAAAGGGCATCACTGCTCACTTGGATAATATACCCACCACCACCCAAATTTTGTCTTTCTCCCCAGAACCTGAGGCTGGTGGAAAAGGAAAGCCTGCTCTGCAGGGCTGTCCCCGTGGTGGCCCGTGAGGCATCCATTCAGCACGTGTCCTGGCTCTGATGGAGAGTGGTCAGGAATGCTAACTGCACAGGCCAACTTGCTCTGTAAGGATGGGAAAGGCACTTGATGTGTGTGCAGCAAGGCAGGTGGCAGCATGAACATTAGGGGAAGTGTGCCTTCTCAGAGGAGCCACCACACATCTGTGGATAATGACTAGGGGGTGGGAGTGTGTCTGTGTGTTCACCATCTGCAGGCACATAGGGTGCAGTGTGCACACACAAAGCAACACCTGGGTGAATGCCTTTCCTGGTGAGTTGGTGACACACTTAGAACATTGGAGGGAAATGACTTTCCAGGGACTCCGAGCAGTGTCCATGCAGAGAAGCAGGTAGTCCCTGCCCTGTGGCCAGAATTGTTGTCTTTGTTGTTGTTCAGTCATTAAGTCATGTCCGACTCTTTTCAACCCTGTGGACTGCAGTAGGCCAGACCAGAACTGACCCTCCCCTCCTGCGGCTAATCTGCAGGAGGGAAGTTGTCATGGAACCCCAACAATCCCAACTTCAAGTTCCCCAGAAGCCAACACTTTGGGGAGATCTGCTGAGGCTTTAGTGGTCTGCCCTAGCTGAGAATATCTGGGTGACTGCCTTTTAGAATCAGTGGACAAGACACGTCAAAACTCCACTGCCGTTACTTTGCAGCCTCCTTCAGGCTTTGTCTTGGTTTGGTTTGTGACTGTCCAGCAAATTCCAGCACGTTGGATTGCTCACTTTTCCCACCAGATCTGGGTATCTCCTAACAGTCATCTCCATCATCAGTGAATGGAGATTTCATGCCTGAAAAGCCATCCATCCTGGTAGCGTTTGTTGGGTTTTGAAGGGGAGCCCACACCTGTTCCTGAGCATGGGCAGCACATGATGCCACGCAAGCAAAGCCAGACATACCGGAGAGGCGACAGCCCTGGTCTGTGTGTGGTCAGCCACCATCCATTGTGTCCCTCTATGGGCGGGTCCTGGCAGCACTGGGGGTAGCTGCGTGAGCCTGGAGGGGGTCTCTGTTCTCTGGAGAAAGCTGAGTGACCACGTGCTCCTCTCACAAGGTAACGTGCTGTGTACAAAGACGGGAGAGCAGCTCATTCCAGCTCAGCCTTTATAATCCCACCTTTAGATCCTCCAGTGGGGGCAATAGGTGGTTTTTTTCAGTGCAGAGGAGTGTTTGAGACAACTGAACTTCCCCACAAGGAGACGTGGTGTATCCCAGATCAGAAAGTGCAGCACCTATTTAATTCGGGGCTTCCAAAAAATAGACCTTCGTGTAATTCTGTTTGCATGGAATGTCCAGAATAAGCACCTCCACAGAGACAGAGGATTAGTGGTTGTTGACTGGAGGGAGGGAGCAGAATGGGGAGTGACAGCCAATGGGCACAGAGTTCTTTGGGGTCTAGGAAAATATTCTGAAATTAGATGATGGTGATGGTTGCACAGCTCTACATGACTGAAACCATTGAATTTTACTCCGTTCAGTGAGAGAATTTATGATATGTTGATTGTGTCTCGGTAAACCTGTTAAATATTTTAAATAAGTCTCATGGGGAAATGTTCCTGATGGTAGTAACCAGTACGTACATAATTTCATCTTTATTTTAAAAATATACGCACAGGTGTATGTAGTGGGAAAACGGACAGGAAATACACTAAAACACCAGCAGTGACTTTGGCTGGGTAAAGGAATCAGAGGAGGTTTTATTTTTCCTGCACAAACAGCCAGGGGGCAGGATCCATCTAGACTCGGGGATGACGCTAAAGCCCCAGAGCCAAGACCCTGGACCAGCCCATCCCTGCCCACGGCAGACCCCGTGACTCACCAGCAGAGGCACCATGCATCAGGCAGCCGGGGGTCAGCTCCTCCCTGGGGAGGGAATGCTGCAGGGCCAGCCGGTGAGATGGGCGGGGCGGGCATGGTGGTCAGGTTGACTTGTGAGCCCCACTCTGGCTGTGAGCTTCAACTGGTTCCCCTCCAGGCAAACAGGCAGGAGAGGTCAGGCAGGAGACCAGCAATAATTACCCGCCGGGCAGGCAGGCTTGACACTCCTCCTTCATTCCCAGGCAGAAAGGTCACCCCTGGCGCCTGGGCCTGCCCTGATGCCACGGCCCAGCAGCAGAGCCGACAGATGCGCTCATGACCCTCCAGGACGGTTCAGGTGGTTCCTCAGGAGGGAATCCAGCAGGGGGCCCATTTCTGGGCCTGACTCTCATTCTAGACTCCCAGCAAAATCCTTAGCCCCTCGAGTCTCCATCTGGAGCAACCATAGCCCTGTGTTTTGCAAAGGAACTGGCTCCATAAATAGTGGTAGATGAATGGATGGATGAAGTGGGACAGTAGCCTGCCTGTCACCTCCGGGTGGCCGGAGGCGCACACAGCCTTGTAAGGGAAAGTGCCCAGGGAGCAGGGTCAGCACCACGGGCACCGCCTGAGTCACTTGGTTATTCCTGGCTGCGGAGGAGGCGGGAGTGGGGCTGAGCAAGGAGGCCACCTGGCTGCCTGGGGGCTTGGTGAAGCTGCTGTCAGGGAGTGCAGCCCTGGGGTAAGTCGAGCAGGGGTGTCTGTGGCCGGGGTAGGAGGTTTTCAGAAGGCTGCTGGACTGGGCTGGAAGTCATGTACAAATTAGGGCCTGAGTACATGGATGCACAAGCTGGCAGCTTCGTGTGCTCAGCGCTGTGCAGCTGGTCAGTGAGTGCTTCCTCAGGCCCTGACCTGCTCAGGGGACTGGGTTGTGACCATGAATAAGGAGCCACAATTAGCCCTCCCTTTCACTATCCTGATGCTGGTCTGGCTGGTGCTCAAGGATGAAGGGCTGCCTCACAGTGCTTGTTGCCTCCAGAGCCCAGGGGAGCCCAGAAGATCACAGGTTCAGCCAGCTGTGGGTGCTGGCCCAAGGGAGGCCGAGCCAATGGAAAGCTCATGGCATGGATGGACCAGGGGCTCCCCGCAGCACAGAGAGGCCATGGGAGTTAGTGCCAGATGCCGGAAACCCAGGTTCAAGGCCCAGCTCTGCCTCTTTCTGTGTGGCCTCAGGCAAGTTACCTCACCTCTCTGAGCCCTGGTCTCCTTCACTGTAAGATGAAGTTTAAAATAGTGGAACCCAGAACCCATGCAAGGGCTCGGCGCAGTGAACGCTATATGCAAAGTGCTTGGCGTGTAGTCTGTACTTACAAAGTGGCAGCTGTTGCCATCCTGTAACTTTTCTATTATTAATAGAGCTAAGATTAATATCATTACTATTACTGTCCAGTCTTAATATCTTTAATCCCAAGACGAGATCAGTCCCCAGGGCTATCCCTCCGTTGTTCAGCCTCCTCCCCTTTCCACACACCTAACTCTGGTGACTTAGGGTATGTTAAGCTATTTCTCATGAATATGAAAGGTTTTGCCCCCAAAGCTCTTCTGACTTGGCAAAAGTTCCAAGTGCCCATCCTCTAACTTGTCCACTTGCTTTGTGACCATGGGTGTCCCTTCCCTCACTTTAGTGGCCTCTTGCATGGCCTCCACTAGTGCCTGGTGCCTGGTTCCCTCCCCAGTCAGCAGGGACCCAGAGCAGAGTTGGTGTGAGGAGGGGTACTCCAGGCTCTGTCTGGGGGCCTCTTACACCCTGGCAAGGCTCAGCCAGGCAGGAGGAGGCAGCAGGAGGGGTTTAAGGAAAGGCCAAGGAAAGAGGAATCTCGGCCCTTGAGGTCAGCCTGTCTATTTTTACATCCCATCCCTAAAGGGGCCAGGACGGCAGGCTCGTGGCCGTCACTCAGCATGAATGTAATCCCCAGGGAATCGGGTGTCTTTGGGAAATTGGACCCAGGCTGGGGATGCTCAGAGGCCCTCAGTCCCCCTAGGGGGCCTGAAACGAGGGAGATCCTGGCCTCTGGAATCAGATGGCCTGGCCTAAGCTGAGAGTGGGGCAGGGGCTCCACCTCTCCAGACCCCAGCATCCCCCTCTGTGAGATGGGCCTCACCCTCCAGGCCTGTTGAGAGCTGAGGGGGTGGAGCTGCAGGAGGGCTTCTGGGTGGGGTCTGCTGGGAAGCAGGCTGAGTAGGCCAATGGCCACAGGCCTTCTGGAGAGGACTTGCCCTGGGGGAAGGCCCTGCTCCCCTGAGGAGGGCCCTCTGAGAGCGTGGGTCGGGGGCCAGCACGACAGTTTGCTCAAACAGCAAAGGCCTCACAGCCTGACTAGTGGAAGTCAGGGAACTTCAGGGAGTTGGGGGGAGACTACCCGGATATGCCTTCAGGAATAAGGGGCTGATTTCTGGCAGATAGCCTGGAGCTCTTGGGCCACCATGGAAGGTTCTGTCACTCAGTGGAAGAGCGGGCCTCAGCCAAGGGCATATCCTTCCCAGGGCAGTGGGCATCCAACAACCAGAGAGGCCCTTCCAGCCCCACCTAGCTGAGACAGCTCTGAGCCCAGATGTGGGCTCTTCCTCGGGGCTCCCTGAAACTCCGCCCCTTCCTGCTCTCTCTCCCTCCTCAGGTGAGACCCCCAGCTGCTACGCCTCCTGACCGCAAACAAGCCACTCAGGTCCACACAGCAGGCTGGGCAGGTGTAAGGTCCTGAGAAGACCCCGCATGGACGCCTGCCTCCAGTTCCCCAACCACAAATCCACCTCCAGGACTTCTGGAATGGGTTGAACTGTGTCCCTGCAAAATTTCTGTCTATTCAGAAGCTCAGAAGAGGAAAACGCAGGGTTCGTGCAGGTGTCATTAAGTTAAGGATCTTATGATGAGAGCCTCCTGGATTTGGGGTGAGCCCTAAATCGATGAGTTCCACGAAGAGTAGAGACACAGAGAGACATGCAGAGGAGGCTGAGGGAGACGGAGGCAGAGACTGGGGTGAGGCAGCGAAGGAACACCAAGGGTGGCCTGCGCCCCCTGGGAGACAGGGTGCCCCCTCAGGGCCTCCACGAGGAACTGGAACTGCCGACTGTGAGCAAATACATTTTGCTTTTATAAGCCACTCAATATGTGGTGATCTGTTACAACTGTCATGGGAAATGAATTCAGTTTAAAGACAAAATGGTCTAAAGGCACAGGGATCGCTGTCCGTCCCTTGCAAGCTGCCTTACTCACAGGTGCTCTGGTGCGGTGCGGTACTTTTGTTCTGAAGTCACTTTGGCGTCTCAGCTGAAGAGAAATGAGATGAGATTTCAGTTAAAGGAACAGGCTTGTAGCTGTTAGGGAATATTTGTTGGTGGGGGAGCTGGTGTGGAAGAAGGGACGCAATTGCAGGGTGACCCAGCACCCTGTTTTAGCACTGAAAGTCCCACACCCCAAGAGACCTCAGTGCTGGGTGAGATGCACCCAGCCAGCCTTGTGGCCCAGAGGCCTTTGCAGTCCAGTCAGGTGAGACAAGGAGGCCAGAAAAGGAGGGAGCTGGTCTGGGGATGTTTGGGGAGAATCGGTGGGTCTGAGAGGCGTGAGGACAGGAGATACCAAGGCTGAGAGGGGCTGGTTCTCGAGAAGACGTATTTCCCTTGGGATGTGTAGGTTGACGTCTGAGTGGGCTGTATGGCCTGGGAGCTGCTGTGCAGCCCTCCCAGACCAGCTAGGAGGCTAGTGTTAGAAGCAGAAGTGAGAGACCAAGACGCCAGAGGACCTCACTCCAACCATGTGGAGAAACAAATGCCCCAGAGCCCTGAGGGTGGGGGGTGATGCCAGCAGGGTGGTGAGAACCCTGAGACTGTGGGACCCAAATGCTGGACACAGTGGGCAAGGCCAGCAGGTGCAGAGAGGAAACTACAGCTCGTTCACCCTGTTAAGAGGCACAGCAGGTGACAGAGAGACCCAAAAGCAGCAGAGCAATATGAAGAGGGGAAAGAGAGTCAGGCCACACAGAGAAACCTGATAAACACGACTTCAGCCCGGTGGTCAAGGTCGACACCGGCAATGATGGTCAGATGCCCTTGACATGACAAGTTGAGCGAGGCCCTTTATCTCTGCAGTCTTCCTCCCCTAAACTCACCACCCAGTCCAGTCCAGAGAACAACATCAGACTTGTCCCAGTGGCTGCGTTCTGCAAGGTATCTGAGCAGTGTTCCTGCAAAGCACCAAGGTCATCCGAACAAGGAGAGTCTGAGAAACTCGCAGCTGAGTGGTGCCCGAGGAGACGTGACCAACTATGTGACGTGCTTCCTGGATGGCGTCCTGGAACAGCAAAAGGACATTAAGGGAAGACTACGGAAATCTAAAGGAAACACAGGCTTTAGCTGGTAATAATACGTCAATATTAGTTTGTTAATTGTGACAAATGTGCCATCCTTATGCATTAATACTAGCAGAAACCCAGGGTAGGGTGTGTGGGAGCTCTGCACTGGCTTGGAAGCTTTTCTATAAACTTCCATTCTAACATTAAACGTCTATTTCAAGGACTTCCCTGGTGATCCAGTGGCTAAGACTCCATGCTCCCCAATGCAGGAGGCCCAGGTTCAATCCCTGGTCAAAGAACCAAATCCCACTTCTCCAACTAAGAGCCTGAATATCATAACGAAGACGGAAGAATCTGAGTGTCGCAACTAAGACCTGGCGCAGCCAAGTAAACATATAAACAAAATAAATATTCTCGAAAATTTTTCGTTTTTTAAAAAAGGAAAGGAGCAACATTCAAAGAGTACAGATAATCAGATTCAAAGGAAGAAATACAAATGGATGAATAAATATGAGAAAATCCTTGATCTTTCTGATCACTAAATAAAAGTAAACAACAATGAGATATTTTTGCCATATCCTATGGGCAAAGATGAAGACTCTGATGGTACCAAATGTTGGTGGAGGAGTACTAAAACAGGCACATGTTGAGAGCAAAGAAATTGGTCATTTGTCCCAACGTCATAAACTCAAGGGGCAAAAAGGTAATTTGTTGATGTCTATTATAATATTCACATCTTTGTATACTGTGAACCAGCAGTTCCAATTCTAGAAACCTAGCCTCCAGAAACTGTGGTGAAAAAACATTTGCTTAAGGGCACCAAGATATTTGAAGCAGTATTGTTGGTAAGGGCAAAATTGAGGGAAAAAGTATGTGAATAGAATATTGATTAAATATATTTTGATACATTTAATGGAATTTTATGGATCCACTTTAAAGAACTACATACAATTTTTTAGAATATATGAAGTTTATAGAGAAAGTTTTCCAAGATAGATGATTGAATCACTATGCAAAGGATTTCCCTGGTGGTCCACTAACTAAGACTCAACGCTCCCTACGCAGGGGCTCCAGGTTCAGTCCCTGGTAAAGAACTAGATCCCACATGCCACAACTAAGAGCTCACATGGGGCAACTAAGACCTGATACAGCCAAAGAAATAAATACTTTAAAACATGATAAGTGAAGTGAAGTGTAAGTCGCTCAGTCATGTCCAACTCTTCAGGACCCCATGGACTATACAGCCCATGGAATTCTCCAGGCCAGAATACTGGAGTGGGTAGCCATTCCCTTCTCCAGCGGGTTTTCCCAACCCAGGGATCGAACCCAGACTTCCCCCATTGAAAGCAGATTCTTTACCAGCAGAGCAACAAGGGAAACCCAAGAATACTAAAGTGGGCAGCCTATCCCTTCTCCAGGGGACCTTCCCAACCCAAGGAATCGAACTGGGGTCTCCTGCATTACAGGCAGTTTCTTTACCAACTGAGCTATCAGGGAAGCCTTTAAAACATGATAGGGCAGGTTGTAAAACATGACTACACACGCACACACACACAGGTGTACCTAGACGTAAACAGGGCTGGTTTCACAGAGAACTACTTCTGAAGCCACACAGGGCCACATGCTCAGAGGGACCTCTGCCTGGATTAAGGGTCTTAATAATTTTATTTTTGGACATGTGTTTTGTAAGTGAAGTCTGTGGGATGTTAGAGTGTGTGCCTGAGCAGATATTTGGATATACGCCCCCTTGCATATGGTGTTGGCAATGCCCCATGAGCATGGAGTTCTGTCGACCTGAAGGAGTTCAGTGAGATTGAGTGTGAGAATGAGGCTCGTGCATTATGCCTACAACCAATGAGAGGGAACATTGATGACTTCCAAAGGCCACACCTTCTGTTCAAGCCAGAACTTACTTTGAATGCAGAAAGAATGCAACATGGTTTTAAGAAATTGAATAATCAGGAAAACCTATCATCTACTATCTGACCTGTGTTCCTTCCTTATATTGGTCAACTACTCATGCTGAAACAATGACATGAAAAGTAAAGGGAAAATAGGGCACCCTATCACTCCTTTTCCTCCCAGCTCTTCTCTACTTTATTGACCTCCCAGAGCCCCTTTTTCTCACCCATCACAAGGGACAGGACTGGCAAGTGGTAAAGCAGTTAGGTCGAGGGTGCGCAGGGCCCTTGATGAATCCAGCTGTTCTGTTGGATTTTCCATCAGTCTTGGTCAGACGCAATAGTGCTAGGTCCAGGGCTGGGTTCTGTGTCCCAGCCACCCTGGGTAGGGCATCACTTTCTTGCAGAAAGTGGTGAGGGGAGGAGCAGCTTGGGCAGGCTGTGATGAGGCTGGCACCCATGCAAGGTCTCAGAGGACATCCCTTGCACAGGCCCTCCTTAGGAAGTGACTTGGATAGGCTTAGCCCAACAAAGGAGTGCCAAGAAGTAATGGGGCTTCTTCCAGCAGTTACACAGGGAATCACCCATGACCCAGTTAGTCCACTCGCAGGTGTGTGCCCAAAAGAACTGAATGCAGGGACTCGAGAAATACTCCTACACACATGCTCATAGCAGCTTCACTCACTATCATCAAAAGGTAGAAACAACTCAGGCGTCCATCAGCAGATGAACAGAGACACAAAATGTGGTCCACCCGTCCAATGGAAGAGTATCCAGGCTTAAAAAGGAAGTTCTGAGCACAATCCAGCCCAGATGGAACACTGAAAACACAACGCTGAACGAAGGAAGCCAGACACAGAAACCATGTAGAGTAAAATTCTATTTCTATGAAACGTCCAGAATAGGCAGAGTCCCTGGAGGGAGAAAGTAGAGCAGTGGTTTCCAGGAGCTGGGAGAACGGATACACAGGGAGTAACGACTTAATGAGGTCAGAGTTTCTTTCTGGGGTGAAGAAAAGTTCTGGAACTAAATAAAGGGGATGGTTGCCCAACACTGTAAATATACTAAATACCACTGAATTGTAGACTTTGAAATGATTCATTGAGACTTCCCTGGTGGTCCAGTAGTTAAGATTCTCTGCTCCCAGTGCAGGGGGCATGGGTTCAATCCCTGGTCATGGAAGTAGGATCCCATATTCTGCACAGTGCAGCTAAAAAAAAAATTAATAAAAAATGAAATTAAATCTCAGGCATCAACTTATAAAAAATAAGTAAATAAAGCAATTCATTTTATCCTATGTGAATCTCACCTCAATTTAGAAAAAGCAGAAACAGTAGTGCTAATTAGCAGTAGGGCTGGTGGTGGTGCCAGTAGTATTGTAATACTAGTAGTACTAGTACTATTAGCAGTTGTAGTAGTACTAGTAGAACTAGTAGTGCTAGTAGTATTAGTAGTACTAGTTAGTGGTAGGAATAGCTGGGCCTGGACTTCTCGATTGTACCCCAGGTGAGGCACGAAGGGAGGTCATCCCCAAGATGCCGGCTGAGCAGTGGCACCCATCAGCAACCCTCCAGGCTAGAGCAAGAGCAAGAACTCCAGAGGGTCTTCTCCCTAACAGAGGCATTCCAGTGACTTTATCTGTTGTTGATGAGTTGGAAGAACTCCAGCATGAGATAGAGGCAGGCAATGCCAGCAAAAGGGAAGATAGAGGCCCAAGGAAAACACCAAAGTCGTAATCATTATATGCCACTCAGCTGTGCACTGAATTTTTATATACAGTCATAATAATATAACATTATTGATCTTCTACTTTTAGTACCAACCTATAAAGAAAGCATCGACCATGAGTGGTTTCAGAGTAGACGACCGGTATCAGCAGCCTTGGCAGTGCCCAAGAAGCAGAGCTGTGGGGGGGGGGGTGGGAAGGGGAGCCCCAAAGGGCAGGGCAGGAATTCTAATATCCTTCACCTTCCCAGAGGGAAGCTGAGACGTGCTGGGACAGTCTTTTGTGGCTCTAGAAATGGAGTGGGACAAAGGGACATGGATAAGGAACAGGGGAGCTAAAAGCAGAGTGGAACTGAAGGACCAGCAGCAACAGGAGACAGAGGACTTCACTCACGCCTGACACTGATGGAACGCATATCTGCATCTTTGAAAGTCTGCCACTTGGAGGTTTGTATGTAGGGGACTTCCCATAAAACCAACTGTACACAAGCTTTTTCAGAAAACTGAAGCAAGACAGCATTTGCCAATTCATTCTATGAGGCTTGTACTACCCTGATACAAAAATCAGACAAAGATGTTACAGGAAAACACACACACACACACACACACACACACACACAGACTTGGGAATTGCCTGGCAACCCAGTGGTGAAAACTTGGCACTTTCACTGCCATGGTCTTGGGTTCAATCCCTGGTCAAGGAACTAAGATCCCATAAGCTTTCCAACATGGCCAAAAAAACAAACAAAAAAAGATCAATATCTTTCACAAACAAGGTGCAAAATCATTAAGCAAAATTTTAGAATTTTAATGATTTATTAAATTTATTAAAAATTTAATTACATATAAAAAGAAAAATGCAACATTACAAGGGGGAAATCCAGGAACAAAGACTGGTCCAATATTTGCAAATCAATCAATGCAGTCCACCATTTTAACAAACTAAAAAGAAAAGCTATATGATTATCTCAAAATAGAGGAAGAAAAAAGCACTTAACAAATCCAACATCCATTGGTGACCCCCCAGCAAAAAGAAAATTCTTAGCAAACTAGGAAAAGAAGGGAACTTCCTTAGTCTTATACAGGACATCTATAAACCCCATAGCTAACACCAAAATAAATGATGAAAAACTAATATTTTCACTCTAACATCAGAAACAAGACAGGATGTTTACTTCCTCCACTTCTAGTCAACATCATATTGGAGGTTCTAACCGGTGAAGTAAGCCAAAGGAAGAAAAAAAGCATTCAGAATGGGGAGGAAAAAACCTTAACTGTCATTATTTTCAGACCATAGTAACCATCTATGTAAAAAATCTAATGGAATCTATAAAAATGTTTGCTAGAACTTATAAGTGAGTCTAATAAAGTTACTGGAGAAATATCAATACATTAAAAAAAATCAACTGTATTTTATATAATAGTAATGACCAGAAATTTTAAAAGTTTAAATATCATAAATAGCATCAAAAATACAAAACACTTAAGGATAAATCTGACAAAAAGATGTCTAAGAATTGTACACTAAAAACCACAAATCATTGCTGAGAGGAATTTAAATGATCTAAGTCAATGAAGAGAAACACTTTGTTCATAGCTTAGAAGACTCAATATCATTAAAACTATCTCTTCCCCCCAAATTATATATAAATCCAAGGCAATCCCAATCAAAATCCCAGCAGGCTCTTTTTGGTAGAAATTGAGAAACTGATTCTAAAATTCACATGAAAATATAAAAGAACCTAGAATAGCTGAAACAAATTTGAAAAAAAAGCCTGAAGTTGGAGGGCTAACGTTACCCAATATCAAGACTTACATAAAGCTACGGTAATTGAGGCCACATGGTATTAGTGTGAAGGGGAACAAATAGATTGGTGGAATGGAAATAGATTTGTACATCCCTGTACAACTGATTTTTTACAAAGGTGCAAAAGCAGTTCCGTGAGGAGAGTAGTCTTTTCAACAAAGGAAACATTTGGACATCCATATGCAAAAAGAACACTCCAATTCATACCACCCACCACTACAGAAAGCAACTCAAAATGGATCATTGACCTAAATGGAAACCAAAAACTACAAACTTCCAGAAAAAAAGAGAGAGAGAAAGAGAGAGAATTCTGTGACCTTGAGTTAGGCCAAGATATCTTAAATACAGAAATAGATAAAAAGAAAAAAATCAATCGGAGTCATCAAAGTTCATTAACTTTTATTAGGAGTTGCCTAGGGCTTAGGGTGGGGTGATTGCTAAAGGCGATGAGGTGATGAAAATGTTCCGTATGTTCTATGACTGTGGTGATATTTGCACATACCTGTGAATTTCTAAATATCTTTGAGTTGTACACTTCAGTGGTATTGTATGATGTGTGTGTGTGTGTGCTCAGTCGCTCAGTCATGTCCTGCTCTTTGTGACCCCATGGACTGTAGCCCACCAGGCTCCTCTGTCCATGGGATTCTCCAGGCAAGAATACTGGAGTGGATTGCTGTTTCCTTCTCCAGGGGATCTTCCAGACCCAGGGATTGAACCTGTGTTCTCTTGCTTCTCCTGCATTAGCAGATTCTTTACCACTGTGCCACCTGGGAAGCAGTATGGAATGTGAAGTATATCTCAATAAAGCTATTATAATTTTTAAAAGATAAAAATGAATACTTTTGCTATTTGAAAGACTGTTAAGGGAATGGAAAGATGCAAACAAGGAAAAATATTTGTAAATCACATATCTAATGAAGGTTGCATATGAAGAATATAAAAGAAACCTTCAATGCTATGGAACCTAGCAAAACCAACAACCTCCTTCCCCTGACCACCCAAAAAAGTCCTCATATATGTCTTGAACAGACACTTCATCACAAAAGATATGTATGAAAAATAAGTACATGAAAAGATATTGAGCATCATTAGTTATTTGAGAAATCCAAATTAAAACCAGAGTCAGATACTACCACACACCTATCAAAATGACTAAAATTAAAAATCTGATGACATAGAGTGATGATGATGTGGAGAACCTAGACTTCCCAACACGGATGGTGAAAATACAAAATGGCACAGTTACTTTGGGAAAGTTTGACAGTCCTTAGAAAGTTAAAGTATATCACATGACCTACCCATCCCATTCCTGGGTAATAAAAGCATGAATACAAATGTTCTTAGCAGCTTCATGTGTAATAATAAAAAACTGAAGACAACCCAACAACAGGTGAATGGATAAAGAAGCTCTTATTTCCATGTACCGGGACACTGTTTGGCAATAAAAAGAAATGAGCTATTCATACACACAATGGCGTGAAACAATCTCAAAACTAGGCTGAGTGAAGGAAGGAGAACAAAAAAAGAGTATGTACAGTATGATTCCATTTATATAAAACTCTCCAAAATGCAAACAAATCTTTGGTGACAGAGAGCAGCAGATCAGGGTTTGCCTAGGGAAGGTCTGGGTGTGAGGAGGCAGAGAGTAGGGAGGAAGCATAGACTGGGGGAGTGTTCATGGATGTGTTCACTATCTTGAATACCTATGTCAAAGTTTATCAAATCAATTTAAATATTCGCGTGAGTTTTTACATGGAAACTGGAATGTCAGGTCCATGAATCAAGGCAAATTGAAAGTGGTCAAACAAGAGATGGCAAGAGTGAACGTCGACATTCTAGGAATCAGTGAACTAAAATGGACTGGAATGGGTGAATTTAACTCAGATGACCATTATGTCTACTACTTTGGGCAGGAATCCCTCAGAAGAAATGGAGTAGCCATCATGGTCAGCAAAAGAGCCCAAAATGCAGTACTTGGATGCAATCTCAAAAACGACAGAATGATCCCTGTCCGTTTCCAAGGCAAACCATTCAATATCACTGTAATCCAAGTCTATGCCCCAACCAGTAATGCTGAAGAAGCTGAAGTTGAATGGTTCTATGAAGACCTACAAGACCTTTTAGAACTAACACCCAAAAAAGATGTCCTTTTCATTATAGGGGACTGGAATGCAAAAGTAGGAAGTCAAGAAACACCTGGAGAAACAGGCAAATTTGGCCTTGGAATGCGGAATGAAGCAGGGCAAAGACTAATAGAGTTTTGCCAAGAAAATGCACTGGTCATAGCAAACACCCTCTTCCAACAACACAAGAGAAGACTCTACACATGGACATCACCAGATGGTCAACACCGAAATCAGATTGATTATATTCTTTGCAGCCAAAGATGGAAAAGCTCTGTACAGTCAGCAAAAACAAGACCGGGAGCTGACTGTGGCTCAGATCATGAACTCCTTATTGCCAAATTCAGACGTAAATTGAAGAAAGTAGGGAAAACCGCTAGACCATTTAGGTGTGACGTAAATCAAATCCCTTATGATTATACAGTGGAAGTGAGAAATAGATTTAAGGGCCTAGATCTGATAGATAGAGTGCCTGATGAACCATGGAATGGGGTTCATGACATTGTACAGGAGACAGGGATCAAGACCATCCCCATGGAAAAGAAATGCAAAAAAGCAAAATGGCTGTCTGGGGAGGCCTTACAAATAGCTGTGAAAAGAAGAGAAGCGAAAAGCAAAGGAGAAAAGGAAAGATATAAGCATCTGAATGCAGAGTTCCAAAGAATAGCAAGAAGAGATAAGAAAGCCTTCTTCAGCAATCAATGCAAAGAAATAGAGGAAAACAACAGAATGGGAAAGACTAGAGATCTCTTCAAGAACATTAGAGATACCAAGGGAACATGTCATGCAAAGATGGGCACAATAAAGGACAGAAATGGTATGGACCTAACAGAAGCAGAAGATATTTAGAAGAGGTGGCAAGAATACACAGAAGAACTGTACAAAAAACATCTTCACGACCCAGATAATCACGATGGTGTGATCACTAATCTAGAGCCAGACATCCTGGAATGTGAAGTCAAGTGGGCCTTAGAAAGCATCACTACGAACAAAGCTAGTGGAGGTGATGGCATTCCAGTGGAGCTACTTCAGATCCTGAAAGATGATGCTGTGAAAGTGCTGCACTCAATATGCCAGCAAATTTGGAAAACTCAGCAGTGGCCACAGGACTGGAAAAGGTCAGTTTTCATTCCAATCCCAAAGAAAAGCAATGCCAAAGAATGCTCAAGCTACCATACAATTGCACTCATCTCACACGCTAGTAAAGTAATGCTCAAAATTCTCCAAGCCAGGCTTCAGGAATATGTGAACCACGAACTTCCTGATGTTCAAGCTGGTTTTACAAAAGGCAGAGGAACCAGAGATCAAATTGCCAACATCTGCTGGATCATGGAAAAAGCAAGAGAGTTCCAGAAAAACATCTATTTCTGCTTTATTGACTATGACAAAGCCTTTGACTGTGTGGATCACAATAAACTGTGGAAAATTCTTCAAGAGATGGGAATACCAGACCACCTGACCTGCCTCTTGAGAAATCTGTATGCAGGTCAGGAAGCAACAGTTAGAACTGGACATAGAACAACAGACTGGTTCCAAATAGGAAAAGGAGTGCGTCAAGGCTGTATATTGTCACCCTGCTTATTTAACTTCTATGCAGAGTACATCATGAGAAACGCTGGTCTGGAAGAAACACAAGCTGGAATCAAGATTGCCAGGAGAAATATCAATAACCTCAGATATGCAGATGACACCACCCATATGGCAGAAAGTGAAGAGGAACTAAAAAGCCTCTTGATGAAAGTGAAAGAGGAGGGTGAAAAAGTTGGCTTAAAGCTCAACATTCAGAAAACTAAGATCATGGCATCCGGTCCCATCACTTCATGGGAAATAGATGGGGAAACAGTGGAAACAATGTCAGACTTTATTTTGGGGGGCTCCAAAATCACTGCAGATGGTGACTGCAGCCATGAAATTAAAAGACGCTTACTCCTTGGAAGAAAATTATGACCAACCTAGATAGCATATTCAAAAGTAGAGACATTACTTTGCCAACTAAGGTCTGTCTAGTCAAGGCTATGGTTTTCCCTGTGGTCATGTACGGATGTGAGAGTTGGACTGTGAAGAAGGCTGAGCACCGAAGAATTGATGCTTTTGAACTGTGGTGTTGGAGAAGACTCTTGAGAGTCCCTTGGACTGCAAGGAGATCCAACCAGTCCATTCTGAAGGAGATCAGCCCTGGGATTTCTTTGGAAAGAATGATGCTGAAGCTGATACTCCAGTACTTTGGCCACCTCATGCGAAGAGTTGACTCATTGGAAAAGACTCTGATGCTGCGAGGGATTGGGGGCAGGAGGAGAAGGGGGCGACAGAGGATGAGATGGCTGGATGGCATCACTGACTCGATGGATGTGAGTCTGAGAGAACTCCGGGAGTTGGTGATGGACAGGGAGGCCTGGCGTGCTGCGATTCATGGGGTCGCAAAGAGTCGGACACGACTGAGTGACTGAACTGAACTGAACTGAAAGCCATTTTTTAAACAGTAATATATCTTCATTTTAGCAAGTGAAACAAAGCAAAGATAAATAAAGAAGACATAATCACTGTCCCCTCCTTCCCTCCATTCTCTTTTCTCTAAGGTTTCCAGTGGGCTTCCCTGATAGATTGAGCTTCCCTCATAGCTCAACTGGTAAAAAATCTGCCTGCAATGCAGGAGACCCCGGTTCGATTTCTGGAGAAGGGACAGGCTACCCACTCCAGTATTCTTGGGCTTCCTTTGTGGCTCAGCTGGTAAAGAATCCACCTGCAATGCGGAAGACCTAGGTTCGATCGCTGAGTTGGAAAGATCCCCTGAAGAAAGGAAAGGCTACCCACTGCAGTATTCTGGCCTGGAGAATTCTGTGGACTATAGCCCATGAGGTCACAAAGAGTTGGACACGGCTGAGCAACTTTCACTTGTCGCGTGTCACTTCCCTGATAGCTCAATTGGTAAAGAATCTGTCTGCAATTCAGGAGACCCTGGTTCTATTCCTTGGGTCAGGAAGGTCCACTGGAGAAGGGATAGGCTACCCACTCCAGTATTCTTGGGCTTTCCTTGTGGCTCAGCTGGTAAAGAATTCACCTGCAATGAGGGAGGCCTGGGTTTGATCCCTGGGTTGGGAAGATCCCCTGGAGAAGAGAAAGGCTACCCACTCCAGTATTCTGGCCTGGAGAATTCCATGGAATTTATAGCCCATATGGTGCAAAGAGTTGGACTGAGCGACTTTCACTTTTTCAGGGCTGCTCTGTAAGCCATGGTGTGAATTTACTGCAGTTTACATAATCATCCCTCTAAAAGGTGCCCATTTCAGTTCTTTTCAGTTTTTTTGTTTGTTTGCTTTGCTTTGGTTTTGCCCACCGCCACCAATGCTGAAAAGCGTTCATGTCAATTTTCATAGACTATTTTTTTTTGTCAGAAGCTATGTGAATTATTTTCTTCTCAGTAGATATTGGCAGATTATTTCTGCCAGGCATGTATGAGATGTCAATGTCCTGCATGGTTTTGCCTCAGTGGATCTTAGTGCTTGTATAAAGAGTGAGCAATATATCATTTTGAATTTCCCTATCAGTGAGGTGTAATATTATTTAATTCTGCCCACTAGACATAGTGTGGTCATTGTATCCATATTCTTTAATATGGTTTTCTTTTGTCGGGGTTTACATGTGCTTTAAATTCAATTGACCATTTAAATCTTATTTTCTATGAATTACATTTTTCTATCATCTTTTTTTCTGTTGGGTTGTTTAGCTGTTTTTTATCAAATCATATTAGCTTGTTGCATATTGACATTGAACATATGATACACATCAACATACACATACATTATATACATGCGAGCACAAAACACACATGTCATGCATGTGCACAACCAGTGTCTATACACACTGTATCACAGAGCTACGTGTAGGCATGCCTACATATATGCACGTGCATTATACACCAATATATACATAGACATAAGTGCATGCACACATGTATACACATGCACGCACCAGCATCCTATTTACATACACACATTCACATGCTCATACAAGACATAGATACAAATACATGCCTGCAGGAGTTCCCTGGTGGCCTAGAGGTTAAGATTCCAGGCTATCATTACCCTGACTAGGGTTTAGTCCCGTGTTGGGTAACTGAGATCTTGCAAGCTGTACGACTTGGCCAAGCAAACAATTTCTGCATACACTTATATACATACACATGCATGATAAACACACACACACACACATCACATGCACACCATGGAGGGAAGAGTGGGTCCCAGGGCCATTCCAGCAGGAGGATCCAGAGCCTGGACAGGGTGAGGGCTGAAGCCACAGACAAGTGGGGGCAGGCAGATGGACTGTGGCAGCCTTTGGAAAGGGTTTTGAGAACCACTTGGCTCTCTGTGACAGCCTCTGCCACCTCTTGGCACCCATATGGTGAGGCTCTGGGGTTCCTGCAGTCCACACCCCAGCACCTCCAGCCAGTCACACCTCGATTCCACCCTCCTCACCTCCTACCAAGAAGATTGCTACAACACTGGGTGAGCAAGTAGGGCTAGATCCTCTGAGGAGCTTCGATGTGGACTTCTTCCCTGCCTGATGTCTCCTTGGGGTGTTTTGGGTGAGCAGTTTTTGACATGTTAAATGAGAGATTGCTTTTTTCCCCCTCCCACTCATAAGACTCCACTCTTAAGACCTTAATTGCAGAGGTTGTGGGCTGACAAGTGCTTGTCTCAGCCTGGCAGGTGCAGGTGATATAAACTTGCAGCGTCTGGCAGAGCTGAGCCAGGGGGCCTCGGTGAGGATGCCAGCTTTTCCCGCCACCGCGTGGCAGCTCCAGGGGCAATGTGGGGCAAGGAGGGTCCCTCAGGTGTGGGCACTGTTATGTGCCAGATTCACACCATCATCTAATTCCTTCTTGGGTTCTCAGACCTCCCAGCCCATCTAGAAAAAAATTTTAAGGAGAAAAGTAAAGGCATCTAAGCAGGAGGGAGGTGTCCATGCTTCACTGAAAGTGTTAAAATGTTTTTTTTTCTGTTAATTTTTTAAAATAACTATTTATTTATTTGGCTGTGCTGAGTCTTAGTTGTGGCAGACAGGTTTGCTGAGGTATGCAGGACCTAGTTCCCTGACCAGGGATGGAACCCAGGCCCTCTGCCTTGGGAGCACAGCGTTTTAGCCACTGGATCACCAGGAAAGTCCCTAACATGTTGACACTTTTAGATAAATTATGAGTGTGTGTTGTAATACCCAGAGCAACCACTAGGAAAACCATACACATAGACTCACCCAAAGTGAAGTCGCTCAGTCATGTCCAATTCTTTGTGACTCTGACTCCATGGACTGTAGCCCACGAGGCTTCTCCATCCATGGGGTTTTCCAGGCAAGAATACTGGAGTGGGTTGCCATTTCCTTCTCCAGGGGAACTTCCCCACCCAGGGATCGAACCTGGGTCTCCTGCATTGCAGGCAGATGCTTTACCCTCTGAGCCACCAGGGAAGCCCAGATTCACCCAAAATCATTATAAATATATCAAGATGGACTCCTAATGTTCAAGTAATCCACAGAAAGGCAAGAGAAGAGGAGCAGAGAAAGCAAACAGAAAATCAACAATAAAACAGCAGACTTAAGTTCTAACATGTTAATAATTTGCCTTAATGTAAATTATTTAAATACACCAATTAAAAGGAAGAGATTGGCAGAGTCTATTTTTTTAAGTGATCCAACAATATGCTGTTTACAGGAAACTCACTTCTAATTCAACTATGACATTTCCCTGAAAAAAAATCCACAAATGGCGAATGAACATAGGAAAATACCTTCAACACTGAAAGCCATGAGGCAATGCAAATACAGATTACAATGAAATGTTGCTACGCATCTATCAGCATGGTTCAAATAAAAAAATAGAGACCACACCACACGCTGGCAATGATGCAGACACACTGGGTCACTCATGCATTGCAAATAGGAGTGCACAATGAGACAGCCCCTCTGGAAAACAGATTGGCAGTTTCTCACAAAACTAAACATGCATTTGCCATATGACTCAGCAATTGCACTCTTTAGCACTTACCCTAGAGAAATGGAGGCTTATGTTCACACACACACACAAAAACCTGTCCATGAATGTACATGGCAGACTACTCCTAATAGCCCAAAACTGGGCCTTCCACAGGCAAATGGTTGAACAGTATATCCACACCATGGAATACTACTCAGCAATAAAAAGCACTGTTGATTTACTCTTGGATTAATCTCCAGGGAATTATTTTCAGTGAAAAAAACGCCAATTCCAAAAGGTTATGTAGTATATGATTCCATTTATATAACATACTTGAAATGACAAAATTATAGAAAATGGAGTGCAGATGAGTGGATCCTAGGGGTGGGGTGGGAGGTGCATTGGAGATTGGAGGAGAGAGGTAGTAGTGGTGATAAAAAAGGGCGATACCAGAGATCCTTGAGGTCATGGAACCGTTCAGTATCTGGGCTGTGGTGATGGATATATGAACCCACACAGGCAATAGAGTTATTGAAACTAAACACACACACAGATGAGTACAAGCAAAACCAAGGAAACAGTAAGATGGGGCATTTATATCAACAGTGATATCTTGGTTGTGACGTTGTGCCATAGTGTCACGAGATGTTACCCCTGGGTGACCCTGGGTAGTTGTGCTACACGGGATCTCTCTAGGTTGCTTCCTCCAACAGCATGAGAATCTACAATGATCTCAACATAAAAAGGTCAACTTAAAAAAATAAATGAACAAAAATAAACAAAAACCAAACCAAATTCCCTCCGATTGCCCTGACCTTCAGTCCTGTCTTGTGACTCCCCCACTCCCCCCCGCCCTCATCGCTGCTCCTCCAGCCTCCAATGACCACAGTACGTCACTAAATTCAAGGTTATGGCTTATCCTCGATTCTCCCAAACAAAAAGCCTGTCATGGGGTTGGCTTGATTTGCAGGTGTTTTCTTTAGAAAAGTGATCCAGGGAGCAGGAGTGAAGAGGAGAGAGCATGAAGCAGGGAAAGCTGTGACCCAGGGAGCCGCTGCTTTATGGAGTTGCCATCGCAACGGCTCCTGACCCTGGGGGCGCAACGGAGCACAAAGGGGAGAAGCATTTGTTTGCCGTAGACACCTTGTCTGTCCAGGATGACTCTAAGAAATGTACTCGTGGGGTGCACGTGTGTGGGTGCCAGAAGGGTTCCTTTGGATTCCCCCACCTTGGACAGATGAGAAGTAGTAGGATTGAAAGTCCACCTCTGGCCTCTGACCTATCCGCCTCTCATGGTGTCCCTTGGAGCCTCATCACATCACATATCTGGCAAGCTCCTCCCACAAGCCTTCTACCTATGGTCAAGCTCAAAGCCAACGATCTCTCTCCCCATAGTCCACGGCTCCAGGGTCTGGGGGTAGGCTTTATCCCATTGCTGGTAAACTCCAGGGATGGAAAGATGTGGGGCCCAGCTGAAATCTCTGTGTGTCCGCCTCCCCCCTCCCACTCTGGCCAGCACATGCCCAGCTGCTCTGGCCACCCAGCTCAGATAAAAGTTCACAGAGAGATTAAAAGTCACCGTGCACCTAGCTGGCAGAGTGGAGGTGCACACAGACTGCCTTTTAGAAAAACAGAAGGCCTGCAGGGGCCCGGCAGAAGGAAGTCACTGAATTGATGCCTGTTGAAGGGCTGTGTTCCCAAAGCACATGAGCCAAGGACCGTGCTCTGGCCGCAGCACCGAGACCAAAGCTTCCCCCAGGTCATGCGTCATAGCCCCGTCGGGCAGGCAGTTATGGCAGGTGTCCAGCACCACCGAGCAGGATGTGGGGTTTCTGTTACTGATCTGTCTCTACACTCCATGTCTTTCAGATTCAGTGTCCTTCACAGCATAGCAGCCAGGACCAGGAGTCCTGGGTGAAGGCTACCCTAATCCAGGATGCGTGTGTCCCGAGAGAAAGGAGCGGCCTCCACTTCACCCCAGGCCCTAAATCACTCCAGGGTTTCCCAGGCATCTTTCTGCAAATCCAAGAAGAAAGGGTGTATGGCATTGCAGGCTACTAGGTAACTGTGGAGTCCTGGCCTGAGGTCACCTGGGGTCATCTAGACTGCCCCCACCCCATTCTTCACTGTAGGATGGGGAGTTCATTCCTCTGAATCACAGTTCACTGCCCTGGCTGTCATGAGAACTACCTGGGCAATTCTGTACACACACACACAAAAATCCACCCAGATTCTGAAGCAGTTGGTCTGGTCAGGACCCCAGGGTGGTATTATTTTAAAGCTCCTTCATGATTCTACTGTGCAGCCTAGGTGCACAGTCCACTCCAATCTCTGGGGCCATCACAGGGAGGGCTACTGGTACCACGTTACTGATGTCTCAAGGCCTCCATGTGCTCATCTGTAAAATGGGAACATGATGCCTACCTCATAGGTATGTCATGAGGAGTAAATGGGAAAACCCTGGCAGGTGTCTGGGTCTCGGCAGGGACCCCATAATGAGTGTCCCTCTCTCGAAAGCCCTCTTCCTGTGTTGTCCAAGTTCCAGCCTCCACTATGCAGTAGTGGAACTGGAATTGTCAGCCCTGAGTTCAAATCCTGTGATGCTGCTTCCCAGCTGTGTGACCCTGGGCAAAGACCATAGACGGCCCCAAATCTAGAGAGCTCCTAAAATTATGAACGTTACATCACATCACAGACCTATTCAATAAGGACTCTCTGGGACCAGGATGCTAGCATTTTTATTTTAACCAGAACACTAGGCACCAGAGACAGCCAACCAGATGCCCATGCTTAGGGTCCACAACCTTAGAGCTCCAAGCCTTTGTTTTCCCCTCTGGGAAATGGAGTAACGACAATGATCTCATTTTTCACAGCACTAAATGAGACCAAAGGAGTGAAGGGGCCTCGAGAGTGAAAACACAGAAACAGGTGGGGACAAGTAGGTTTCTGCTTCCTCCCCTTCCCAGCTTCATGATCCCTCTGAGGCTACACCTGCCTCTTCCAGGTGGCTTCAGGCACGGTTAGTGTCAGCGGCTGCTTAGGCCCCACCGTTCACTAGATGGTCTTCCCTGCGGTAACTCTCCTGGCCTCTGGCCTGCCTTCCCCTCGTGCAGGTGGTCTGGCTGGTGAGTTCGATGGAAAGAGAGAAACACATGACTCAGCCTCCCACTTCCCTCCTTGGGTCCCACCAGCTGCACCGGCCACACAGGAGCCTCTGCTCTCCAGGCCAAGAAAACGGGCAGGGCCCCCAGGGAAGGACCAGCTGCTGGATTTGAGGGACCCAGAGCAAATGAAACTTTGGGGCTCTTGTTCAAAAATTATGGACAATTCTAAGACAGCAGTTGTTGTTGTTTAGTCATAGTTGTAAGTCGTGTTTGACTCTTATGCGACCCCAGGGACTGTAGCCCGCCAGACTCCTCTGTCCATGGGATTTCCCAGGCAGGAATACTGGAGAAGACAGGGAGGGCAGAGCACTAAACCAAGGTGGCGAGGTTGGGAGTGCTTGTCCCACTGGGCAGGTTGCCTATGGTGAAGCCACCCTGCCCCAGGGGAGTGGCAGGGGTCCAGCTCAGCTAACGACACAGTGGGAAGCGAGCGGCGAGCAGACCAAGCCACCTTCTTCCACCCAGCGTGCCTCCCTCGGCCTTTCAGAGCCTTGCCTCTCACTCTCCGTTCGTGGTATTTAAGTGGAGCTAAAAGGAACTGTTCATTCACCCATTCAGGACTCTGACAGTCTACGGGGAGACTTGACAAGGGAAAAACCACACTCAGAACCTGTCTTCTAGATACACATGGTCCAGGAGGCAAGGCCTTTGCTTGATCCCACTCAAATCCCTCTTGCTGCAATGTCAGCCCTCTCCTCTGGCCCAAGAGGTGGGCGGGGCTCTCTCAGAGGGCCAGTAACACCGCTTAGTCTGGAGCCTGGATCTGAGGTCTCAGCGCCTTCCCGGCACAGAACTGCCTCACCTTCCGCCCAAGGTACACACCCAGAGCAAGGGCGCTGTCACCCCGATTCCTCCCTACCTTCTCATCAGCAAACCCTGCAGAAGAACCCATTCCCTGGACTTCTGTCCACCCCCTGCCCTGGTTCCAGTCACAAGATTCCCAGGTTGAGCTGTTGCAATATTAGCCTAACTACCTCCCTTGCATATCCCTCTAGAATATTTTCCTATAGAGCTCAGGCCCCAAGCAGTTTGGCACACCCTGTAGGGGACAGACCCCAATTTCAGGGCCCTGGACTAAAAGACCCTGGCTGCTGTAGCTCCTCAGAGATCTGTGGCCCCAGAACAAAGGGACCAGTCCCCCCACACCCCCACCCCATGCTGACCCTCAGTCAGAGCTGGGCTATTTGGCTACTTGGTTTCCAACCCACCGATGGTCCCTCTTGCCCTGTACCTCCAGACTGAGGCTGGCAGGGGGCCAGGGTCATGCGTGTTACTGAGGGGCAGAGGTTGATGGAATTAAACCCCCTTAATCTCCCTCTCTTCAGTGGTTGCTGAGAAAAGAGGAAGAGAGCCACCAGGTCAGAGTTTCCTTGGGAGGTACCCACCCTGCCAGTCTGTTCCCCAGAGACCTCCAATCCTCAAAATCAGGTGGGCATCTCCCTAAAGGAGGGAAGGAGGAGGAGGATGGGCTAGTGGGTAGAGGTATAAGGTAAGCTCCCCTGCCACCCCCCAGAGCTGGTCTACCAGGCAAGGTCTCAGGGACAAATGCTTAAAGAAGAGGCTCTTCTTCCCCACCCTGTACCTGCCTCTCTGCAAGTGACCACAGATACACCCATGTTTAAGAACCTTGGTGAGGACCAGAGAGAAAAGGGTACCAGGAGTCTGCCTGATGGGGAAAGCAATGTGAGGGGCTGCAGAGGGCAGGGGAGAGTTGGGAGACAGAAAGACCAATTCCAGAGCCTTCCAAAGGCTTGCCCATCCCCCAAGCCAGCACTTAATCCTCCACCTCTGCTACTTAACCTCTCCCACCAGGGGCCAGGCACTTTAACTCTATTTAAATAAGCCCTTGAGGGCCCAGAAGAAATTGTTGCCAGCAATTCAAAAGCCCTGAACCCTGAGGGCAATCAGTGGCTTACTGTCCAACTGCCCTGGGTTCCAGGCTGTCGCCAGAAGCTTTCCCATGGCTCAGAGGCCCAAGCCTACTATCCAGGGGAGGAGGATCCTACAGGAGGGTGGTGTCGGTATCCCAAAGCCTGGTATAGGCCTCACTGGCCCCACTCTCTGTCCACTTGAGTTCAGTTCAGTTCAGTTCAGTCGCTCAGTTGTGTCCGACCCTTTGCGACCCCATGAATTGCAGCACGCCAGGCCTCCTTGTCCATCACCAACTTCCGGAGTTCACTCAAACTCAATCCACTGAGTCGCTGATGCCATCCAGCCATCTCATCCTCTGTCATCCCTGTCTCCTCCTGCCCCCAATCCCTCCCAGCATCAGAGTCTTTTCCAATGAGTCAACTCTTTGCATGAGGTGGCCAAAGTACTGGAGTTTCAGCTTTAGCATCATTCCTTCCAAAGAACACCCAGGACTGATCTTTAGAATGGACTGTTTGGATCTCCTTGCAGTCCAAGGGACTCTCAAGAGTCTTCTCCAATGCCACAGTTCAAAAGCATCAATTCTTCAGTGCTCAGCTTTCTTCACAGTCCAACTCTCACATCCATACATGACTACTGGAAAAACCATAGCCTTGACTAGATGGACCTTTGTTGGCAAAGTAATGTCTCTGATTTTTAATATGCCATCTAGGTTGGTCATAACTTTCCTTCCAAGGAGTAAACGTCTTTTAATTTCATGGCTGCAATCAGCATCTGCAGTGATTTTGGAGCCCAGAAAAATAAAGTCAGTCACTGTTTCCACTGTTTCCCCATCTATTTCCCATGAAGTGATGGGACCGGATGCCATGATCTTAGTTTTCTGAATGTTGAGCTTTAAGCCAACTTTTTCACTCTCCTCTTTCACTTTCATCAAGAGGCTCTTTAGTTCCTCTTCACTTTCTGCCATAAGGGTGGTGTCATCTGCATATCTGAGGTTATTGATATTTCTCCTGGCAATCTTGATTCCAGCTTGTCCTTCTTCCAGCCCAGCGTTTCTCATGATGTACTCTGCATAGAAGTTAAATAAGCAGGGTGACAATATACACCTGGCTTAGATTCCTCTAATTCTCTTCAACCCAATCTAAGGAACCCCTAGTCGGGCATACCTGATGCAAATACCCTTCCTGGTTGAAGAAACCTGGGCAATTACTTCCTTTTCTGCAAAACGGGCTTCAGAGCTCTTGTGAGGGTTCAATGAATGATACATGGGCTGGTATCTGGAAGGTAGGAAGTTCAGTTCAGTTCAGTCGCTCAGTCGTGTCTGGCTCTTTGCGACCCCACGAACCACAGCACGCCAGGCCTCCCTGTCCATCACCAACTCCTGGAGTCCACCCAAACCCATGTTCATTGAGTCAGTGATGCCATCCAACCATCTCATCCTCTGTCATCCCCTTCTCCTCTTGCCCTCAATCTTTCCCAGCATCAGAATCTTTTCAAATGAGTCAGCTCTTTGCATCAGGTTGCCAAAGTATTGGAGTTTCAGCTTCAACATCAGTCCTTCCAATGAACACTCAGGACTGATCTCTTTTAGGATGGACTGGTTGGATCTCTTTGTAGTCCAAGGGACTCTCAAGAGTCTTCTCCAACACCACAGTTCAAAAGCATCAATGCTTCGGCACTCAGCTTTCTTTATAGTCCAAATATCACATGCATACATGACCACTGGAAAAACCATAGCCTTGCCTAGACAGAC
>NW_024070192.1:10419489-10442461 GCF_014754425.2 Oryx dammah | reverse complement strand
CTTCCAGACCAGCGTTTCTCATGATGTACTCTGCATATAAGTTAAATAAGCAGGGTGATAAGAGGGCATCAGACGGAAGTCAGAGGAAGGTAGGAAGGTACAAGGCCAAAGCAAAGAGTCACCTGGAATTAGGTGTGAGCAGAATCAGTCCCTCTAGGTCTGAGCAGACTCAGTCTTCCAGGTGTGGGCCAACTTTCAGTCTAAAATGATTGAACCCCAGTGTCTGAAGCCACCCAGCACTTAGAAGTTAGGCTACCAGACAAGACATAGAACACAGCTAAATTTGAATATCAGATACACAATAAATCATTTTTTAATATAACTATGTCCTGGACTTGCATGGGACAGTCATTGTTTATCCAAAATTAAGTGTAATTCAGTGTTCCATGCTCCCCCATGAGGGTGACATTGGTACCTCAAAGCCTGGTATAGGCCTCGGAGGCCCTACTCTCTGTCCACCTGGCTTATCTTCCTCTAATATTTTCATTTGCAAAATCCTCTGTATTTTTATTTGCAAAATCTGTCAGTTGTAACTGAAGGCTATCCTGTAACAGGGATGTTTGGTTTCAATTTATTAAATGCCCTGATGGGAGGAGGCAAGATAAGAAAGTTAAGTGAAAAGTTGGATACAGATCTATAAGCTCACTGTAATCATTACTTGTTTTTAAATTTTAATGTATATTCGCCTAGAGAGGAACCCATATATAGACACTGTCCAAGCCCAAGGCAGAAACAGAGGAGATGGACAAACATGGAAGAAAGGCTGGGAGGAAAGTTCCAACAGGTTAACGGTGGCTATGTCTGGACTGCAGGTTCCTCGCTTTCACTTTTTAAAATTTTCCAACACTTTTCAGTAAACGTGTTACTTGATAAAAACTACATTTTAAGTTCATCACTTTGGTGGAGAATCTTTTAAAACTGCTAGTGCATTATTGGCTTGCCCAGTGGCTCAGTGGTAAGGAGTCCGCCTGCAACGCAAGAGACTCAGGAGACACGGGTTCTATCCCTGGGTCAGGAAGATCCCATGGAGAAGGAAATGGCAACCCACTCCAGTGTTCTTGCCTGGAGAATCCCAAGGACAGAGAAGCCTGGCACGCTACAGTCCATAGCGTCACAAAGAGTTGGACAAAACTGAGTACATTGTTAATGGCCAAGTGAATAAAAGATAGGAAAATATTCACACACCATCCTTTCCCCATCTGCCCCCTCCCCACCCCTGCCCCCCCCCACACACACATCTTAAACAGCCTTAGAAAATGCACGGTGTTTCCCCAGCCAAAGGCACCAACATTCTTTATCCTGCTCTTGACAGGTCTTTGTGGTGGGCACCAATAGCACGTCAGGACTGGGCCCTGGTGCTGATGACCTCGGGGTCCACATAGCAGGGGCTGACGGGGCAGGGGGTGGCTCGCCCTGTGCTCACAGCCCTAGTCCCTCCTCCCCACTCCTGCCTATGCTTTTTGAGCCTTGCACTTTCCTTTGTTTTTATAGTTTTCAGTTTCCTTGATCACTGTCAACTGTCATTACTCACTGCCGTCTGCATGCCTGCCCCCAACAGCCATTCTCACTTCTGTGTTTTCCTTCCAACCCTCTGTGAACGCCATCGTTGAGACTGTGTGAACAATTTGGGCAGGCAGGCTCAGAGTGGAAGCATAATTGCTCTCATAAAAAAAAAAGTGGGGAGACTTGAGGGCACGGCTTCATGAATCCTTCTCGGTTTCCATAGTCACACAGCAGAGGTAACAGTCCACAACTCTGAGCTCTCAATGGTGTTGGGTTATTGCGTTTTTCCAGAAGCATTTGCCTCATAAGTGTACATATTGAAAATATTTTTTTCTAGGTCCCATCTCAGAGTCTACACTCTATATATGTATCACCAGATCCCACTATAATGAAAGCACATGGACATACCCCATGGAGCTAGGGGTTCCGAACCTGAATGAAGGTCACAGGACATGGAATTTGAGGTGACCATGGTGGGAAAGTGTGTCAGTCAGGGTTCAGATGAAGACAACAGAAGCCACTCTGGCAACGTCTGGCAGAAAATGAAACTAGGTGCTTATAAAAATCCTTGGAAGGACTGGAGAAGCAGGCTATACTTTGCTTCCAAAATGGGCCCTAAGACACCACCAAACTGACCCATCAAGAAAGCTACCCCTCCCTCCCCATCAATAAGGTGAGGGACCAAGACGACAGCTTTGGGACCACTGGCTTCAGAATGCCTGGAGAAATCAGAGCATCCACTGGACCGTCACTGACCAAAAACTAGGCCTCAACCTGCCTCTCAACACCCCCCATTCTCTGGGGGCCAGCCCACAGAATGCTGCCTCACATGCCCCCCACCAAACATGCCAAGAAAAAAGCAGAAGCATGGCCTTTCCATTGCTTCCTGCTTCCAAATTCCCAAGAAGGCATCTAACTGGCCAGAACAAGGCAGTTGGCCAGAGAGAGTCATGGGATGACAGGAGGAGACTCCCAGGGTGGATTAGCTGGTGAACAGAAATCCTCCTACTGGGACTTTCCTGGTGGTCCACTGGCTAAGTCCCTGTACTCCCAAAGCGGGGGACCCGGGTTTGATCCCTGGTCAGGGAACTAGATCCCACATGCTGTAACTAAGAGTTTGCATGGGGCAACTAAAGATCCTGTATGCCGCAACTAAGACCTGGCACAACCAAATGAATAAATAAGTATTTTCTTTAAAAAAAATCCTTCTGCTGGGAGGAGCTGCTGATGCAGACAAGAGAGCAGGCAAAGGGCAAAGTCCTCAAAGGACTGAGAAGGAAAGAGCAGAGCCAGGCAGGCTAGAGGGTGTGCGGAGCAGGAAATGGGATAGGTGGGTGTGCAGGCAGTGCAGCGTTCCTGCCCGGGACACCTATTTCTCAAGGAGGGGATATTTTCATCTAGGAAGAGCTGGGGGGAGAGTGTTGCTTTCAGGGTGATGTTGACTGCCCCCTCCTCCAAGTTCACTTGCCCACAAGGACCTGTGAGTCCCTCAAAGTGAACAGAATGTGTAATAATCAGCAGAGGCAGGAATGTTCACCTCCCAGCTCAGTCCAAATGCTGGGACCTGAAGGGGAGGTCTTAAATTGTTTTACTGTTTGTTTGGGGCGGGGGGAAAAGCAACAACAGTGCATGGTGGTTGTAAACTAAATTCAAAAGTGCAAGAGAGGGAATTCCCTGTCACTCCAGCGGTTTGTACTCTGCACTTTCACTGCCAAGGGCCCAGGTTTGATCCCTGTTTGGGAAACTAGGATCCCACAAGCTGTGGGGTGCGGCACAAAAAGAAAAAGAAGAAGCCACTTTTAAAAAGTGCAAAAGAGAAAAATAAAAATAAAAATCACTAGACGGCACCGCCCAGAGGTGATGACAAAGGGTGAACTCCCTCCAGGTACGTACCTCTTTGTGTGAACATACGTGTAGACAATGCTACCCGCACTCCCCTCAGAGCTGAGCCTGATTGCTCTGCTGGCAGCCTGAGTCCCAAACAGGCAAGGAGAGGAGAGGAGAGAGGGAGCAAGGCCCCTTCCAGCCCATCGCAGTGACACCCAGGCTCCTGGCCCCTTGCACTCCAGCCTGACCCGACCATTGTTCCGCCCTGCCTCGTCCACTTGGTCTGGAGGTTGCTGGTCTTTACAGGGGGTAGTGTACTGTGTATAGATTCCACCTCAGCCCAGCTCCCCTGCTGATCAGGGAGTCTTCCCCTAACCGCCTGGTGACCCTGACTGCAGCCCCATGTCCCCCAAACCACCCCACAGACGATCTTATCTCCAGTTTTTCTCCCCACCCCATCCCAACACCCTCCTCTCCCCAACACCCTTCCCCCCAGGAGCTCCAGAATGTCAGGCCTCACCATCTCCCTTTTTAAATAAATATTTTAAAAAATATTTATTTACTCATTTGGTTGTGCCAGGTCTTAGTTGCAGCACGCAGGATCTTTAGTTGCCCCCTACAAACTCTTGGTTATAGCATGTGGGATCTAGTTCCCTGACCAGGGATCAAATATGGGTCCCCTGCTTTGGAGTACAGGGTCTTAGCGAGTGGACCACCAGGAGGGGTGGTCCTCAGGCCCTCTCCCCTCTCCCCACCAGGCTCTGCACTGGCCACCCTTGTCCTCTCCCAGGTGGACCCCAACCTGTGCTCCCAGCACCACTTCCCCTGATCCTCGATGCCTCCTCCACTCGACCCCCACCCTCTCTCCTGCCATGAGACACACACACCTTTGTTTGGCCCCTACTGGCCACTCCAGCCTCAGCCCTTCTTTCACATTCTCTTTACAGACACTTCCCTGACGTGGTCAGTGGTTGAGCTTGTAGCCTGTGTACATGTGTGTGTGCTCGAGCGTGCAGTCTGTCCCATCCTGCTCGACCTACGTCCATCTCAATGGAGATTGCCCATCCTCCAGCATCCCCCCAAAGAGAAGCCTCTCTTTCTATGCTTTTTTTTTTTTTAAAAAAAAAAAAACACCTTTTATTTATTGATTTAGTGTTGTTGGGGTCTTAGTCGCAGTACTTGGGATCTTCCGCTGCAGTGTGCCGCTCTTTCCAGAGCACCTGGGCTCAGTACTGCAGCCGGTGGGCTTAGTTGCTCCCTGACAAGCGGGATGTTGGTTGCCCTGAGGCATATCTGATCTTAGTTGCCTGACCAGAGATAGAACTAGCTAGCGTCCCCTACATGGCAAGGTGGATTCTTAACCACGAGGGAAGTCCCATCTTCTTTCCTTGCTTTTTGAAGAGTGAGCCAGTCTAGAGCTTCAGCCTGTTCAGGAATTCTGACAACAGCACAGTCCCTAAGGGCTGATCATCCTCCCATTTCTGACTCTCCCAGATTCCTGGGAAGTGGGCCCCCTCCCACAGAAAAAGAGCCTGGGGTCAGGGAACCCCACCTGTAGTCAGGGCAGAGACAAGAGACTCTGGCCCACATAGTTCCTAACCATTCTGCCACACAGCCTTCCTCGCTGGCTACTGCTGACTGCCTGGTCACTTCACCTCCCACCTGCACGAGATCAGGTGCTCTCTCGGTGCCCTCTCTGCTCTGCCGGTATTGCCCCATTCTGCGGATATTGTTCCCGAGGCCTGTTACCTCTACCCACACTGTCACCCAGTTCAGCAGGGATGGCTTTAGTCTGTACTGTTGCAATAATCTGCTCTTGTTTGCCTATTCTTGTCCACCCCACCCTCTGCTCCCAATTAATCTCCTGAAACACTGTCAAGGCATTGATTGCATCACTTGTCAAGCGTGGGGTTGCAGCTTGGCTGTGGTCAGCGTCTGG
This sequence comes from Oryx dammah, assembly GCF_014754425.2. Classification (NCBI taxonomy): domain Eukaryota; kingdom Metazoa; phylum Chordata; class Mammalia; order Artiodactyla; family Bovidae; genus Oryx; species Oryx dammah. The sequence goes on along the minus strand of NW_024070192.1, from coordinate 10,437,192 downwards.
TGAGCTCAAAGAAATCCTTTGGAATTCTGAAGCCATTATCCCCAAAACTGTGTGTGAGGCTTGAGGCTTCTGCAGACAGAGCTGGATGTGAGGGACAGCCTGCTGCCTCAGCAAACCCAGAGTAGGGTTGGCTGGAGGGATCCTCCTATTGTTCTGGGGTCCAGCCCAGCGAACAGACTGGGTGAGTGTCCTAGGACTGGTGTAACAAAGGGCCACTCACTGGAGGGCCTGAACAACAGGAACTGCTCCTCTCACAGCTCTGGGGGCTAGAAGTCCGAAATCAAGGTGTCAGCAGGGCAGGGCTCTCTCTAAAGATTCCTGCCCCTTTCAATTTCTGGTGGCCTCCAGCAAGCCTTGGCATCCTTGACTTCTAAATGTATCACCCCAAAGTCTATCCCCATCTTCATGTGGCTTTCGCCCCAGTATCTCTGTGTCTGTGTCCAAATCTCCCTCTTCTTATAAGGAATCCAGTCATAGGGGGTTAGGACCCACTCAAAAAATCTTGTTTCAAGTATATCGCATTTGCAAAGATCCTCTTTCCCAGCAAGTTCCCATTCTAAGGTTCTGGATAGAAATGAAATGGGTGGGGTGGACCATTAAACTCAGTACTGTGACTGCCCCAGCAATAAACCAGGAGGATCCAAACAAGGCACACAGGCACAACCAGAAAAGTGCCAGGAAAGGAAGAGGCTGGAAAAGAATCAGAGGAGAGTGGAGCTCCTGAGTGAAAGGCAGAGAGAGGAGGAGAGAGGATAGAGAACTGTGGAAAGAGGCCAGAGGAACGAGGACAGACAGAAGCTACCAGGGACAGACATCCTGGGGGCAGAGTCTGGGCCTGGAGGCTGGAGGTCAGCACCCACCAGGACTGCCTACCGATGTCACCATCCCTGAGAGGAGGAAATGTCTCCAACTCCAACAGATTAGGCATTTTTATCCCAGGCATCTGGATGTAGTGAATGGAGGCCCTGCCCAGAGTCCCAGAGATTCACAGCTCGCTGAGCAGCTGACGGCCACCAGTCCCACAGGAGACACATGCGCAGAACCATCCTTAAGGACGAAGCCCCATAATTACCTTCAGCTGCCAGCAAACAGCATCCACTTAAATGATAAGCAGATGCTCACAGCCCCTCCTGGGTCTGCTCCAGGCAGCATCCCACAGACACCTTGGAGGTGCACCCTGTCCTGCCGATATCAGCGGCTTCCTGCCTATAACGGAAGCCCAGACCAAGCACCCAGGAAGAAGACACCCTTCTCCAAAGAAACTCCAACTCCAGCTGTCCTCTGCCAGCCATCCAGTCTCCTAGGCTGTTGGAAAACTGCTGTGTCCCAGGAAGGCACCTTTGAAGTGAGCTGAGTGTACAGGGGACACGTTATTGATGTGAATGTCCCGTCCCACAGATGTCTGTGAAGGCCACCACCCACCCTGGCTCTGATCTCACTTTTTAAATCAACCTGGATGGGCCTACAGGGGGAGGTGGGCTGGAGGCAGCATTCTTGGTGGGCACTTGCTTTGGCGCAGAGGAAGCCCCCTCGCCAAGCCTGATACCAAGCCTGACCACGCTGAGCACACAAATGACCACATGACCCTGGACACTGGGTCCAGCCACTGGCCTGCCTCAGGCCTATAGGGCTGTGAGGGACATAAACCAGGGACAAATCATAAAGCTCTCACAGGTCAGATGCCCAGAGGGCTTTGCTCAACTGGGATTTGGGAGTTATCACATCCAGCCCCGAGCCTGCTGTGTAATATGGGGCCACAAAGCCTCATGTGGCCTTTGAGAAGATGAAATTCACCAAGTGCCAGAGGAGAGGCACCCAAAGTGCAAAATCCACGCCCCATTTCCCAGACTAACAACAACAGACATAAGGTCAAATACTTCATTAATAACTTTTTATTGGCCACAGGTTGAAGTATTTTGGATATGCTGGGCTAATACACTAAATAAATTTTACCTGTCTCCTTTTACTTTTTTCACATGGTTACCAGAAAACATAAAATTACAGACATGTCTCTCATGACATTTCTTTTGAACCGAACTGCCCTAGACCCTCACGATAAACAGAAAAGTCCAGTGGCCCACCTGACCCTCACAGAGCAGCCTGCCTGGCCACCTGCTGAGTGACGCTGAGTGTGGGCTCCTCCGGTCCTGCGAAAAACGAGGAGTTTCGTAAGATCCTCAGTACCCAATACCTTGACAAACCCTGTAAAGGCATTTGGGCCTGAAATTCAGTCCTAGAGGTCAACGGCACTGTTTACTTCACATGGTGTGCATTCCTTCAAAATGAATCGCCACATGCTTGCCCGAGTGCCTGCGGGAGATGCTGAGGAAGTGCAGACTTGTCCCACCAGCTCCAAATTTATAGTTGAGCGGGGAGATAGGACCTGCTTGTGCACGGACACGAAGCATTACGTCACCGTCCCACACCATGTGTTGAAGTGTCAACACAGAGCTACAGATGTGAGGGCCGACAGAGGGAGCACAGGGTCTGCGTGGCCCCCTCATGGGGGAGGGGCAGTTTGCAGAGCAGACCGTACTGTGCGAGACTGCCTGGCGTGCCATAGGCAGCCATCAGAAGCACAGACCTTGGGTAAGTGTTTGCAATCCCAACTCTGGCACGTAGCAGCTGCATGAAGCTGTTTAGTCAGCATCTGAGCCTCAGTTTTCTCATCTGTGAAATGGGGATAAGGTTGCCCGTCAGGGCTCTCAGGAGGCGCCAGCATGTAAGCGAAGGGTCTCATGCCAATCCTGTGATGAAGGGAGTACAGGAGTGCTTGGTAAATCTTTGTCCCCTCTCTGCTTGCCTTAGAAGAGAAGGAGCAAGGCCTGAACAGGCCAGGGCCCGAAAGGAAGTGAGGGAAGACTGCCCATCTGTGACAGAGATCCCCAAAGAGAGCAGGGTGACAGATGGGGGAGAGGAGAAAGGGTTAGACTGCAGGTGGGTGTCAGGGAAAACCTCTGGTGCTCCAGTGAGAGGAATGGGGTGATTCGGATGAGAATGAGTAATGAAAGAGAATCTGAGGGACTTACCTTGTGGTCTAGTGGCTAAGACTCCATGCTCCCAATGAAGGGGCCCCGGTTCAATCCCTGGTCAAGAAACTAGATCCTATGTGCCGTGACTGAGACCCAGTGCGGCCAGATAAATACATTTTTTTTTTTAAAAAAAAAAAAGGAGGAAAGAAATGGGAATTTGAGAATTTGAGGCACATTGGGAGGGAAGACAAGAAGCAGAGAGGCCAGAGCCACAGTGCTTGCCATAAATCCAGACATTTGGAGATGAGGGTGGGACCCAGGGCTGGAGCCGTAGGAAGGGAAAGACCGGTAACAACCCCAAGTGGTATATCTTTCCAGACCTTTCTCTGGGCACATGTGTTTAGGGGGAAACTAGAGTGTTGTAACAGCATCATGCTGTCTACTTTAGTGACACTCATCATATCTTGCCCTTGTAGGGACATTTGGTGGAAGCAAAGGACAGCTCTTGGGGTCAGAGTCCTTCTTCTGTGAGTCTGGCCCTGAAAAGGGGGGCCTCTCATGTATAAAATGGATTATAACGGAGCTGACAGGCTGGGCACGTCAACTGTGTGAGAAGACATATCCCAGCACTCAGCCCACAGCAGGAGCACAGAGAGACTAGTGGTCCTTCTCTTTCTACCAACAAGGAAAGGACATGGGACTCTCACGCGGGGATCCCCCTTGGGCAGCAGAGTAATGGAGAAATGAAGCTTTGTGGCAGATACACCAGACTCAAATCCTGGCTCCACACCAAACTGAAGGGCTTGAAGGAGCAGTTTATTCTCTCACAGTTCTAGATCCCAGAAGTCAAAAATCAAGAGGTGGGGAGGACCATGCCCCACCCTCCTAAGGTCCAGGGGAGGACCACCCCTTACCTCCTCCAGCTTCCGGAGGCCCCAGGCATACCTTGGCCTGTGGCTCCATCATCATGTGGCATCCTCTCCAGATGTAAGGAGAACATCTTTGTATATCTTCTCCTCTTCAGTCTCTTTTAAGGGCACTCGTCCTTGTATTTCATGCTAATCCAGAATGATCTCACCTCAGGATCCTTGCCTTAATTACACAAAGACTCTTATTCCAAAGAAGACCATGTTCTGAGTTGTCAGGTGGACATATCTGGTGCCAGTCGGGGGCTACTACTCAACCCATTACAGTCTGCTTTTTGCCCCCGCTCCAAGATCACATCCACCCCATGTGCAAAGCACACTACCCCTCTTGTATATCATTACCTTCTCTTTGCCTCGGTTTCCCCACAGAGCTGAGGATAATATGACCACTTTATGTGGATAAGGTAAGAGTGTGTTCACCAATGTATGGCAAAACCCACTACAATATTGTAAAGTAATTAGCCTACAATTAAAATAATTAATTTTTTTAAAAAAAGAGTGTGTTCACCAGGGCCCTGGCCCAGAGCTTGGTGGGTCCAAGTCACTGGAGCCATCTCTGTCTAGTCCTCAGCCCTTACTACCTCTCCTGGCTCCAGCTTCTCAAACGATAAACCCCCTGATAATGGGAACCTGTGTCCATTTAATTCACTCCAGTCCTCACCACAAACCCCAGGCCCTCCTGAGGCTGGTCACCAGGTGTACTAGGTGTGACGACCCAGGGCCTGGTCATGACTAGGGGATGAAAACGGCCTGTGGAGCACAACTTCCAGCTGGAAGTGTGGAGATGGGTGGGGCCACCGTGGGCAGGGTCCCAGCCCTGCTGCCACTGCATAGCCAGTTAGAACCTTCCTTGTCTGTAAGTGAGGGACAGGGCGTCACCTCTCGAAATGAGCTGCCTGACAGTCCTGACATGCTGCCATTGTAGGCATGTAACCCAGGGGGTCCCTGGTCCCACACACAAGCCAGCAATTGGCTCCCCTGGAGCTGGGTGGCACCCTAGTCCCCTTTTCATGGCCTCCTAGGCCCCTCCTTTACTCTTCCAACCAGGGCTGGGTATGCGTTAGCCCAGCCCCTCCCAGATGAGTCACCCACGCCACCCACAAGTGTCCAAGGCAGGCACTGGGCTTGGTGTTCAAAGACCCTCTTCACACGCAGTGACCCAAAGACCCAAAATTGACAACACAGATGCCGGGACCCTGATGCCAATTCTCAGAGAACTCCAGTCCCCCTCCACACCTCTGACCGAGACCCAGCTCAGCTCTGCCCCTGCCCCCTGGGCCAAGACAGCTCATTTCCCTGCACAGAGGACTTCCCAGGGCCACACAGACCTAGTAAAGCATTCAATTCAAATGGAAAATAAAGGCCTGCTCCCTGTAATCCACGGTCGTGGATTGAAGCCACCAGGAACGGAGGAGCCCTATGTCTTGAGGACCCAGGAGTTCCAGGGGCTCCATGGGCCCTGAATGTGAGGCTTCTGGAGCTCATAACACCTGCTTCCACACCTCACCTGTAGTGAAGTGTGTAGCTTCAAGCTCACCTACTCACCAGTCAGCATAACCAGCTTCCACGACCCCAGGCATCCTTGTCCTGACCTGGGGTTCTGACCTGGGCTTGGTTGCCTGGGTGCCTCTCTGTCTTGACAGCAATCATGAAAACAATAAAAATAATAATAGCTAACATGTGTTGTGCCTTCCGCCTAGCAGGAGCTGTGCAAAGCTTTGCCTATTGATCCAGTTAACCTCCAACACTACCAACTGTTTTATCATTAGCCTCCTTTTCAGGATGAGGAAACAGGTGAGGATGATGAATCAGTTGCTCAAGGTCACAGAGGGGAGGGAGTAAATGCCCCACCTCCATGCAGACCTATGCCGCCTGGTTCCTGGAGTGTGTGCCTTTAGCCCTACCCTCTATTTTTAGTGTTTAAGTCTTCAAATCCATGCTGCTAACAGGGGGAGAGATGGTACTTCTGTGATGCTGCTTAAAAGATGACCTGGTAGAGAACAGGTCATCCAGGAAAGCTAAGCACGAGACCCCTTCGCAAGGCTTGGGAACTTGCTCCGTGTCTAGGCCTGACCTGGTTCCCCTCACTTCCCTGTTTAAAACCTCCAAAGGACTTCTACCCAATTAGAATCAAGTCCAAACTCCACATCACAGCCACTAGGGCAAGGCCTGACCTGGTTCCCCTCACTTCCCTGCTTAAAACTGCCAAACGACTTCTACCCGATTAGAATCAAGTCCAAACTCCTCATCACAGCCACTAGGGCAAAACAGCCTTCATCCTTCTCTCATGTGCTCTCGAAGCCCAATCCCCCAGCTCACACTGTCCCCGTGTCCTGCCTTCCTTCTGGTCCTCAAACAGGGCCTGTGCTTGTTTCAGGGCCTTTGCACATGCTGCCCCATCTCTCTGGAGCAACATGCACCGCCCACCCCATCTTTACCTAGTTGTCTCCTTCTCAACACATAGGTCTTAATTCACCTGTGACTTGCTCAGTGAGGCTTTCTCTGACCACCCACCCCCTGCAATCTGAAGCATACTTTATGCAAACACACTTATAGAACAAAACAAAATAAAAGGATAATTCTTTCCCACCAGCAAGAGGAGAGCCAGGGGTGGAGTTGGACCAGCCCCTCCTTGGGTTTAGCAGATACGGAGGCCAGGAATGTGGACACAATCAGTCTAGGACACAAGGATCCCTAACAGGCTTGGAGGACAGAGAGAGCAGCATGGGGCGATCCTGAGGATAATGGGGCCTTTGTATGGGGGCCTGGACCCATCTACCTTTAGGACAATGACTTAGGGGGTCTGGGATCCTGTGCCACCTATGAGAGGGAACATTTTGTTCGGGGAGGAGAAGCTACAAGGATGCTGTACTGAAAGTACTTGGTTCACCATCCACAGGTCTTATAGGTCTTATGATAGGATCTTCATTAAGATCCTATCAATATGGGACTTGCCAGTGGTCCAGTGATTAAGAATCTGCCTTGCAATGCAGGGACACTGGTTCGATCCCTGGTCAGGAAACTAAGATCCCACATGCTGTGGAGCAACTAAGCCTGTGCACACCACGATTACTGAGCCTGTGAGCTCTGGAGCCCGAGTGCCACAACGAGAGACCCGGTGCACCACAACGAAAGATCCCTCGTGACGTCATCCCACATGCCAAAACTAAGACCCAATGCGGCTAAATAAACAACACGTTACAAAAATGTGTTTTAAGAAAAAAAAATCCTATCAATATGCCAGGTGTCCTGTGTCCCTCACCCCCTCCAGGTCCTGCCATGGTGTCCTAGGATCCCAGTTCTTACTGTCACCTGTCCCAGGCCTGGGCCTCTCCTCCAATGTCCTGGCCTTCTTTAGGGCTACAAACAGTTGAATCAGTGTCCTCAACCCCATTTCATTAAACATATTTCACTTACTTACATTAATCTAAGTGCCTCCTCTGGGCTGGCCCCTGTGTGAGTTGCTGATAAATGTTTAGGACTATCACCTAGCGGGGTGGGGGTCAGGGTGGAATACATATGATCTTACTGATATAAAGAATGTGTATCATAGAATTTACAAATATTCTTTACTGTAAACTCTGTAACCAATTGATTCACAGAATGCTTTCATTGACTTTTTTCCCCAAACTCTTGGATCAGTGGCCAACATATGCTTGCCACTGATGAATGAGTGTAGTTCTGACAAGAATGTTAGTTGATATTGAAGCCAACCAGTAAAGTGAAAGGGAAACAACAAAGAAGTCAAACCTCACTGGTTCATAATGATGTGAGTAGCTTCTTCACTGAATCAAATAAGAGTTTTTTAATATCAAAAGAATATTCCTTCAATTTTTTGTGGCATTCACAATGTAATGGCTGCAGACAGGACATGCTTTTAAATTTAACCTGTATCATTAACATTTTTTTCCATCATTTTCTTAAGTCTAGACCACCAGTGAAACAGTAATGCAAGATGTGATTTGCAGTGTTTGCCAGTGTCTGTGGTGTAAATACTCCCACCACAGCTAGTTTCAAGCTGCTGGCAGGAAGTTACTGAACAGGAAACTGGGACAAGAGGCACAAGAGCCACCATTGTCCAACCTTTCCACCATCAGATACAATAGAAGTGAATCACCCCCGAGAACGTGGTAAGCATCAAATGGAGTGAAATCATTAGGAAGAAATGAGTTTTAAGCATGTATTACCTTTGTAGTATAATCTATGTCATTATAAATTTAGTTAAATTTTTTAAAATTTGGCTGTGCCAGGTTTTAGTTGCCGCCTGTGGGCTCTCAGTTGCCAGGTCTTAATTAAGGCATGTGGGATCTTTTTTCCTTTGCAGCATGCAGATCTTTAGTTGTGGCATGTGGGATCTAGTTTCCTGACCAGGGATTGAACCCAGTCCCCCTGCATTGGAAGCACTGTGTCTTAGCCACTGGACCACCAGGGAAGCCCCTGTTGATAATTTTTAAATGAGGGGCCCTGAATGTTTGTTTTGAAAACTGGACAAGCAACCCACTAGACATGCCTGGTGAAGGACAGCTGGTCTAGTGCATTGACTTGCTCTGTGCCATTCCAGGTCACCCATGTGGGAAAAGAGAAACCCAGGTTTCCTGACTAATGTGTCCCCAGGAGAGGGACATGCTGGTGGGCCTTCTGTCTCAGGAGACTCTTGTCCAGCTGGAATCCTGTCTGCAGTGCTCCGGGCCATGCGAGGAGGGCCAGAGGCTGGCTGCTGGATAAGCCTGTTCAATACTCTATTGACAGATTCACCTTAGCAACCTGAAGCCTGCTCTTCCAGAAGCACCTCTCCCTCACTGCCTGTCTTCGGTCTTAAAGGCACACCTCCCTCTCCTCCCAGCTGGTGCGGGACCCAGGGGGAAGGGGCCAGGCCGAGCACTGGGTTATGACATGAGCAGATGTTGGGGGCACTCCTTGCGGTCCAGCCAGAAGCCCCAGTTCCACTCTGCATGGGGACCTCCTCCTTTACGTCTTCTACTCCATCCCGGGAGATCGACAAAGAAGCCTTGGCTCCCTAGGGTTGGGGTGATAGAGGCAAACACTCCACCTTAACCCTTCTCTTCTCTAGAAGGTGGACTTAGGAACCCTGAAGTGGCAGGAACAGGCACTCCTCTGTGTGGTTGGAAGGTCTGAGTTTAGGGGGAAATCGCTGGTGTGCAGCGCGAAAAACCAGGCCTCTAATGAGCACTGTGAAAACAATATAATCAATGCATCTGAGAAACAGCAAGTGCCAGCTCTGCAGACTTTGCAGACATTGGCCTGGCCCTTCTGAAAGCCAGAGTTGCCCCAGCGCTGGGACCTATCCTCCAGGATACACGCAGGTCCCACGGAGGAGCACAGGGCTTCTTTGTCATTCCTGAACGATGTGCAAAAGCCAGTCAGAAAGGCATCAGGCTGAGAAGCAAGTGGGAAGTGACCAGGGGACAAATTACCCTTGGTTCAATAGCTTCAACACCCACAGCATTGCATCTGGGTCCATCTGTCTGTCTGTCAGTCAGGGCCTACTGGAGAAAGAAGGCAGAAGGCAGGCTCAGTGTAAACAGGAAAGTATCACTGCCAGTGGTGGGTAACTGAGAGGGAGATGAAGCAGTTGTATCAGCAGAATGTGTGGGAGAAAGCAATCCCCAGCTACTCCATGCACAGAATGGCTGTAGTCGGTTTTCAAAATTCTGAGAAAGACCTCTCTCCCACCTAGGTTTCTGCAGCGGCATTTCTCTGGTCCTGTGCAGTATTTCTTGGCTCCCATGGCATTTGTTTTGGTCTCCAGGCCAAAAAAGAAACCTATAATCCCTAATAAGTTTAAAAAGAAAAGGACCCTTTCTCTATATGGATCTTCTTTCATGAGACTCTGCTATTTCTTTGGAATCAAAGAAAACATCAGTGTCAAGCAAGGAGGTGGGGGTGGGAGGCACAGGTCCATTTCTGAACCTTTCGATCTGAATCCGTCAAAGAATACAAAATCACCCCATTATAATCATTACTGTCAAATCGCAGGCAATCAACTCACTGACACAGGCCAGATGGACATCCGGGAGGAATCCATAGAGCCAGAGCTGGTTCTGAGCCCTGCAGAACTGAACCCTTTAAATCAAAGAAGGAAAAAAAGGCAGCCCTTATGTTTTTATTTCCTGGTGTTCCCTGTTACTTTTATATGTTTGTTTGTTTGATTTTTTTTCAGGAGCATCAGACAGAGACCTGCACTCCAAACCGAGGAGAAGTGGCCCAAGGATGCCTATAGATAGACAGCCACACGTGCAGATCAATGTTCTGAACTCCCCAGTGCCATCAACCCAAAGCCAACAACTGAGGCAACTGAACCCATCCACAGAGACAGCTGGTAGTTCCCATTCACCAAATCTCCCCAGAGATGCCATTCTTGACAGTTCTCCCAGAAGCAGGACCACATTCTAAGAGCCCTAGGCGCTTTTGCCTTTTGGGACTCCTTTCTCCATTAAAAAAAAAGAAAGTGTTAAAAATTATAGTTTATAACTGCATTGGTATAAAGATGAACACATTAATATTCTACATTAAAACATTTTCTTGAACTTAAGCTTTTTTCTTTCTGATTTTAAAAGAAATTAGATATACATACAGTGGAATATAATTCAGCCTTAAAAAGGGAGGAAATTCTGACACATACTAACAACATGGATGAATCTCAAAGACATTATGTTAAATGAAGTAAGCCAGACACAAAAGGACAAACACTGGATGATTCCACTTACATAAAGAACAAAGCAGTCAAATTCACAGAGACAGAAAGTAGAATAGTGGTTGTCAGGGACTGGAGGGAACAGAGGAGTTGTTGGTTAATGGTTAGAGTTCCAGTTTGTGAAGATGAACAGTTCTGGAGATGGATGGGGGTGATGGCTGCACAACGATGTGAATATACTTAACTACACAAAACACTTAAAATGGTTAAAATGTTACATTTTATGTTTTTACACATATACATAAATATATGTAGTATATTTTACCACAATTTTAGGGCTTCCCTAGTGGCTCAGATGGCAAAGAATCTGTCTTCAGTGCAGGAGACCCGGATTCGATCCCTGGGTCGGGAAGATCCCCTGGAGAAGGGAATGGCTACTCATTCCAGTATTCTGGCCTGGAGAATCCCATGGACAGAGGAACCTGGCAGACTATAGTGCATGGGGTCGCAAAGTATAGGACATGACTGACTGACTAACACTAACTAACCACTATTTTAAAACAACAAAAAGAAATTAGAATACTTTTGTGGACCCCTAAAAGTATTGTGGGCCCTGGCACTGAGCCTTCCCAGCCTTATAGAGAAGAGACCCTACCCAGAAGCACACAGCTGGCTGGCTTGTGTGGGCCCGCTCATGCTCTTCATTAACCCCATATTCATATAGCCACCCTCCCCGTGTTCCTTCTTCCATCAGTCTAAGCCCAGAAAAAAATGAAATACAGAACTTTATTTGGGACTTCAGTGAATAGAAATAATTGATATATTTCAATTCAGCTCCTGCCTCTCTCAAGGCTATTGTCTCCATCAGAGGAGAGGACTTGAGGTCCCTTCCCCCTTCCCAGGACATCTCTTGGGGTTTTATTCTCTTTCCCAGTCAGCAACCAAGGGGAGTATCAGGGCACTTTTAAGAGGTGGCATTTGTCAGCCAAGACAACATTTTTTTTAATGTTTACTGAACCTCAGTTTAAGGAAGAGAGTTCCTGGTGGGGTTTCTACTCTATCCCTTCACCACCCCCACCCCAGGTCCTACATGAAGCCAGCTGGCTCTCTGGGGAAATCCGCACTGTAATATCAGTTTACTTCTTATTGGCCCTTTGATAGCAGATCAGGGGCTTTGTGATGCTCTTGACCTGCGACTCCTTTAAAAACCTCAAATCGAAAAAAAAAGTATATATTCTCCTCCTGTCGACTTCTCTGTGAGTGAAAGGGCAGTGAGCAAGGGGTCGGTTTGGGAAACAATGGCCTTGACTACTGAGTAGTGTTTAGTCCTGAGTGTGCAGGGGGTGTTCCTAAAGCTTAAAGTCGTTCTGGGGCCGGTTGTTTCTGATTGGGCAGGCAGCAGCCTCGCAGCCCAGCCGGAGTGAGGGGAAGGGGTGGGGTTGTGCCCGAAGCAGGGGGCGCGGGGCTCCTCTGCTCACCCCCTACATCAGTGAGACCCGCACTTCGCCCCACGTGTACGTCTCCATCCCATTCCGGGGGAGGTGGGGCTATGCGGGCGGGGGGAACGGGGCCGAGGGCTGCCAGCTCCGGCAGGCCCGGGCTGCCAGCCAGCCCAAGGGGAGCCCGCCCCCTAGGGGAGGGCGTAGCAAGTGCAGGCTCCTCGGTGCCCCTGCCCCGGCCCCACCCTGGCACCTGGAGCAGGCAGGTGAGGCCGTTGCCGGGGTCCCCCGGAACCGAAGGGGACTCCTTGGGGGTCCTCGGGGACAATCACAGAAAACGATCCTCCGGAAGAAGCTGGACAGGAGGACTTCTTGGACAAACCCGGGGGTTCTTTCTGGAGGTGGGGTCGCGGAGACACCCACCGTTTTCTACCAGGATTCAGGAGGGCGGGGCGAGGAGGAAGTGGACTAGGTGACCACGTCCGACGACCTTGTCGTCGGGAGTGGGGGTGGGGTGGGAACCCGGACGTGGAGAGACCAAGTTTCAGGACAGCCAGATTCAGCTCCGGAAGTGGCCAAAGCCGGCCCCGATACAGATAATACAGGATTTGGGGGTGGGGTGGCCGAGGCGTTACCATCCGCCCCCAGTCCTTGGCCCCCGCAGCACAGGCAGAACCGTGCTCTGGCTGGGCCCTCCCGGCCGCCATCCCACGGTCACCAGATCCCTGAGCACCCCCTCCGTTCTCTCTTTGATCCTGCAGGGACACCCCCGCCCCAGGTGTCCAGCGGAGCTTGCAGCGCTCCGGCCCCTGGGGATCGATCGGCGGGCTGGCGACGCGCCGCCGCGGCTCCGGAGCCACCGCCCCCTCCCCCGCCCCGGCTACGCAGGACGCGGCCTCGGAGCAGCGTCCTGGCGGTTGCGGGCCGCGGCCGGACCCGGCTTCAGGCCAGCCGCGAAGGCGGAGACCGACCGGCTCCTTCCGATCGCTCCGGCCTCGCCACTCCAGGGTTGGCTGGGACGAAGAGGGGGAGGAGAGCGAGCCCAGCTTCCCCGGCCGCGGCGCTCGGCACCCCACCCCCGCTCCTCCTCCGTCGCCAACTACCCACTCCTGCGCGCGCTTAACCCTCAGCGCGCCGCGAGGCCGGGACGGGGGCGCGCACTGGGCTGGGGGGAAGGTGGGGTAGCAGTTACGCTTCCGCTGACTACTACTTCGGGGTGCGCCTGGAGATTTTAATTTTATTCCGAGGTTTGCTGCAGCAGCTCTTGGTTGGAAAAAGGAAAGAAAGAAATCTGCCGTGTGTGTGGGCCCCGCAGGGTTTGGGGGGCGCAACGGAAGCACGCGGGAGCAAAACGCAGGGGCGAGTGTGAGTGGGGAGAACCTCGTAGGCACAGGAGACCTGAGGGGAGTCCTTGGGCAAACGAACCCCAAATGAAGAACACACAGCGCACAGAGGCCGTTGTGTGTGCTCGGCGGCGGCGGCAGGCGGTGGAAGCTACACCAAAGATCATATTTGAAATATGGATCCTGGGGGCGCCTATCTCCAGGCGGGCGGGAGCCCTGCGACCGAGCTTGGGACCGGGGCTGAGTGGGCTTCTCCTAGCGAACCTGGGAAGCTGCCCTGACGTTGGGAGGAGGTGGACCAGCCGACGTCGTAGAAAACGACGCGTCCCGCTTTGGCGCCGGCGACCCCCGCGTACCGCAATGCGGAGACGCGGCCCTGCGGCGGTCAGTGTGGCCCCAAGGCTTGCCCCAAGGGGCCACGACCTTGCAGCGCGCCAGATCCGTTCCCCGACCGTTCACCGTGCCTGGCCCTCCCACCTGGAACCCTAGCTCCAGCTGTAGCCGAGCGGCTCTGTGCAGACGGAGGCGGGGGCGTCAGGGGCTTCACCACCGAAATGGAAGCCGACCCTTGGCGGGCCATGCGACAAAGAGCAGAAACACGGGTGTGGGGCCTCAGAGGGCGGAGGGGCGCCCTTAGAGACAAAGCCATCCCTCGGAGAAGGTGCACGGGGCAGCCTCCCTGCTCTCCTCACCGCCATCAATAACAACACCCCCACACACATACACAGCCCCACCAGGCCAGCTCCCCCAAAGCCAGCGCTAAAATGCAAAATTACATATGCCAGAGCTGAAGTCAAAGACAAGTTCCCCTACTAAGAACAGAAGAGAGAAATGAACTCTAGTCAATACCTGGACAGACTGTAGACGTTACTAGTAAATTCTCCTTCAGCTACTCAAAATCCACCTCGGGGGTTCTAAAAAGTCACACTAACTAGAGGGCTTTCTTAGTGGGGGACTAGCTGGGGAAGTCACAGGCGGCCCCTTCCGGGCAGAGCCCAGACCTAGGCTCCGTGGGCGGGTAGTGGCATCTTCTGGCAGAGAGCGTCCATTCAGAGAGTTTCTTTAAGAAGTCGTTTGTTTCCCTCAGTTGACATGGGTCAGGCCCCTTGGGGATCCGAATTGTCAATGACCATCCTCGGGTCCAGGGCCATTAAATTTTTCCAGGCTGCTCCAGGGTCTGCTCTTCCGGGCCTCTGCCCTCGGGGTGGGAGCCTGAGCTCCTCAAGAAAGCACCGCTCCTCTCTTGAGGCCCTTGAGGGCCCCTAGGGGCCCCAGCCCGAGGTGGCACCCAGAGGACTTCTGCCCTTAGGGGAACCAAGGTGTGCGATCTGCCTCCGGCTGGAAGGGGGCAGCATCAAAAGCGCAGGCCGACGACCCTTCTCCGGGATTCCCCGTGGGCTCGGGATATCCCGGGTCGGAGGCAGGGGCCCCAGCTGAAGGCTCTGGGAATCCCGTATTTAGAGCTCCCTCCACTTGTCTGCGACTACCTCGAAGGGGCCAAGACGGGGGTGGGATGGTAGGGGAGGCCCCACGGGAGATTTTCCAGGAGGGGCTTGCAGGGCACACCGGGGGAGCTTCGAGGGCTCACCGTTCTCCACCCCTCGGTTTCTGTCCCTTCCTTCTCCCTGCAGCCCATTCACAGCCCGGAGGACCTGAGCTTCGCCCCACACCCGCCGGCAGATGAGCGGTGGTCTAGGGCCGGTATGCGAGACCAGGCTCCGGCTCGGGGAGTCGGCCTCTCTCCACGTTGGCCCACCCACCGCCAGGACGAAAGAAACAACCACGCGAGTTCCCGGGTTCGGCTTGTGTATTTCGGTCACTTTTCAAGCCGGGAGCGGGGGCGGCCGGGGACTCCCGGGGCTTCCGAGGAGCTTCTGGGCGTCCCCTCCCGAAGTGTTGGGGAGACTGCGGCTACTCGCACGGTCACACCGGCAGCTCCAGAAAAGACCCGCCGTGTTGGCCGGTGGGAGCCACCCATTCTCCCCAGCTCGGCAGCAGAGCCAACTCGGTTGCTGCGCAAATTCGCCGTCGGGGCACCGGGTGCCATCGCGTGGCCCCCGAGATCCCGAGCGGGGGCCCCGGAGGGGTGCGGGCAGGGCGAGCTGAGCCTTTGCCCGCAGAGTCCGACGCCCCTGGCGGCGCGGAGGCTGTAGCGGCCGCTCGCCCTCCCTCGGCGCCCCCCTGCCCGGGACGCCTCGGAAACACCCATTGGAAAAAATTTTCGGGGGGTTTTCTAGCGAGGGGGCGGACGGAGTGTCGGGAAGCTCAGACCCTCCCTGGACGAAGGGACTGTCCTGGACGAGGTCTCTCCAGATCTCCCGACAGACTGACATTGCCGACGGCGTGGCAGTTTGGTAGGCTCAGTTCAGAAGAGGGACTGTCGCGCTGACAGCGTTTCCTCCGCCAACTTCAGGGACCCTTCCCCTTCTACGGTCAAGTTGTCCCACACCAGTGCTCCTTGCCTTGGACACGAAGGTTAGGAAAAAGCTCAAAACCCAACAGGAGGAAAACCTTTCCCTGCGTCCCTCTGCCAGCTTCTAGAAACCCAGAGAGCCCCCTTTCCCCAGTACTACAGGAAGGCTTCGCCCCCACCCAGGCAGGCGCGCCCCCCAAAACCTTCTGGGGAAATCTTGTGTTCGTGCCTCAAGCTTGTCAGAGGGCAGTCGCTGCAGACCGAGCCCCTCTCTGGGGCAGCCAGAAAGGGATCCCCGCGCCCCACCCCCACCCACCCCCCGCCAGCAACCCCTCCAGGCTTTGGCAGCGGCCACCAAGACAGCAGAAGCCGCCCAGCCACGGGAGCTGCGAGGTGGTGAAATGGTGGAGTCCATGTGTGCGTCCTGAAACACCAGACCATTTCCAGGCTTCTCCTGGATTCCTGGGAGAAAAGGAGTCCAAAGCAGGCTTTGGGGGGTTCGCTTCCGCACCTCGCCCCTCCCCCCGCCCGCTCGAGCCCCGGCGCAGTCCCCACCCAGCATTCCGGGACTTGTGTCAGGGCGGGAGCGGAGACCCGGATGGCTCTTTGCCCGCCCCCCTCGCTCGTTCCACTCTCGCTCGGCTTTTGCTCCTTTCCTTTCTTCCACGGACGCTCAGCCAAGAGATTGCGCAAGCTTCCTGCTGCCGGTCCTTCAAGGGCCCGGAGCCGGGGGCCCGGGCACACCCCCGGGTAGGCGCACCCCCGCCCCTGTCACTCGGGTCGCCCTGCCCCCTCCCCAGGCCCCCCCTCCTTCTCACTCCGACCCCACAGAGCTCGCGGCCCCGCGGGCGGCGCCCTCGGGAGGCCGCGTGGGGCGCAGCAGCTCCCCCAGCCGGACGCCGGAGCTGCACGCCGGAACGCGCCGTCTCGCCGCCGGAGGTGCTAAACTTCACACTCGGCGGCTTCTCCGGCCAGGTCGGGAAGGCCTCGGCTCGGCCGCGGCTGCCGGCCGGGGACCAGGGAGCGCGAATTCGTAACCAGCGCTTGGCTCCTCGGCCATTCCATTCACCTCCCTTTCGTGCGGCCCCGCTGTGCCCTGTTCAGTTTCAACCCTTTCTTGGCCTTCCCTGCCTTCTCTTTTCGAAGCCCTTCCCGGGACCCCACCAAGTCCTCTCGGGCCCCCAAGTAGACCTGGACATCCTCTTCGTCCTCCCTTTGTCCTCCCTGCCTCACGCCGTGTTGGCCGCGGGGTGGGGGTGGGAGGGTTGCTGCTGGAAACTGGACCTCCCGCCCTCGCCCCGCCAAAGACAGTGCTGAGGGTAAATTAGGAGCCCAGCAGGATTCGGGGAGGGATCGAGAACACTTTGGTAGGGTTCTTGAGCTCTAGGGCCCCAGGCTGGCTGCTCCTCTATCCTCTTTCTCCTCTCGGCGCTCTTCTCCCTGGCGATCTTTTGCACCCAGTCCTCTCTCTCCTCCCTATTCCTCTTCCACTCCTCGCCTTCCTAAATGCCCTCAGCCTCGTGGGGCGGGGCGGGGCGGGGCGGCAGGATCCGGGGGCGGGGTGGGGGGGGTCCGCGAGCTGCCCCGGCTCCGATTCCGCCCCCTGTCGGCGACCCCCTGGGAGTCTGCACATGACGCAATTCGGTGCAAATGGAAACTGCAGTGGATGCTCCCGTGGCCCCCGGCAGGGGTCCCCGGGCAGTGCACGCTGAGAATGAGAGGCGAAGGGGGCAGGCCAAAGCGCTAGGCCGTAGGCGAAGGGTCACAGCCAGACCCTCGCGGCCCAGCCAGGCTCTTTACCCCCGCCTCGGCCCCCTGCCGACACACCTCTCTCCGGCCCGGTCCCGTTCCCTCCCTCCAGCGTCCCTCTCCCAGGCTCTACGATCCCTCCCCCTGCACCTCCCCGACGCCCTCCTCCTCCAGGCCCCCTCCCGCGCCCTTCCTCCACCCCCCCC
>NW_024070192.1:10042258-10419089 GCF_014754425.2 Oryx dammah | reverse complement strand
GGCGGCGGCGCGGGCGGCAGGAGCTCCTCGGCCGGGCGGGCAGCGGGGCGCCGGCGGGAGCCAGCAGCGTCTGCAGCCGCGCCGGCCGCCCGCGCCCCGGCGCGCTCCGGTTCGGCCATGGAGCTGCCAGCTGTTGGCGAGCACGTCTTCGCGGTGGAGAGCATCGAGAAGAAGCGGATCCGCAAGGTAGGGCGGCGCGGGGGCGGCGGCGAGGCGGCGGGGGAGCGGCAGCCGGAGCAGCCCGCGGGGAGGCGGGGAGGGGGGTGGGGAGGCTGCGGGCCGGAGCCGGGGATCCCGCGGAAGCTGATGGAGTGCTGTCTCTTCCCCCCCTCAGGGCAGAGTGGAGTATCTGGTGAAATGGAGAGGCTGGTCCCCCAAGTAAGTAGCGGCCGAGGGGCGGGAGAGCCTGGTGCCGAGGCGCGGGGCTCCCGGGCTCCGGACCAGCCGGGCTGGTGGGGTGGTGGGGGGAGCGGACGGGAGGCGGGGTGGAGGTGGGGTGGAGGGAGGAGGGGGTGGGGAAGTCGGTGGCAGGCACTGGGGAAGCCGAGCCGCCGAGCCCGAGCCCGGCGCCCTGTGTTGTACTCCGCTCTCCGGGAAATGCCATCACTAATTTATGCACTAAAAGGAGCCGGAGGAGCTGGAGAGACGCGGGGCCGAGCCGGGGAGGCCGGCGGAGGGAGGGAGGGCGCAGGCACTGACTGATGTGCAGCAGAAAATGGCTCCTTTCCCCTTTCCCTCCACCGAACGGCTCCATATTGCAAAACCAAAAAAAAAAAAAAAATTAAAAAGCGACGAAAATGCAATTGTGTGCCTCTTCCCTCCTAGTGGTGCAGGGAGAGGAAGAAAAAAGGCAGAAAATGTTGGGAACTGTCACTGCGGCGCTTTTGGTGGGGATTTTTTTTTTTTTTTAATTTGAAATGCGAAGGCACCGGATGGAGACAGACGCGCAGGCACACGCACACACACTCACACACTCTCACACACACATAGAGGCATATTTTTGTGTTGCTGAGTATTTGGGGGTTGCTTGCCCGTGACAGCGGGCTCCAGAGCCGTGAGGGGGTGTGGGGGGGCCGCGTGGCTGACGGTGATCGGATTAGGGGTCAAATAGAGAATGGCTGAAGCCCTCGCGGAGACTCGGGGCTGGGGAGAGGAGGAGGGGACTGCGACTTTGCATTTTGGCTGCTTTGCACGCAGGATTCCTGGTGAGCAAAGTGGCTTTGGAACATGTCGCAGTAACATGCTTAAAATTCTTGACAACTGCAAAATAAACTGCTAGTTTCATTTTCCTTACCCCTCCCCTTTCTTCCTGCCCTTGTGTGTTTATTTTGACTTGGGGAGGGTGTATTAGGGACCGTGTCAGGCCTGCAGAAATTTACTCTCCACCCCCCACATCCACAGCTAAATAGCTTTCAGTTCATGAAGACAGAGTAGGGCCTTATGTCATTCCCCACCTGGAGGCCACAAAGCTGGCTCGGTTTTTTTTTTTTTTTTACGCCGTGTCCCCCTCCCTTTTCCCTTGCAAGATATAACACGTGGGAACCCGAGGAGAACATCCTGGATCCCCGGCTGCTGATCGCCTTCCAGAACAGGTGAGCGTCCCCCAAGCACCCGCCGCCGGCAGCCGTGACCGTATATGGGAATGGGAGAGTGGGCCAACGCTGCAACAGGACAGGGGGAAAGGGCCGGGAGGGGGGCTGGCGGGAGTCCCTTCCCCCGGGTCTGAACAGGCACGACTGGGGCCTCGGCTCCTCTAACCAACGTCCTTGGCGGTTGCTGCAGCTTGGGGTGGGGGCGGGGCAGGCCCGGAGAAGGAGAGGCTTGTGTTTGGGGGAACTGCGGGAAGGGCGCTTGCGGGTGGCCCTACAGCTGCACGGAGAAGTTGGGGCTGCGCCTCGGTTCTCTGCCGGCCCCCCTCCCGTGGCTACTTTGGAGCCCCACCCCCGGAGCCTAGGTGTTGCTTTCCTCTGCCACTGGCCGCTTGGCACGGGCAGCTCTCGGGGCAGCTCCAAGGGAGCTGGCATTGTGAAACCTCCGGACGTCACAGAACTGAACTTAACCTGTTGGGGACTGGAGAAAAGTTTACAAGACCTTAAGCCGCCACCCTCACCCCCTAGGGAGCTTGGGGTCGACAGGGGGCAGATTCTGTCTGGCGCTGCGTGCCCTTCACACCTCCCACTAGGCTACTTGGTGGGTCTGGCCCACATTCTCAGGGCAGGGAGAGCTTGGCCCCCCGGTTGTGGGGTGGGCACTGCCTGGTGGTGGAGGGGTGGCTTCTGACGAGGGGTTCGTCGCGCGCACAGATGCTTGTCACGCTGCAGCTGCTGCAGCTGGATTCACCACCGGTGGCTGTGGTTCTCTGTTTCGGGAGGACAGGAGGGGGAAGGGCAGTCGAGGAGGGGCGGAGCAGCGGGAGCCCGCGGAGCTGGGCCACACCGCGGCCTTCCATCCCCCTCCCCCTTTTATTTTGCATTGTTTCCTGTGGCGCGTTTGCCTCTAAAACTGTAAACTCTAGCCCCTAGGAAGGAGAGACCATCAGGGAAGTTGCTCTCCTGACGCAGGAGGGCGCCGAGAAGGGATCCTGCCTGGGTTCCACCTGGGAGTTCACCAGCCTGTAACCATGTCAGCGGCTGATGCCATGTTGCATAATGGATCCCCGAAGATTTAAAACGCAGGCTGTTGCAATGCCATGCAACTTTGGAATCAGGCCCCAGCCTGGGCCCCCAGGCATGACAGAACTCCTCTGGGTTAGCCCAAGGGTAGAGGGGTGCCTAAGGTCTGGAATGGGCTGGAACTTTGGCCTACGCTGGAGAGGCACTTGCTTCTGCCATGGAGGGTTGGGCAGTGCTAGGACCCCTCCCAACCTCGGATCATCCTCCACCAGGCTGCCAGCGAAAGCCTGATAGCTGTATTGACCAGCGCCACCGCCCCCGGGCTTTATTAATAATTTGGAAATCAAGGGAAGCTGGGAACCCGGGCTCGTCGAGTAGGCGGTGCTTCTGTGCGTCTCCCCGCCCAGCAGCTCCGCCCCAGCTGTACCAGAGCTGGTTCACCTGGTGGCTGCGAACCTGGCCAGGCCCTGGCCTCGGTGTCCGGCCCCCGCCCCCAGCCCCTAATTGGCTCATTTGCCGCTGTGTAAACAAGGGCGCAGCCCCTCCCCCTGTTTAGTGCCTGGCCTTTAAGAAAACGAGTCCTCCCTTCTGCCGGCGGCACTCGTTATCTGAATCTTAATGAGGTCATTAGCATCCCGTGCCTCTGACGGGGAGGCACCCGGTTGACGCTCACCTCATTTGGACTTTGTTTTCATCCCCTGGACCCCCGAGCTCACTGCGTTTTGTGCAGGGCCACGGGCCCAAGGCTGTGGGCACCAGTGCCAAACTGCCCAGTGTCAAGCTGCGGGCAAAGATTCAAGGCTGTGGGGGGGCCCCATTTCAGGTATGAACATCTGAGGTTGGGAGCCCTTCGGAGAGGGCCCCTTGGGCAGATAAGGGTTAGTGCTGGCGTAAAGTGGCACTCTGGAACTGGACCGAGGTGTCCAACTGACGGTAGAGGAAACCTTCTGCCCTGAGCCCTTGTTCCCTCTGGTTCTTGCTGGCCTCACGGCTCACCACAGTGGGGTCAGAGCAGGAGGGGAAGTGACTGAGGCTAACAGCACTGCCCTCTGTTCCCTCTCCGCAGGGAACGGCAGGAGCAGCTGATGGGATACCGGAAGAGAGGGCCGAAGCCCAAGCCACTGGTGGTGCAGGTGAATACACTCCCGGGCCCCAGGGCCAGCCACGACTTATTCCCTTGACGTTGCCACCTGAGGTGCCTCCAGGCTTGGAAGTCGGGGGGGGAGTTCCTCTGAAGCACCCAATTCCACTTCATCTTGACTTCCCACACCCTTCCCCGACCTTGTATGGGCTGGAACACTCCTGATGCTGGAGGCTTGCTCTGGGGCTGGTCTGATCCCTCCTCTTACCTCCCCCTCCATTCCCACCCCGTCCCCCCAGGTACCTACCTTTGCCCGTCGTTCCAATGTGCTGACCGGACTCCAGGACTCCTCAGCTGACAACCGCGCCAAACTGGAGCTGGGCGGTCAGGGCAAGGGCCAGGGGCACCAATACGAGCTCAACAGCAAGAAGCACCACCAGTACCAGCCGCACAGCAAGGAGCGGGCGGGCAAGCCCCCACCGCCAGGCAAGAGCGGTAAATACTACTACCAGCTCAACAGCAAAAAGCACCACCCCTACCAGCCGGACCCCAAAATGTATGACCTGCAGTACCAGGGCGGCCACAAGGAGGCGCCCAGCCCCACCTGCCCGGACCTAGGCTCCAAGAGCCACCCGCCCGATAAGTGGCCCCACGGCGGGGGAGCCAAGGGCTACCTGGGAGCCGTGAAGCCCCTGGCCGGTACGGCCGGGGCTCCAGGCAAGGGCTCCGAAAAGGGTCCCCCCAACGGGATGACGCCGGCCCCCAAGGAGGCAGTGACCGGCAACGGGATTGGGGGAAAGATGAAGATCGTCAAAAACAAGAACAAGAACGGCCGCATCGTGATTGTGATGAGCAAGTACATGGAGAACGGCATGCAGGCGGTGAAGATCAAGTCCGGGGAGGCAGCCGAGGGCGAGGCGCGCTCCCCCAGCCACAAGAAACGGGCTGCTGAGGAGCGTCACCCCCCGGCAGACAGGACTTTCAAAAAGGCCGCGGGGGCGGAGGAGAAGAAGGTGGAAACGCCCTCCAAGAGGAGGGAGGAGGAGGCGCCGGGGATCGGAGACCCGCAGTCCCAAGAGGCTGGCTCCCGCAAGCTCTCCCCGACCAAGGAGGCCTTCGGCGAGCAGCCTCTGCAACTCACTACCAAGCCCGACCTACTGGCCTGGGACCCGGCCCGCAGCACACACCCGCCCTCCCACCATCACCACCACCACCACCACCACCACCATCACCACGCCGTCGACCTAAATCTCTCCCATGCGCGCAAGCGCTGCCTCTCCGAGACCCACGGCGAGCGAGAGCCCTGCAAGAAGCGTCTGACGGCGCGCAGCATCAGCACCCCCACCTGCCTGGGGGGCAGCCCCGCCGCGGAGCGCCCTGCGGACGTGCCCCCCGCCGCCGCCCTCCCGCAACCGGAGGTCATCCTGCTGGACTCGGACCTAGACGAACCCATAGACTTGCGCTGCGTCAAGACGCGCAGCGAGGCCGGGGAGCCGCCCAGCGCCCTGCAGGTGAAGCCCGAGGCGACCGCGGCAGTGGCTGCTGCGCCGGCAACAGCGGCCGAGAAGCCCCCGACCGAGGCCCAAGACGAACCCGAGGAGCCACTGAGCGAGTTCAAGCCCTTCTTTGGGAATATAATTATCACTGACGTCACCGCGAACTGCCTCACCGTCACGTTCAAGGAGTACGTGACGGTGTAGCCGAAGGGCGTCGGAAGAGGAAGCACTTCACCCTCTGGGACTTAACACCTGGGGCCTGGGGGCGGACTCCTCCTCTGCAACTGCGGGAGCTCCCGGCCTGGCCCCAGCGCGAAAACGGCCGAAGCCGCGGCAACCGCGTCCCTCTGCCGGGTCTTGGCTGGAGCGCCCGGCCCACACTGGCACCTTCCACGCCGTGCCTGCGGGACTCGCCCTCATCTGCCGCACCCCCTCCTCTCGTGGACCTCCGGGACTGACAGGGCAGCCACTCGCGGCGGTCTAAGAGTTATAGTATTATATTTTAACCGTGCTAACTTGTCAAGTGCAGACTTTACTCCCGTTTGTACGTGGTGTTATATTGAAATGTATTGTTTGAGCTCAAAAGGCCCACCACCCCCTTCGGGCTGATATATATATATTTATTTGTAGGTATTTATATATTGAAATATAAAAGCCTAGATTTATGGAGTTTCCTCTAGATCATGTTATATTCTATATCAGACGAACTATTTTCTGTTGGCCTTTCTACCCGTTCATTCAGTATTTCGGTTGATTTCATTTCCTCCCCTTCCAGGAACTGCAATACCAGTAACCTTGGTATATATTTTTTGATACTGTACACATGGATGTGTTGTTTCTATGTGCAAAACAAAAAAGTTTGTTAAAAGGCTAAACGAGCTCTCTAGAAACTGCTGCTACTAGAAATGTCTAAACTATAAGCTTCCAATTATTACCTGCTTGAATGTAAATATTAAATGGAGATGTTGAAGGTGCACTTTCGCTGTTTGAGATTAGCTAAGAGGGAACATCAGAGACAGGAGGGGGGGTGCGGGCGGCGGCTGGACCCCTCTCCGCACCCTACTTCCGCCTTAGGTCGGGCGGCGGGGTGGGGGTGGGAGGACCTATCGCATCCTGCGATAAACTTTTGCAAAAGCAAAGTGAACTGGTTTCATGAGCAGAGGCGCCCGCACCCGGGGAGTGACCCCGCTCCCCGGAAGTCGAGAGGCTTTCCAAAGGAGAGGGGAATTCCTGCAGGGGGGCTGTGCTGCTGTCGCCCCCGCTCTCAAGAGTTTTGGGGCCTTGGCTGCCCACCGCGTGGGCAAACCCGGGATCTGCAGAGTGGGGGGAGGGTTGCACGAGTGCTCGAGCTGCACGGAGACGTGGGTGGGGCTAACCCCCACCCTCCGCGCCAAGCCCACCCGGCACCTGCTGATTTTTGCCCCTCACCCCCCAGGACGCAAGACACCCTGGCGCTGGCCCTGGTGCGGCAGGGGTGTTCCTTCCTAATAATCCCTGCCCGGTAGGGCAGGTTCCGCAGGGAGGGTACCCTCCCACCCTCTCCAGCGTCCCTCGCTGCCATCGCTGGCCCCGCCCCACCGAGGAAACTGCGGAGGCTCTTTCTCTGCCAGGCTCTCTCCCCGGAAACCACCAGGCCAGAAGCCGAGACTGGAGGCGCCGCGAACGCGGCCGGGGCAGGGGGTTGGGGGCTTCCCGCGAGGTGGATGGGTTGTGGGAGGGGGAAAAGGCCTGCGAGAGCAAGGCCTTGCCGGTTCCCGCTTCCTGAGTGAGCAGGAAAATGTGGGACCCCATCTCACCCATCCTGCTTTGCTTTGGGCGGTTAGGCAGTGGCCCCTGGTTTCCCCACGCAAGAAGGGGTTACGGGTCCCCAGGGAACAAGGGGAGTGGGCTGAACTCGAACTCCAAGGTGCCGCTCCCCCAGGCCAGGAAGCCGAGACCCGGGACTGCTGCGGCCGGCCTTGGCCAGCTTTCTGCAAACGCAGCGATCTTCCTCCTGGCTGGGGTGGCCCGAGCAGGGCCAGGGGCCACGGGACTGAGGGCCTGGTAGGCGCGAGGCTGTTGCTGGCCCCCAAGTCCGTTGCCTGCCAGCCTGGGACTGAAGAGCCTAGCCTCTGTTGGCTGCCAGAGCGGAAGAGGTCAACGCGGTTCATAATGGGGGGTGGGGATGGGGGGGGTGGAGAGGTGGCGAGAGAGCACAGTGTTGGGAAAGCCAGGAGAAGAGATAGAGGGCCAGGAGGGCGGGAGGCCTGAATGCGGACAGTGTGGCCAGTGTTGGCTGCAGGCCACCAAGCGGCTGGAGGTGGGGGAGGGGAGCCTAGGCGGGGGGGGGGGGGGGAAGGAAGGGAAGCCCTGAAAAAAAAAAAAAAAACCGTTGGGAGTTTCTAGCCCTGGCTTTTGTGAATTGCCCCTCCCACTATCCCCGTCACCCCAGCCCCCTTTAGAGTGAGTTAAACGCTCCCCCTCCCCCTTCAATGTAATGAATGCCCTTTGCCACCCTGGGAGTGCAGGGAGGGGTAATCTTGACTGCTCCTGGCAAACTGCCTGCTCAGCACTAGAATTGGGCCTGTCCTTCACTGACTGGTACACAAAGGCACATGCCAGGCGTAGATTTCGTCTCCCTGTTTTTCTGGTAGAAGAGAACTAAAAAATTGGGAGTAAGAAGGGGAACCCCTTGTCCAGGTCTGCACAGGTGGTGACTTGGGAGTGAGCCTTAGCCCCTAGGGGTGCCCTTCCTGCCCAGTGGGTGGCCTCTGCGAAGCTGAGCCTGGGCAACAGGGGAGGGGAGGTAGAGGATGGCACTGTTGGTGAGCAGAGAAGGAAACTGCTCCACTACCATTTGCAGAAAGGTGTGGCCTGCAGGTGGTTTGAGGCCTCGAAAACTGAGCCTGGTGGTGGGCCTCCTGGGGGAGATCTTCAGGCAGGATGGTCCTTGGAACAGCCTGGAACCTAAATTCAGAAGACCAGCAAAAGGACAGAGGCAAATGGATAGGTCAGGAGGGGCAGCAAGATGCCCAACTGGCACGAGACTCAAGAGTGTCCAAGGTCCCTTCTGGCCCAGGAGGGACAGGACTCTTGTTGGCTGGGGCCCTTAAGCACCTTGTTCCAATCAGACCCCACAGAGGTCAAGTGTCCCTGTGGGATGAGAGTCTGAGGTTCTGATGGCTAAACAGCTTGTCCAGCTCGCCTGGCCACTGCCCAGTTCTGTACTGACTCTAGAATCAACCAGGTGGTCTGCAGAGAGGTACACCAAGGCAATGCGCCCCTCCCTGACCTCTCAGACGTAGATGTGTCCAAGGCTCAGGAACACTCACAGAGGGCCAGGGGCCCTGGCATCGGGACAGGGGAGGAGAGCCCAGTAGCCCAGATGTAGGCTCTGTGACAGATCTTTGTCACAGATGTAGGCTGCTTCTTCCTAATGGAGGGCAGAGATGTTTGTCAATGCCCAACTTTCACAAGCAAGGGGTCCTAAGCCCCACTTTTCCTAAACCCTTACTTTGAGCCCAAGTTCAGATGATCTGGGATCTTAACCTTGCACACTAGGAAACCCAGAGTTCTGAAAACCTTTGGGGCCAAGCCTTGAGCGTAGAGCTGAAGCTGACTCCTTGCAAAGAGAGAGGCACTTGTGTATCCACCCATCCCTCAGAGGCTGGTCCCTCCTGCACCAGCCAGGTTCCAGATTCCAACTCTAGTCTCCCTGTAGCCTGCACCACTGCCACCAACTCAGTTTCACAAGAGCCAAGTTTTGCCCTTCGGTGTTAGCTCCATCCTTGGATCCTACCAGGGTACTTAGGAGCTAGGGTTGCCAGGCTGAGCATATAAAAATCTAGGGTGCTCAGTTAAATTTGAATTTCAGATGGACAATGAATCATTTTTTAGTGTGTCTCATGAAATATTTGAGATATACTAATACAAAACAAAATAATAAAACGCTTTGTTTATGTGAATTCAGATTGAACTGGGCATCCTGGAATTTGTCTGGAACCTCACTTGGATCCTGAATAGTCTACTTAGTTAGTCCCTGCCCACAGGGAAGTTTCAGTCCAATAGGAGAGAGAAACTGCTGAGAACTGAGCCACAGGGGTCCTAGTGAGTGCGGTGATTGTAGTGACATTGAATATGTTTGGCATGACACAGAATGGTTGCTGGATGTCCAGGGGCCTTCAGCTGTGATTTAAAGGGGAAGGGAGTGGTGGAGTGAGCATGTGGCAAGACCTAGACAAGTAGTGATGGAAGACCAGATTTGGTCTCTCCATCAGTGGGCCCACCTCGGGCTCCTGAGTTGAGTGTCTTCCCCATTCCCACTCACCCCAACAACAAAGTCTAGAACATACAAGGAGGGCAGAACAGATCAATTGCAGTGCCCACTGTGCTTAGTCATGTGGGACTCTTTGTGACCCCATGGACAGTAGCCCAGCAGGCTCCTCTGTCCAGGAGGACTCTCCAGGCAAGAATACTGGAGTGGGTTGCCATGCCTTCCTCCAGGGGATCTTCCCAACCCAGGGATTGAACCCAGGTCTCTTGCACTGTAGGCAGATTCTTTACCAGTTGAACTACCAGGAAAGCGGTACCCACTCTCCCGCCAAAATCTTTTCCCTTTCTATACCTCAGTTTCCTTAGCATCTTCAAAGACATGCCCTGACAGTGAGGATGAACTGGGTTGGGAAAGAGCCTTAAGCTCTTCTGGAAAACTCCCCAAGTAAACACACGAGTTATTATTATTTTTTTTACCAGGGAACATTAAACATTTCATGTCAGATTCAAATGCCTTTTAATGACTTCTGGCTGAGAGCCTCGGCTTGACCGAGGAATAGATACCCAGAGATGTTTACCTCTGAACTGACTGCCATGTCTCCCTCCCCTCGCCCCCACGCCCTCTATAACCCAGTGTGCACCACCAGCCCTTTGCATTCTGCCCTCACTACCAGCTTGGTAGATAACCCATTGACCTGGAACCTCAGCCTCAGCATCTCCAGCTTCATCCTGGTTCACCAAGGCTGGCATTGGGACAGGAGAGAGATAAGAACTGCGCCTGCATTTGTACAGAACCAAATCCTGAGGCTTTTTTAATCAAGTTGCTTCTAAGGTTTCATATTATGTTTGCAGCTCATCTGAGAAGGTGAAGACTCTAAAGAGGAAATAGTACTAACAGCGGATATTCTCGGATGCAAGTATCCATTTCCTGTGGCCATAGTTCAGATGCACCCCGCCCCCTGCACCCTCCTTTTCCTCTCTTCCCCTTGCAGTTGCTGTTAATAGCTAACACGGAATGAGTACCCACCACCTGTGGGGGGTACTTCAGGAGATCATCTCATTTAACTCACACAGTCTCCCATGAGGTAGGTCCCATCACTGTCCCTGTCTCACAGATGGTAAAATGAAGGCTTAGAGGCTCAAGTAACCCATCTAAGGTCAAACATCCAATAAACAGGGGAACGGGAGTTCTGGGCTAGCCTTGTCTGTCTGCAGGGGCTATGCTCCCAGCTTCCAGGGTTCTGTGGGTTCTTCAGAGGTGAGTTCAGGTCTCATCCCCTCCCTGAGGTTGTTCTAGATTATTTCAGCCTTTACCAGGGCCTGCTGTGCCTGAACTCCTGCAGTAATTACTGCACCCCCACCAACTCATCAATCAACTGCTACAACATCCACGTGTGCACATGCCTCTGTTCTCCAACTGGACAAAGCCCTGCCCATCTGGAAGGCAGTGGACATGTCTTGGGTATTTCATGCAGTCCCACAGTGTGCTCAGTTCCTAGATAAATACCTCGGAATCAGATGCCTCGTGTGTGGGTGTGGGGGTGTGTGTGTGTTTTGTCCTGTGTGTATGTGTTTGTGTGTGTGTGAGAGAGAGATGGGACTTTCAGACAGTGATGCTGATCACTGCACTGCAAGCTATTAGCAGCAGACACAAGGAAGGCCCCCGTGCTGCCCCCAGGGGCTCAACCCCCATGACCACAGAGCTGCACAGCAGAGACTGGGGACTCAGGCTACTCCCTTCTGCCCAGCCACCGGCGGGCGGCAGACACTTGGGCACTGAGTTGCTCCAGGGTTCCGCCGCCCCCTCACTTCTCACCTGATCCATCTGTGTGAGTTTCAGGAGACTCCAGGTAATTATGTGGTAATTGAATTTAGGGAAACCGACCCTAAGGATAATTCTGGAGTCACTTCCAGAAGGCTCATGGTTTAATTTCCATATTTAGCTAGTGGTACACGTTATACGGTTCCTGATAGCACAGCAACCACCTTCATATCCTTAAGTATTTGGTTTTAACATGAGGTTCAGAATAGTACAGATATGAGCATGTTACTCCAAAACATGCAGAGTTAGCAACAAGCAGAAGACACAGTATGCACCCCTTTTTAATTTTCATATATGGTCTTCACATAAGCTGGGTGGATAGGATCTGACTGTGAAAAACTCACCAAATGCTACCTGTAATTATTATTTCACTTAATCAATGATCTGCAAGTTGTAGGGGCGAAGAGCTGCCATTACCAATGGATATCCAAGGTGTGTGTGCATGCCTGCATGAGTGTGCATGTAGGTGTGCATTTATGATCGGGGAGAGAAGTAGCGATGCAGCCGGTACCAGCAGGAACACCTCTCCTTTGCTGCCTGAACGAGGATCCCTTCAAGCGCACCCTGGAGTTTAATACTGCCAGCGACTGGCCCCGATTCCTTTCAACGTGCGCCAGGTGTAATGTAAACCTCCCTGCATTTCCTCCCTTTCCTGTTTCATCTGAGAAATTCTTCACTAATTCCATGGTATCTGGTTTCTCATTGTTTTCTCTGCTTTAGACAGCCCCTTGGGGTGGGTTTAGGAAGGTGTGCTTAATGCTCTCAGCTTCCAAAGTGACACCAGCACTTCCCTCACGACCACTGCCATCCTCCAAAATCTCTTCCAAGGGACGTCTCTGGTTGTCAGGGCAAAACAAGCCATAACGTCTTGGGGAGATGAGCAAGCACC
The DNA here is from genome assembly GCF_014754425.2 of Oryx dammah. Classification (NCBI taxonomy): domain Eukaryota; kingdom Metazoa; phylum Chordata; class Mammalia; order Artiodactyla; family Bovidae; genus Oryx; species Oryx dammah. Next base: position 10,406,938 of record NW_024070192.1, on the reverse strand, counting down.
TGTCACAAATCAGAGGATGGTCATGGGCAGTCTATACCACAGCATCCAATGGAGAAAACAGGATAGTCATGGTCAGCTCCTTTGTAATATAGCATTAAGTTTATATTAATGTTACAGTAGTTATAAGGTTATATTAATGGTGTGTCTTCCATTCTTTGTTGAAGTAGTGCTGTTTGGGGTTGAAGACAAGGAGGAATACAGCTATACGGAGGAGGCCTGGACTATTCCAGACGCAAGCAGGGGACCATACATTTTCCTGTGATTCTCTAAAGGAGGTGGGATTACAAAATCATGTGAATGTTGGGGGGTGGAGAGAGAAGAGCCTGGCAAGCAGAATCCCTCCTATGAACAACGGAAGTGAGCATCCTTATAGCCATTTCCTGCTTTGTTTTTCGTACTCCCTGCTCTCCCATCAGTGCTGAGTGGGGGGAGAGGAAGCCCTGGGCAGGGTGAGGGAGACTCAGGTCTGGCCAGATTCTTCTCAACCTTCAGTGCGTCTTCCTACTGTCTCCTCTCCTGGCATGGGAAATTATTTATGTTTGCAAATTGCTTTTGACTCACATGAGTTATTCTTCTTGCCTGCCAACAGGTCTGGGGATGGGAGAGAGTTATTGAGCCGGCAGCTGAGAAATCCAGGGGCGATGGCAGAAGGAGCACTGAGGCGGAAGTCACGAGCCTCGGGATTTGGTCCCAGCTCCGTCACTGCTATGCCATTACTTCCCCTTGCCGGGCCTCAGGCTGCTCATCTGCAAAATGAGAGGGCTGGGTGACCTCTGAGTGCCGAGAGCCTTGGTGGCTCTGATATCCCCTGGGCCTGTGACCCCTGAAGAGGCACAGACAAGGTTGGTGCCAGCTCCTGTGCTGCTCCCTGATGTGGGCTCGGCAGTGCTGCTGCTGCTGCTGAGCGCTGGAGGGTGGAGAGGATGCTGCCCAGCCCTGCCCCGGCAGGAAGAACTAGACAGGGCAGCGGGGCAGCCGGTAATGTTTCCTCCCTTAGCCTTTTGCTTCATGCTGGTCCTTAGTGAGGCCTGTTTCCATAGACTAGGATGAAAACAAATGTCGGCAGAGGAACCACCAGAGCAGAAAGTCCCTGCACGCAACCAGAATGAGCATCCCAGACATAATCAGGGTCAGGGCAGGATCAGCTGCATGGCAGGTGGATAGGGGTCACCTGGCCTTCGGGGAGGAAGGGGTTGGCCCACTGACGATGGAATCATTGGCTTCTGGAAGCCCGGAGCAGAGAGGGGTCCCGGAGTTCCTAATCCAAGTCCTTCACTCTACAGATGGAGAAGCTGAGCCTCCCAAAGCTGAGATCAAGGTGAATTATCGATGATTCTCTACCCACAAGTGGATGCATATGTTCCAACAAGGAGTAGTGCTTCCCCCATTCATCCACCATAAAGTTGGATTTAATAATAGTAATAATTCAAAATTCAATGCCATGGCCATGACGGATTGGCTGCATGCTGCTCTTGAGAGCCATGGTCTGGCCTCTATTCTCTGACTGTGGTTTGGGGCTTAACCCAGAGAGAAAAGAAGCCCAGGGTCTGGGCTTCTTCCAATCCAGTGACCACCAAGTGGGGATGAAGGCTGTTGTGGGCTCAGCTCTCTGAGGTGGCAAGAGACCTGCTAACCTCAGAGCTTTGAGTTGGCTCTGCCTTGGTATTTGTTCAGTCCTGGCCAAACCACAGTGAGCCTCAGCCCTGGGTCTAGAGGGGAATTTGGGGTCTGTGCACTCCCTCATGAGAGATGACCTACGGATGGGCAGAAGGCAGTCAGACAGCAAGAAGAGAAACTTTTCTGCAAATCCCTTTTCTTCTAGAGCCTGCCTTTTCTCCTAGACCCAGAGATGAGTTCCCAGGGCCATGATATTCCACCTGAGTAGACTATAATGCCTCGAAGGTCTAGCTTCTCATCAGTTCCATATGATGAGAAGGAATGCAAAGATGCACCCAGTCTTCAGCTGTGAGTCACTCTGGTGGCAGGTCTAAGTGGTCGTGCACACTTTTCAGTACTTCGGAGAGAAGAGGGTGACGCAGGACCAAAATCAAGGGGGGCAGAGGCAGCAGCAGGGAGAAAAGGAAACCAGAGAGGACCAGAGATAAAGAGAGAGACAGACCCAGACGTAAGGAGACCAGAAGGACCAGGACCAAAATAACAGAGAATGAACATTAAAGAAATAGAAAGAGAGCAAGACAGAAGCAGATGAGGAGAGAAACCCATACAGATAAGGAGACACAAAAGGCTGGAAGAAATCAACTGATTGAAAAACACTGTGTGGGAAGGGATCAAAGTCAGTGTCACCAATATGGGGACAAACTGACTTGCGTTTCCTGATGTGATGCACTGAGAAGGATACAGCAACACTCCAGGGCATTTCTCCCACAAACATAGCACCTGAATCTAACCATGTAGAAATGTCAACACCAAGGTTGAAGAACCCACAGAAAAGCAGAGGCTCTGTCCCAGCTTGTTGTTGTTGTTGTTCAGTTGCTAAGTCATGTCTGACTCTCTGCAACATACCAGGCTCCCATGTCCTTCACTAGCCTGTCCCGGGTTAAAAGAGACTAAAAAGACAGGACCCTATGGACTGTATAGTCCATGGAATTCTCCAGGCCAGGATATGGGAGTGGGTAGCCTTTCCCTTCTCCAGGGGATCGTCCCAACCCAGGGATGGAATCCAGGTCTCCTGCATTGTAGGAGGATTCTTTACCAGCTGAGCCACAAGGGAAGCCCAGAATACAGGACACTCAATGCAATTCACGATCCAGGTTTGGCTAATGGAAAAGGAAGAAAACTTGGCTCTAAAGAGCATGACTGAGAATATTCACAAAATTTGTTTATGGACTCTAGGTTAGAAATAATATTGGATCCATGGTAAAAGATCTGATTTTGATAACTGTACACTGGTTATGTGAGAAAGTGTCCTTGTTCTTAGGAAAAACACATTAAAGTATTTAGGCATAAAAGGGTAAAAGGTCTCCAACTTACTTTCAAATAGTTCAGACAAAATATGGGGGGTAGGTGGGGAGGGAGGGAGAGAGAACGATAAAGCAAATGGGAAAAATGTGAATAACTGGTGAGTCTGGATAAAGAATATATGAGAGGGGCTTCCGTGGTGGTCCAGCAGTTAGGAATCTGCCTTGCAATGCAAGGGACAAGGGTTCAATCCCTGGTCAGGGAACTAAGATCCCCAGGTGCAACTTCACTGCAACAAAGTCCAACACAGCCAAATAAATATTTTTAAAAAAAATAATATATGAGAGTTCCTTTACTATTCTTGCAACTTGGAGCCTCCTCTTCCGGGTTGGGGACAAGTGTTGGCTGACACCAGAGGCTCACACTGAATCTGGGAAGAACCAGATGCACCTTCCATGCGAGCGAGGCTGAGGCCCAGCTCTCCAGCAGCTGAGAACATCTGGACAACTTGACTGTCCCTTTCTGCCTGCTTGAAGGCCTATTTCCCAACCCTTCACCCCCTGACCTCAACACAAATGAATGGGGGTCCAGGACAGTGGGCCCATAGCCACCAAGTCCCACAGCAGGAAGTCAAGGCGCCTCCAGCTCAGCCTGGCTACTCACACCTCACAGTAGGGCCCACCGTCACTCTGCAGCCATGGGAAGAGGCAGGATCTGGCAGAAAGGGGAAGGATTAGGCCACCGGGCAAACTGGGCTCCAAGTGCCAGCCATTCTGCACTCACCGGTTCTGGGCCCTGGGGCTGGCGGCTCTGTTCCCTAGAGCTCCCCAAACCTGGCTTATTCTTACCATTTTGCTCTCCTAAATGCCACTTCTTGAGAGAAGCCTTCCCTAACCAATTATTCCATTCATTATCCTGCTTTTCTTCTTTAGGGGCTTCCCTGGCAGCTCTGACGGTAAAGAATCTGCCTGCAGTGAAGGAGACTCAGGTTCAGTCTCTGAGTTGGGAAGATCCCCTGGAGAAGGGCATGGCAACCCACTCCAGTATTCTTGTCTGGAGAATTCCATGGAGAGAGGAACCTGGTGGGCTACAGTCTATGAGGTTGGGGCACAAAGAGTCATGACTGAGCGACTAATGCTTTCGTCTTTAGAGCAGGCATCCTTAGCTGAAATTTGGATTTATCTGTTCCCCTCTCCCCCCCAATAGAGTGTAAGCACCTGGAGAGGAAATCTGTCTCTTTTACTCATTGCTCTAGTCTCAGCTTCCAGAACTTGGCAGATACACCAGAGCTATTTGTTGAAGGGAGGAAGGAGGGAAGGGAGGAAGAAGGGATGGAAGTGGGGGAGGAAATCTCTGAACCTCTCTGAGCCTCAGTTTCTTCACCAGTGAAACTGGAGGAAATTGGTGCAGGGACTGCTGAAAAGTTTGCTTGGATATAGGATTAAGAATGTCCCAGGGTAGTGTTAGACCTAAAGAGGCAGTAAGAGGCTTCGACTGTTAATATGACTGTCTCAGGCCTAATCACAGCCACCCCAACACTCCTCCACCCCTGCCCATATCATTGTTCAGACATTTGGTAATTAATCTGGCAACCTGGACCTTTCTCTTTTTGGCCATACCGAGCAGCTGGTGGGATGTTAGTTCCCCAACCAGGGACTGAACCTGGGGCCCTCTACAGTGAAGCATGTAGTTCTAACCAACCACTGGACCACCAAGGATTTCCCATACCTGGTCATTTTAATTTCATCTGGGGGAGGGTAGATTGGAAGGGGTTGGAAGGATTGGAATTATTTTGTTATAGTTTGTGTTTTAGGTTTTCTGTGTGTGTGTGTGATTTGATTTGATTTGATTCAGTACTATGAACTGGGCCCAGAGCTACAGCCGAGATCTCCCCACCTCTGCCCTCCAGACCTGACAACCCAGGAGTCCTGTGAATGCTGGCAGGGTGACAGGCAAAGTGTGGGTCCAGCTCCTAGTTTCTGCATGGGCCCCAGAAACACTCAGCCATGCTTCTCAAGAAGAGATTCTCAAAGGAAAGCATCCCTGGGCCCCCAGATTGCCCTACTCATTCTGACCTGGGGATTTCCATCTTGATTTAGTTGCAGAACATGCTCGAAAAGAATCTTGTCTTCAGTTCTCTGGCTTGCCTCTAGGTAATGGAGGAGAGACAAAGCCAACTGAAAACAGGCAAAAAATGGTGCCAAATTATGAGTGAAAAAGTGAGTGAGTGAAGGAAGGAAGGAAAACCTCTGGGAGTTTTAAGTTAGTTTAGCTCATACTTTGGTTTCTTTCCTGGCACATATAAGACTCTGGAAACACTGGGAAGATTCCAATCTAGGCCCGACCATTGTCCCCAACCAAAGCTGGCATTATTTGGGACCAACAAGCTTGTCGAGGTGTGACTAGCATCCCAAATGAAGCTGGTTTCTCTCCCAACCTAATTAGGGCCCACATAGAGAACCCTACTGAAATGCAAGCCCCAAGGAGACAGGAAGTAGCTCAGAAGGGGTAAGAGAAACATTTCAGAACCACATCCACTGAAATTTGTTTACCATGGTCTAGCTTCCCTTGTGATATCACTGAAAGATGCAGATACACACTGTGCATTGCAGGGAACACACCACACAAGCCAGTTTAACTGATCAAATCTTGGCAAGTTAGCAAGTAGGGATCATGTGCCCGCTCAGTAGCTTCAGTCATGTCCGACTCTTTGTGATCCTATGGACTGTAGCCAGCCAGGCTCCTCTGTCCACGGGATTTTTCAGGCAAGAACACTGAAGTGGGTTGCCATGCCCTCCTCCAGGGGATCTTCCCGACCAAAGGAACGAACCTGCGTCTCCTGTATCTCCTGCCTTGCAGGCAGATTCTTTACCGCTGCACCACTGGCAAAGCCCCCGTAGGGACCATATTGACATTTAAAACATTAGCTGCGATCTCCTAGTCTGGTTCAGCCGCCTCTCCAGCTGCCTGGAGAAATGAAATGTGCCTCCAACTCCAGACCAGCTGAGTCTCTCGTAGACAAGCCATCTCTTTGTGTTGTCCATGCCTTGTATGAAGGGTGTGGGAATTGCCATGTTGAATGGACTGCTGACAAAGGAAGAGACCAACTTGTGACCTGTTCAATCAAATTTCCATCGTTAAGATAAGAGTGGGCGGGACTTCCCTGGTGGTCCTGTGGTTGAGAATCTGCCTCTCAATGCAGGGGACGTATGCTTGATTCCTGGTTAGGAAACTAAGATCCCACATGCTGTGGGGCAACTAAGCCTGAGCACAGCAATTAGAGAAGCTCACACACCTCAACAAAGACCCAGCACAGCCAAAAAAAAAAAAAAAAAGAGAGAGAGAGATAAGAGTGGGCAAACGGTCAGGTCTATAAATAATGCTTTCAAGAGGGGCTCTTCCTGAACCATCTCACAGATTTGGCAGGTGTAAGCTGCCCATTTCTTTCTGTCCCAAATGCAGAGCTGGCCAGCTCTCTCCCTGGAGCTTTGGAAGCTCACCATGCAAGAGCCCCTCTCGTCTTTCTCTACCCAGCACTGAGCCAGGAACATGGAATCTTCTTTAGCCACGAGATGGTTCTTATCTCTCCTGCCCTGCAACCATGCCACTGCCTGGAAATTAACTCAGGTGGTGAAGAAGCCTCCTCCAGATTTCCAGTTTCTGATTAAGGTGAGGAATCTCCACCAGTGACCAAAAACATGCCCAGAAACCCAGGTCATGGCCGTATTCTGTGTCATGCCTTTCAGGGATCCCTGTGTCTCTGCCACTCTTGACTGGTCTCTCTTACCTGCTGAACCTTAACCTCTCTCACTAGGAAGGACTGTGTCTTTGTCACCATCATTCCTCAGCACAGCATCTGGAAGGACTGGATAAATATTTACTGAATGAATGAGCTGTGTTTACAAGGTTACAAGTCACTGCTGCTTCCTCTCTCCCCGTGTCCCCCACCCGAAACTCAGAAAAGAGTAAAAATTCAGGCAGAGGCTTTCTCAGGGGCTGTCCCCTAGTACCCCCTCCCCAAGTCAGCAGGATTTCCCACCTGCTCATGGGATGGGAGCAGAGGAGGTATCTCTTTTTCTCTCTGTATATCTAAACAATAGCCAATAGTTATTAGATTCAATCTTTGTTCTTTACTCTTCTCTCTTTTATGAAAGACATTGCTTTTGTCATAGCTTTGAGGTACTTTGTTTTCTCTCTCTCTCTGATAATTTTCATCATCAGCTTGAGTTTAGGATAAATGCCAAAAGTGACACCAGCTCCTGAATAAAGACCATTTCCTTGTGCCACATGACCTAATAACGACAATAACTCACAATTATAGATTGCTCACTGAACCAGGCTCCACGGGAGAGCCCTAACATGCTTTTTCTCTTTTAATCCTCACAATAACCTGATGCAATACAAACTATTATTACCCCCAGGAGGAAATGGATGCTTCGAGAGGTCAAGTACCTGGCCTGGGGTCACAGAGCCAGTGTGCAGTGGAGCCAGGGCTTGAATCCAGGTAGCCTAGGCTTCTAACCCTCGTATCACACTGCTGCCCTCGGGAGTCTTTGCACACAAAGAGTGTCTGGCCAGGATGTCCCTCTTCAGGAATGGCAGCATAGTGACAACCATCTACACATCAGAGGCACCAGCTGTGAACTGAGATGAACCCTACAAAGTGAACCACTCCTGGGACCATAGCGTCATCACAAATAGACCTTAGGAGCCACCCCCTCACTTTATCGACAGATACAGTGGTGCTTGGGGGCCCCACACTTCAGCTGGTGGAGCATCCAAGATCATCCAAGAGTGCTTCTGCCCATGGCCCCTGATTTGTGGTCCTCTCTCAACGCAAACTGGCCAAGAGACAGTCTGAGATCAGATTTGGCCTGCTCAGTTCTTGGTTCAGACCTAACCACCCTGGCTTGTTTCACAGCTGACTCAGCCCTCTGGAGGCCCCCCAAGTTGAACATGGTTTTAGAGTAGCCTCCAAAATATGAGGCTGCTGGTTACCACATCTGCTCTACAGACCTGGCAATAAACTCTCTGCTCCTTGTGCCTGAGTTTCTTTGTAGCCTCCTCTCTTCCGCAATTGAGTGCTGACAAAGGATTTTTATTCACAAACCTCACGTCATGGTCATTCTATTTCCATGGCTACTCCATTAATTTAAATATATATATATATGTATTTATTTATTTGGCTATGCTGGATCTTAGTTGTGGAGCGCAAAGTCTTTGATCTTCCATGCAGCATGCGGGATCTTTAGTGGCACCTTGTGAACTCTTAGTTGTGGCACCATTAACACTAAGTTTTGGTCACATCCTCATGGGATGAATGGACAACCCTCAAAGTACTGAACCGGAAGCCTAGGTTGTTCAGGCAACTTCCATCCCAGCCTTGGCTGCAGCCCACATCCCCAAATGAAAGTGTTATATGCTCTCAATAGCACTTTCTTCCCCAGTGCTTATCAAGGTTGCGAAGTACATTAGGTGTGTGGCTTTTCTATTACTGTCTCCTCTCACCCCAGGCTTCAAACTCCATGAGATCAGAAGCCAGGTCTGTTTTATAGTAAAAATAACTCTGAGCACTGGGCTTGATTAGCATGGAGAAGGTGCCTAGGAAATCTTTGTTGAGTGAACAGGTAAGAGGGTGGGTGGATGGATATGGATAGATATTGAGAGAGTTGGTTTTAAAAAAAAATGTCTAGATGCCAGATTACCAGAATGGCACCTTAAGCTGAGGGAGGTCCCACTGTACACAATGATGAGGCTAAGGAGGGCCAGAGTAGGTGCAATAATTCTTCCCCTACCTTCCTTCCCCACCTGCAGTCTCTCCAGCTACCACCCTGGGGACCTCCCGCAGAAGGATGTCCCCTGTAACTGGCAGCCCCTGGGTTAATGGCAACCTCAGGAGGTTGGTGAGTGGGACTCCATTCTCTCTTGTTTATTTGGATTTTGCCCTTTCTTCCCCAGCCTGCTGCTCCAGGGAAGGATTGGGAATATTCTAACAGATGTGAGGGAAGCAGATGAGCAGGCTGGAGCAGAAAACCTTCATGTACTTCCCAAAGTGGAGCTGACATCACGCATTTTATCTGGACATTACCCTACCAAGGAGAGGAGGTGGATGGGAGAGAGGGAGGAAGTCCATTCTTGGAGACACCGGTTTCTAACTGCTGCTGCCTCCACTCTAGTGACACATGGGACTTCATAGGCTTGTGGGCACCTCCTTCATGCCCTTGGTGCAGGGCCTAGGGTAGTGCTGGGAACAGAGGTGCATTTGAGGAAGCATCTCTATAATCATAATGGCAAAGAGGACCATAACGGCATCAACACTAAGATGCAAATTAAAGACTAACCTTTCCTCTGCTTTTCTAATCAGGGCACTATAAGTACCAGGCACTTCCCATGGTACTTCATAGGGTCCTGCCATGGACCCATCCTATAGACAGGGAACTGGGAGGCCTGGGGAAATTCAGCTCCAACAGAAGTGTGCCCAGTTGGGAGCCATGGTTCTGTTTTGTCTGTTCCCTGGAATCTTACAGGTGGAAACCCTAGAGGTCATTCAGGTCACCCTCAAACCTAAGCAGGAATTGCTCCATGACTTCCCATGATAGCACAGCGGGCCTACCAGGCCCAAGCATCCCACTCTGCCAAACTCTAGGGGTTGCTAATTGTTGCCTGCTCCTCTGTTAGCAACCCATAGAGTTTAAATCCACCTTCTCTGCAGCTTCATCCTGTTTCTTCTGGGCTGCGCCCCCAGGGGCAGGCAGGGATCCAACTGCTGGGAGTTCTGGGGGACCCAGCCTTGGCAGGAGGGTTCCCCCCCACCCCAACCCCGCCAACGGGGCTGACCCCCAACCTCACTCTGCCGCGGTCTGTTGAACCTGACCTGTACCTTTGCCCTTGGCTCCTACACACGCGCGCGCGCGCGCACACACACACACACACACACACACAACCACGCTTTCAGAAAGGAGACAGCCTCTGTCTAGCCTGGAGTGAAAGAGTAACTAGTACATTTTCCTGATTCTTCCCATACCCCACTCCACCCCCACCCTACTCCCACCTTCTGTTTTTAAACCTTTCGGATGGATCTAGAAAGAATAAACCAGCTACGACGCCGGTTGTGGAGAGGCAGGAGACGCTCTCAGGGCAGAAAGCTCTGCTCAGCCCCTTCCCCAGGTTAACTGCGATGGGGGAGGGGAAGCATCTTGGAGCAGGGAGCGGTGGGCTTATCCCGGACGACACCCAAGCACGACCCCAACACTGCGGGTGGGTTTTGATTGCCCTCTCCTTCCCCCTAAAAAAGCGCGATGGGGATGGGAAGGGGCGGGGCTCGGCTCGGGGAAGGAACGCACCGGCCGCACCTCGACCCTGCTGACTCGGCAAAGCTGGCTCCGCCTGCCCCAGCCCGGCATTAGGAGTAGCCGGGGCACTCGACAAAGCTGGGGAGTGACGCCCCTCCACCTGGCATGCCTGTCTGCCCTTTCGCGGCCCCGGCCCGGCGGACGACGCTGGCGGCCGGCCATCTTCCCTCCTCGCCCCCGCGGCCGCCGCCTCGCAGCTCCGCACCCGGGGGAGACCGCAGGCCAGCCGCCACCCACCATCCCGGCCTCCGTCTGGGGGTCAGCTGGCGCGCGCCAGCGCCGTCGCCACGTGGCGGGTGGGACCGGGGCAGCTGGAGCCCTGCCCTCTAGGGGGTTCCCATCGACAGGACCCGGGGGCTGGACGTGGGGGCGCAGTTGCTTTCTTGGGGGCATCCTGGTGAATTGTCGGTGAAGCCTTTGAAACATTTGCGCAGGGAAGGCTTCGGTGCCACATGTCCACCCTCCCACTTCGGTGGGACTGCTCTGGCCTTTCCCGCCCGCGGTTCCCTCGAGGTCTGCTGTTCTTCCTCTGCGTCCTCGGTCGCATGGGGCAACACTGGGATCCCACGCAACAGCCACTTTCTAAAGGGTTGACATTCAATCCTAGGGCTCAGTTCGGTGTCCCGACCCGATAAGCGCCCCCAGGGCAGCCGAGTCCGGAACAGTGTGCCCGGGGCAGGTCTGGAGGCGGCTCTTCGGCTCTTCGCCTGGATTGTCCGGGCCAGCGACTGACCCAGCAAGTGAACAGCGATGAGGCCCGGGAGTGGAGTTTTCAACCACGTGGAGTTTTCACGATGGGGGAAGACAGGGAGGGGAGCAACCTGGAAGCCCCCACGGTAGCCTTCTGGGCAAATCCATTAGTCGCTGGAGCAGCGGAGGCTGCGAACGAGCCGGGTTCACCCCACCCTGGGAGCGGGCCGCCAGCCGCCCGGGGAGGCTTGGGAAATGGGCGAAGTGGTCAGACTGGTTTCCGGAGCCGGGCTCAGAATCCACGCGGGCTGGCAGGCATTGGTGGGGGAGGATTGAGCCCCGCCAGCGGCGTTGGCAAGGCCACCCTGGGATGCTTTGTTTCCATCCTCGAAGGAGACCCTGCAGGATGGGGGTGGGAGGGACAGCAGACGTCCGGTTGGGAAACCCAGTGTCAGGTATGAACCAGTAGTCTGGCAGCTCCCCACCCCTCTGGTGCCCAGCCCCCTTCTGCCCCGTCCGGACTTTAGCCAAGAGTATTTGGAAGACTGAGCTCGAGTCCACAGCGAACCTGGGCTTTGATCTTGGTATTTGAAAGAAACAAGGGGAGGGGTGGGGTATGTGAAGAAGAGTCCAGCTCTTCTAACTAACCTGAAAGACCATGCAGAGGACACTCCCCTCTCCCAGCCTGCTTCCTCATCCATCACCGTCTTTTCCAGTCAGACACTCCTGGGGGTCTGGGTGCACCGGGAGGTGGGGACTCAGAACCCCTAGGGAGTCGAGTGGAAAGGAAAGGAGGGTGCAGAAGCCGATGGCCACCCGCTCCCTCCCAACCTAGGACGTGCAATCGGGAGGAATCAACCAGCGGTTGGAGACCTTGGGTGCCCCCGCCTCATCCCCAGGGGCTGGGGACTTGCGGACGAGAAAATGGAGTCTTCAGGGAGAAAATTTCCTACCTAGGAACAGTGTGTCACTTGATGGAGTAGCCTGCCAGGAGCCAGATTCTCCCTCAGTCTCAGGGGTGAGGAAGGGGTGCCTCACCTTCCCCCCCGCCCCCCCTACACATCATAAACCCCCAAGTCAGGAAGTCCTGTGCAGGGGCGGTAAAGGAAGGGGCTGAGCAGCAAGCTGGGGGTTTGGGGCGACAGCACTGCCATCCCAGAAAAATGGAGCGCCGAATCTCGCGTTTGCAGCAGCTGCTGGGCAGCTCGGGGGGTCTAGAGAGCCGCCCACGCTGCGGTCTTCTTTGAGGTTCCTAGGGGGGAAACGGGGGCGTGACGTGGGCACTACACGAGGTCAGTGGGGGCTCGAGGATTAGTGACACCGCCCCCCAACCAACCCAAGTAGAAAAGAGAAGGAACTCGAGGCTAGAAGAACACCCAGCTCTTGTCACTCGCCCAGCCTGCGGGGGACCCCACCCCCCCACTTCCCGCAACCAGGGTGGGCTGCAGCGAAGGCGCGGGTCCAGCCCGGCGACCGAGATGGAAGAGGTCCTTGCTGACCCTCTGGGGCTAGGCGAGTGGCCGTCGCACACGGAGCCCCCCCCACCCTTGGGAGGGGCTGTGCTGGCTCCCCGGGAGGGGCGGGGCGAGGGCGCGGGCCCCGGAGCCCCCAGGCCGCCCAGCCCGGGTGGGCTGCAGGGGCCCCCGCGGGCCCGGGGCGGGCTTTGTCTGCCGCGGCTCCTCCTTGGGAAGGCGCCAGCCCGGGTACAAGATGGCGGGGAAAGGGTGGGATCGCAGGCTCTCGCCACGCGGAGCGGCCCCGCTCTGCCTGCAATGCAGCAGGGGGAGGGGCGGGAGGCGGCGGCGACACCGCGAGCCCCCCGCCCCCGCCCCGGCCACCGAATGCGCCCCCCCCCCCGCCGGTGACCCCGCGCCCCTCTGGCCCCGCCGCCTCTGTCTGGCGGCTGCAGCCACCGCCTCACTCCGCAGAGCCCCGGCCGCGGCAGCTGCAGAAAATGGCTGCCAAAGCGGCGCCAGTCGCCACGCTACCACGGGCGGGGGGCGGGCTCCGCGGCCGGCCCGCAGCCCCGCTCCCTTCCGCGTCCCGGCACTCTCTGCCCGGGCGCCCGGACCCTCGTGGGCACCGGGGAATCTGGGGCCGCAGCGGGGGGCGAGAGGGGAGGGGGAGGGGCGGTTACCTGCCAGAAGAGGGGGCGGGGGTGGAGGGTGGCAAGGGGCCAGTGCCAGGAGGGCGCTCTCTGTCCGTTCCCCCCATTCCGCATGCCCCGTGCCCTCGCGAGGTCGCGGCGCCCGGGTGGGGCAATGCTAATGGGCTGTTGACCTCGGTGACCGCTTGCAGTCCACTGTCCGCACCGCCACCCCCTCCCCCGCGTTGAGGCTGGGCTGGCCAACCATGACGCCCCCTCAACCCCCCGCCACCCTCGGCGAAAAATAAAAAATAAATTTAAAAAGCTGTGTGCGTGCTGACTACAAAACGACCCAAGCCCGGAACTCTGCGGAGAAGATCCGGGTGGATTCTTCGGCGCCATGAGCCGAAGCGGCGGCGGCAGCTCAGCAGGTGCCGCGAGCCCACCCTCTTCTCTGTAGGGAGCAGCCCCCCGACCCCCGTCTCCGCCCAGCCAAGGGCCGCCGCCCGCGCCGAGGAGGCGCCCGCGGTCACCCTGCCTGGCACTCGGGCCCAAGCACGCTTCTCTGGGCGCCAAGGGGAGCCCGGGGCTCTAGAGAGAGGTGTCTAAAGCGATCTGGAGAATCTGCCGGGGGTGCAAGCTTAGGGCAGGGCCTGGGGGCGCACCAGGGAGGAAAGGAAATTGCCCCCCGGAGCCCCAGGGCTGGTATTGCTGGGGAAAAAACGAAAAGTGCGAACAGAGGACCCGTGGGTGGGGTTGGGTTCTGGAGCCCGAACCACTTGGCGCAGTCGAGCGGGTCTGTAGCCCCCTCTTACTCCAATCGGGAGAAATCCGGGCCGTAGTGAGTCCAGCTGGCCAGGAAGAGGTGTTCCTGTAAATTGGGACTTTATTTTCCCCTATCTGCAAGTTTCTCTCACCCCTCCCACCAGCCGCGTACTCAGCTTCAGCGATTTCACCACTACTGGCTGGAAATTTCAAATTCAATAAATAAAGAGGGCAGGGGCCAAGAGCCAACAGGTCAAGGAACGGGGTTTCCAGATTAGAGAATGGCTTCTGCTCACACTTAAGGAGACACCTCCCCGTGACGGGAGAACATCTGGGGCCTCCTCCCTCCCCTCGCTGGGCGAAGGTATCCATCCACCTACCTAAGCACGCAGAAACTTGGGGTTGGAGATTTAATATGAATGACCTGGCTAAATGGGCGTGGGCAGGTGCGGGGTAGGGATGGGCTACGTGGAAGTATCAGGAGGCTGCACCCAGGCATCCACAGATTTTTCCAAGACTCAGAGAGGTCTCCATGGCAGAGGTCCAGCGTTGGGCGCAGACCCAAACAAATCCTCTGCCCCGAGGGCATCCCCAGTCACTGCGCGGGAGGGAAACTGTGCTTTCTGCTAGTCAAGACACCGCGGCAGCAAATCTCAGCCAAGGTCGGGGAGGGATATGTGCTGGCACCAAGGGCTGCTGCGGCCGCAGCGCTTCCTTCCGCAGAAACAGCGAGGAGGAGGCGGCGGCCAAAACTAACTCCATCCAGCAGGCAGCGCCCTCCTCAGTCTCGCACCCGCGTTCCCTGGCAGAGCCCGCTTCTGCCACCTTCCCCGGAGAGGGTCCAGGTTGGGGAATTCGAGTTTTGGAAGAGAAAGAGGGCGAAGGCGAGGAAGGATGCCCGAGACCGAGCAGAGGTCACGCAGGTCATCGTTCTCCGTTTCCCATCCCCCACCCGAACCAGGTCTTCTGTGCGACCCCCACCTGCGCAGGGCTCCAGGCACAGGCTTCCCAGTAGAGGGCATCGCTCAACGCCTGGGCTAGGCGGCGGCCCTAGAGGCAAGCCCTGTCACGGGCAAAGTCCCAGGGCACTAAGGTGCTCACTGTCTTGGCTGTCCCCTTTGGTTCTCCTGGGGACAAGCGCGAGTCCCCGAGAGGGTAGCTCCGGTAGCCGCGGCGTCGCTAGGAGAACACGCGCTTCGGAACTGGTTACCACTCAGGAGGGGTCAGCTGGACACCTGTGCGTGCGTGCGCGTGCGCGCGCCTCTGAGAGCGAGGGAGGGGCTGAGGGGAGCCCCGGGAACCGCTGTGCGTTTACTGCCCGAGTTTGAGGCAAACCCGAGCCTCAGGTCCATGGGAATAGGGACATCTTTTTCCTCCTCGGGTTCCCGTCCAGCGGGTGGGCTCAGCGCTGAGCACCTGACCTGCATCCCGCAACCTCCAATGCACTGCGTTCTGCCTGGAAACCCGAGTGTGGCTCTATCAGTGCATTTTTCTCCCTCACACAGCGTTCCCTCCACCACTGGCAGTTCTTTTGAAACAACCTTTCAATGAGACATCGATTTATCATTATTATGATTGCATTCAGAAATCCAGCCCGAAGGGACACCCTGGGAGATAGTAATTTGGTGGTACCTAGGGCGGTTTGTGGTTTAGCACATCCCTAGTTCCGTAACCACATTTCTTCGGCAGCTAATTGCTCTGATTACCTTTGGGGCGGGAGAGGTGAGCGTGAGTATGTTGCGGGCGGAGGGGAGACTTGGGCTGTTGTTCCCAGAGCCCTGTGCGTGCACACCGTGGACCTGATGCTGCGGCGGCAACCGCAGTAGCAACGCGCGCGCACACATACACACCCTCCAGCTCCCCTCCCGCATCCGGGCCTTCCCGCTCCTCCGTCACCGCTCGCAAGGGTTTGGGGAGGGGGTGCGTGGGGTGGAGGTGGAAGCGTGAGCGGAGGGGACGAGAACAGGCTGAGCGGGAGGAAGAGAATGATAACCAGGCCGAGGGGGAGGGGGAACAGCCGCGAGGAGAAAACTTGGGGAGAGGGTCAGGCACAAATGGGGCTAAGCAAGGAGAGGGGTGCGGAGACGAGAGGCGGGGAAGCCGCGGGAGAAAGAAAAGGAGGTGGTGGGGAGCGGGCGGGGGCGGCTGGCTCGTTTCCACTCGTGAGAGCCGGTTGCCGAGAGACGCGCGGGCCAATGAGCTAGCACCAGCTCAGCCCGGCGCCCGCCGCGTGCCCTTATATGGTGCGGCCGCTCGGCGGGCGCTCGCGCACATCGCCATATAAGGGCAGGAACCTAAATACAGGCTATACCTTGTTCTCAGCTCGCCCGGCCGCGGCCTCGGCGATCGATGAGCGCGCCGCCGAGCGGGCTGCGGCGCGCGGGTCCCGGGAGCCAGCGGGGAGGGGGCTGCGGCGGCTGCGCGGCTTGGCCAGATGTGGCTGGCGCAATGGCAGCGAGAGCCAGCTGTGGCGCTCGGAAGGTGTAACTCGCCGTCTGCAGTCTCCCTCTTTCCTTTCTCTCCCACTCCCACCTCCCACTATTTCCGAGGTGCAGATGCAAATGAGCTAGAATTGACATCTAATTGCTTTTGTTTTTTTAAAATAATAATGTGAGCGAGTCTGTGTTAAGTCTGAGCAAAGGGCCAAGATCACGAGAAACCTAGCCCCACTATAGGGAGCTGGTAGAGTGGGGAGGAAAGAGACCTGGACTGTGATTTGAAGGTTCAAGGTCCCCTCAGCTTTCTCCCGAGACCTGGCCCGTGGTGCCGTCAGCTGAGATCCAGCGCCCCTTTTTCTCCCACCTCCTCGGCGCCAGGCCTGGCGGAGGTCCCAGGACGGGGCTCGAGAAGCGGGAGCTGCGTGTGGCCCGAGCATAGAGGACCCACAGGCTCGGTGCCCGGGCGGCCCAGGCAGCCTGGAGCCAACGGAGCGGCGGGAGGCAGCTGTGAGAGGCGTCGCCGTCACACCTCTCAGCGTCTTCTTTGTACCTGCCCAGCTCCTGGACGGCAAGCTATATGCTACCCAAGGCGACAGGCCTGGCAGGTCGGCGGCCAAGCAATGCGATTGGGCCCAAGGAGGCGAATTCAGACTGCTGCGAGGAGGAGGGCCCGCAGGAGGTCTCTTTGAGAGAGGAGGTTGGCCAGAGGGTAGCCTCAGAACAACCGGTCAGCCTCAGACATCTCCCGGCTCCTGCGTAACCGTTTGATCCCAAAGTCCTGTCTCCAGCTTGTTGCACTGCTTGCTTTCTACCTTCCCACTTCTGACCAGTTTCCTAGCCCACCCAGAGGAGAGTTTTGGCCTCCTCCAGGCGAGGGTCTGGACCAGGAATGGCCCCTGGCCAGGATTTCTGCCAGTCTGGAAGGAGCCTCAGTGGTGTGATGACATAGTTCTCCTGCCAGCAGAGTGGGTGGGACATAGCTTTGCCTGTGAATGTTGTTGGAGACCCCACATAGCTTACCCATGGCTCCCCACTGTGTACCAGGCTGAGGCCTTTACTGCCGGCAGACATGAGAGACTCCTAAAGAGTCTTGCCAGAAGGCTGATGGTCCTGAAGAAACCTATGCATCTGGGCCAGTGGCCCCCAGAATCTGAGAGACCCATTCCCCATCACCCAGTGCACCGGTGTCTCAGGTGCCTCTCTCCATGCAGTTTGCACTGGAGTTGTGTCCACCTTGTCTTGGCTTCCCCAGTGCCCGGAGATGCCACAGAGAGAGTCTCTTCCTTCTAAGGAGGCCATTTCCAGTAGCATGATGCCACCTATAGAATGTACCTGGAATTAGTCCCAGCTGTGGCTATGCCTCCAGCAGCCTGCTGCTGTACTGGAACTGGAGGGAAGATAATGGTAGCAAGGTAGCCTCGTCACCCAGCGCTTTCTTGTCCCTGACTGAGGTTGGGACTGGTAGCAAGGTAGCCTCGTCACCCAGAGCTTTCTCCAGGACTCTTCCTCTTGCCTTCTTGGACCCCCCAGCTGTTTAGTAGTTCTGTGCCTGGCATCATTTGCGAAACGGAGACCAGAACCTGGCATGGCTGGGGCAGAAATTCCCAGATCTCTCCAGGAGTCCCTGTGATTTCCCAACAGTCACAAGCTCCAGGGTTGTGTGCTGGCTGAGGCATCAGTGGCCAGCCGTCAACGGTGAACAAGTATTTTCTAAAGGTTTTGGAAGCCCAATAAACCTGACCACATGACCCCAAATGTACAGAATGGGGAAACTAGACAGGCTACTCTAAGGCTGCCTGATCCAAACTACCCTTTTACAGGACAAACTGATGTCAAGAAGGGAAAAGAAAAATGACTTATCCAAGGCATCTCAGCCACTCAGGGGTGGAGCAAGTACAGGTCTGAATCCAATTTTTTTTTCATTCCACTGCTGTTTGGATTATCCAGGCGTGTCTCGGCATGAGCTTCCATGTTTTCATGGCTTGGTGGTCCTGGAACCCTGGAGCTGGTGCATGAAGTCTCATGATGGCTGCCCAACTGGCTTTACCTGGGCCTTGGAACTGACTGCCTTTGATGGCATCCAGTTGCTCTTCCTGGGTGGCTGGGGAGGAGGGTGGCCAGAGGCAGGAAAACTCTGTTGGACACTGACCTTAGGCTGTTGGGCTGCTGGTCTGGCCAGAGTCTGAGAAGTCCAAGGGTCAGTGACCCCAACTGCACCCCAGATGACTCTGTTATGCCAAACGCCATGACTTGAAGCAGCAGTGGGGCGTGTCTAGCTTCCTGCTGTGCTTGGTTCCAGTACCATGACACCTCCTCTTAGGCACCGCAACTCCTGGGTGACAGAGCTAAATCAGCCCTGTCCTCAGCTTAACTTGGTCACCAGTAAGTTACTTAGCCCCTCTGAACTTGTTTCCCCATATTTAAATGTGATTACTTTAGTCTCCCTCTAAGGACTGTGATGAAGAATAGAAGAGTTCGGAAGCTTCTAGCCAGAGCTTGGCATGGAGCAAGCAGCCATTGCTCAGCAGATGGAAGCTACATCTATCCACTCCCACCACTCCTGCACACCCTCTTGTACCAGGTTAGGCACAAGGCTCTGCTAGACAAATGACCATAAAGCTTCATGTACATTTGAGCCTATGTAGAAACATGAGAAACTCCATGTAGAAACTCCCAAGCACTCTTCAGAGGGCTCCCTTGGGCAGCTAATTTGTGGGTGTCCGCTCCAATTTCCACCTTATCCTTGCATAAATTTCTCCAGTCAGTACTCTCCAGTTCTAGCCTGGCTCCATCCTCTGCTGCAACCCAGAATCCAGCAATCTAGCCCTTGGCTGGCTTCCCTGAACATCCCTAGGAGCTCTCTGGTGTAGACTGCACCAACATCTTTCTCTCTGGGGAAGAAAAGTGCCTGAACCCACAGAGGCTGGAAGAAGCACTACCTTACTGTAGGAAATTGAGCCTGGGACCTCTTTACTCATCTTAGAAAAACAGCACCTCTGTGTGTGTGTGTGTGTGGTCTTGCCTTCCTGGGATCCAAATTACTCTCCATGTGGGTCCACTAGAGGTACCTATCAGAGCAACAAAATGGGAAAGACCCTGCCAATTTGGCAGTTGGGAATACCGATTTTCCAGAGAGGAGGAAGTCTGCTCATCTTGTGGGGCAAAGGCTGAAGGCACTTTCCTGGATTCCCCTGAGCTGGAAACTTGGGCTGGACAGCGGTTGAAAGCCTCAGCTGGAGGGAGCAGCTGGATTAGCCTACAGACTCCGAGTACCCTGGGGTAGGGTGGGGGAGGCTCTGTCTGAGGCTCCAAGTCATCTCCTCCAAGCCACCTCTCCTCCACTTCTGTGCCCAGCTTTCCTTCTCTTCCCTCACATTTGCCTCTGGCACACCCTCGCTCTCAGGATCGGATCCCCAGCGTGGATATTGGTCCACTAGTCAGCCGAGACAGGCCACTGCCCCCACTTGCTTCTGACTGGTCCAAGCGTCTTTAAAGTCCAGCTGGCTTGCTGCGATCCCCGCACCCACTGCCCTCACCCTCTCCATTTCCACTGGACCAGTCCGCGCGGACCCGACTAGTGCAAAGTGGGGCGCGAACTTTTCGCCTAATCACACTGGGGAATTTGCTCTTAGAAGTTTCCGCCTCCCAGGAGGAAAGCTCACCACCCCGCTTCCCCGCACTGAGGCTTGCGACAGTGACTCGGAGCCCGAAGCCTGGCGCCCGGCGCCCCCAGGTCGCGGGCGCCGTTCCAGCCGGGTGGCCATCGCCTCTTTCCGCGTGGGCCGCTCTTTGTTCTTGGTCGGTTGAGCCCGGCTTGGCTCCGGCTCTAGGGTCAACGAAGCTATTACTCCGGACTTTGCAGGCTGGATGGCGCCTCCCTCAGGAGGAGAGGCTGCTCGCGGGCTGGGGAAGTTCGATCCCTCCCCTAAGCTTGCGGTGGGGGGTGGCGGTGCGGTAGTGGGGAGGACTGTTTAGGGAGCCACTGCCCGGGGCTGCTAGAATACTCGCAGCGGCTGGAGAACGAGGTCGGGTAGGGACCTCCTTCAGACTTAGATTTAGGAAGCTGTTAAACCGGCAACGCCCTGAAAGTCGGACTCCTTTCTCTACTCTCCATTGGGTGTCCACCCTACTCTCCCAAAAGGAGAAATTGAGGCTGAAACCTGGATCTGGGATTGGGAGGCCAGGAGCCCCAATTCTCCCCGCGTTTCCCCAGCTAGGAAAAGACTCGAGGGAGGCTAGAACATTTGCTCCGGTATTCCAGGGGTGCCCTTTCCCCAGGGCACCCATAACCCCAGGGAAGAAGCTGTGCTATCACACCCACCGCCAGGAAAAAAAAAAGATAATACCTCTGGGGTCGAGCTGCGCCACCCAGGGAGGTGTAATAAAGTCTGGATGGAGACTGCGTCCAAAAGGCAGTGATAATAAAAGCAGAGGAAAGAGAAGGATGGAGGGAGGGCTGGCTTACTGTCCCAACCCAGTAGTCGCCACTCTCAGCGAACCCTCTCCCGTGCCGGGAGGTCTGTTGGTGCCCTCCTTCCTTTCCGCGGAAACAGCCAGTCCCTCGACTGTGGGCTAATCCTCCGCCCATTTCCCCTCTCGCTTCCCCACTTCACTCTGCAGGTCGCTTCACTCTCAGCAATTCCTAATCCTGCTTTCCCTCTGCAACTCTGATTTTAAAAGAAATATAAGAATTACTTCAAAAGAAGTGACCGAAATGGTGGCTTTTTCTGCCACCTCCTTAAAAAACGTAAAACTTCCATCTTCTTGGAAGAGATAGGGAATTCCTGTCCACAGCGCGATGGAGGGAGGCTGGGGGTGCACTGTGCTCTCTCTGCGTGGTTTGCTGGGGAAGACAAGACTGACCTTGGAGGGAACAAGTCCTGCTGAAAAAATCCTCTGGAGCCCAGAATAACCCTGAAAGTGGCCCCACGATTACAATTCTGGTCCAAATCCATTTACCATATTTATTTGTGGATTTCTCCCTCCCACTCCTCTTCATATTAAAAAAGATCAAAAAGACGTTTTAATGTATAAAAGATGTTTCCTCTGCATAATGCCCTCATCACCACCCACATACCTTTTTTTTTTTTTTTTGCTTTGAATCCAAGGACTTTTGCTGTGCCAGTCGTCGCAGCGACCGTCCCAGAGCAAGGAAGTGCTTCCTCTTGATCTGTCCAAAGGGTGGGGAACTGAGCCCTACAGGGGCCAGGCCAGAGGCCCAGAGCGCTGATCTGCCGGATACCTCCTTAATCCTTGTCGAACCGCTGGTCTACCTTCTCTCTGCCCAGTGCTAGTTTCAATGTCGACCTGCTTCTATCCCCAGCAACAGTACATGCTGTCCCTGTTTCTTGGGTCACTGAACCTCCCACGAAAAAAAGTGTTTTCCAGGATTCCCACGGTGGCTCAGTCCTTCACCCGTTTGGCCAGAAAGTAGCTAAACTTCAACTAGTTAAGTAACAAACTCAGCTGTGAACCTGACATTTCCACTACTTTAAATTTCACCGCTCCCTGGTCCTGGTCAAGAACCCCATACTCTCAGCAAAATCAGTTTTTCTTGCCGTAAGCCTCTGTTTTCAGGATCTTAAGGACTAACTGAAGAAATAAAATTAATTTTGCCTCTGATTACTGTGTTATTCTAGATAAGCCATTATTATGCAAATAAGAGAGTGCGGCTTTCAAGTTGAATAAGAAACGTGCCGGGTAGCGGCGCAGGACTGCCCCAGATGTTTGCATAATTACTTCTGCCCTAACTTCGAGAGTGCAAAATGTCAAGGGAGGAAGCGGTGCGGGTAAATACGGTACCACGTTCCCTGAATTTGATTTCCTAGGGAAGGGCGGGGAAGCCGATCTGAGGCTTTCATCTGGAGCGAGAGAAGGCGTCCCGACTCTCTGGCGAGGGTGTCTCAGCCCGAGTGACCGTCGACGCCCTCCCCCTCGCGGGTGAGCCATCCCGCAGCCAAGAGTGGCCGGAGAGACCCGGGTCTCGCCGGGGCAGTGAGGCGCTTGCGCGGGGACTGAGCCGCCGCTGGCCTCGCGCTTTCCGGCAGCCCGGGAACCGGCAACTCGGCTTCTGGGCGTGCGCGGAGCCTGCGCGCTCCGGACGCTCAGCCTCGACGCGCGTCCGGCCTGGTCGGACCCCCGACAGCGCCCTCTCCGAGCCCCGGCGCGGGGCTACAAGGAAAGGCCCTGATCAGAGCCGAAAGGACGCCAAGGTTCCATCCACGTCCATCAGAGGCAAGAAGGCCAGACCCTCCCAAGAACCGTCGCCTTTTCTCCGTCGAATCTCAAACGTCTGCCCCTAAGGTTTCCCGTACGCCCCCGCGAGGGCGAACGCGTCGGCGGAGCTCTGCCTGCGCAGAGGTTCTGCCGGAGCACCCAGACTCATCCCCCCGCCCCCGCAACATGTGCCTTTTTGAAGGACCTGGGAGGCTCTTGTTTCTGATCTCTGAAACGGGAGACTGGACGTTGGCTCTTCTCAGCGTGAAGAGCCTGGCGAGGAAGTGGTACTGGCCGAGGTATCTCGAGTTTGGAACTAACTCGAGGTTCCGAGTGAGTGAGTGAAGTCGCTCAGTCGTGTCCGACTCTGCGACCCCATGAACTGCAGCCCACCAGGGTCCTCTGTCCATGGGATTTTCCAGGCAAGAATACTGGAGTGTGTTGCCATTTCCTTCTCCAGGGTATCTTCCCAACCAAGGGATCGAACTCCCGGTCTCCTGCATTGCGGGCAGACGTTTTACCATCTGAGCCACCAGGGAAGCCCCGTCAAAAAGTCACTTCAATTCCATCCGCTTGGGGGCGAGGTAGGAAGTGAGAACGAACGTGAAGAGTCCGACGGAGTCGGAGGCATCCCCGCAGATTCCCTGGGGGCGGGAGAGAGGCTGTGGGGTTGGAGAGGGCAGTGCGGCGGCGACCAGTTGGTCGGCATTGCTGGCGACCGAAGTGCCTACCCTGGCAGAGGTAGGATTCTAGGGAGCCCAGACCTCGCTGAGCGCAGGCTCTGGGACTACCAGTCTTCACCCGGTGTCTTCCCCTGGGAAGTGTATATTCCCTGCCTTCCTGATGAATGGGGTCACCAGCGGGTAGGCAGCACACACACAGGGACCCTGCCTAGTCACTGCAAGGCCAAGGCTGTCCCCATGCAGACAGAATGCGGAGTCAAACTCTCCTCCTGGAGCATCTTGAATCACAGGCTGAAGTCAGTGAGTGGGTCAGTGAGCCCTGAGGCCAAGGCTGACGCTGCAGGGGAGTTCTCGAGTCCCGGGAATCTCGGGGCCGGGAGGCTTTGGATAACACCTTCCTCTAGGATGGGGCGCAAAGGCTTTGACCCTTAGGTTACCCGTTTGTCTCTCGCGGCTCTGCCACTCCCGCCTGCCCTTTTCGCCTCTCCCAGTCGCGCCCTGGCTTAGGCCGTCGAGTCTGAGCACCTTCTTCAGGGCCGACGGGAACCGAACTCCCAGACTCATCCATTCTCGGTGCCCTTCCATCCTCCGGGACAGGCACGGATCTGCAGTAGCTCAGGTCTCCCACTCACCTCGGACCTATCTCCCCTTGAACCCCGCCAGCCCCCGAGTGCCTCCGGGCTCCTGGAGCGGGATTTCGCAAGCAACACGAGGCTGCCTTCCTGGAGAAGATTTGGGGGAATTCACCCCGCGGCGCGCGTGAGCGCATGCGCGCCAGCTTCAGCGCTGTGCGCGTGCTCCCGCTGCACCACACCCGCGAGGAGCTGGGCCTCCGCGCTGCAGGAGTCGCGGTTTTGGTAGCGAGCCCACCTGCTGCGACGCCTCGGGGCAAGCATCCTAAGGGGCGAATTTAGACTGCGTCTACGGAGTCTAAGGAGCAATTTCCCTGGGAGGGTCAGTGAGCACCCAGCTCACTCTTTGTAGGTACCCCTCATGGGAGGCAGGGACAGCTCTGGCTGATACTGGATTCCTTGAGGGAAAGTCACCCAGTCCAGAACCACCAACTCTCATTAGCCTGACCTGGTCCCAGAACACTAAGAAGGACAAGTGTTACAGTAATAATGAACGTTTATTGAGCATTTACTTATGCCTGACGGTGTGACAGTGCTGACAAAAGTGTTAATATTTCTTTTTAAAATAACAATTATGGGGACAGAAGCACAGAGTGGTTAAGTAACTGGCACAAGGACACACAGCTAATAAGTGAATTTGAACCACTGGCCCTGGAGCCCACAATTTTAGCCACTGTGCTCTGTGATGAAGGAAAAACAAAGACTTCCACCATCATCCAGCCTCCAAGTGGGTTGATTGGGCTCCTAGAACTCATCCCTGACTCTGTTGTTCCAGTCTAATTTTTTTTTCTTCTCATGGCCCAGATCAATGTTTCTGCTTATCATGGTCAGGTTGCTCACTCTTTGGCCCTTTCTTACCTTGAATAATTTCCATAAGCCAGGAAGAAGTGAAACATCTAGAGGGTTCCAAACTCCTGTCCTACAGTATCAGAGAGCACTGGGCTTGGGACTCCTCACACAGAACCCCTGCTGTGTGCCCCTGGGCAAGTTATTTGGCTTCACCGCGCCTCAAGTTTCCCCATCTGTAAGATGGGGATTATGGAATTACTTGCATCTGGTTGTTGTGAATGTTAAGTGGGATAATGCAGCTGCTCAATAGATGCTGCTTGCCCCGTGGAGCTGCCATTCATCCTGTGATTTCAGGGGGCTAAGTCAAAGGTTATGTTGCTTCTAGAGTATGTGCAGGCTTGTGAGGAATGTGCAGCATGGTCAGCCCTTTAGTATCCTTTGCAAATTATTCTAGTGTTCCTCTGACACCCATTGGAAGTCTACTCGGAAGGAGAAAATGGGACAGGAGAGGTGGGAACTTCTTGATTCTGGGAAGGACCTCTAGGTTCCAGGCCAGAAACCTTGGCAGCCTCCCTCCTGTCACCATCCAGCCTGTCCGGGTCGGGTCTTTGGGACGTCTTTGCAAGGTGTTGGATCGCCTCTGCCTTTCCCCCTGTAGCGGGCGAACAGCCTCCCATAGGCATCCGGCCCTGGCCCACGCGTGGGGGCGGCAGAGTCGGAGGACGCCTGACGGGCTCCGTGGCTGCTGGTGGCAACCCACGGGCCGCGATCGCCGCACACACGGCCACGCTCGGAGCCACCCGTGCTCGCTTCGCGCCGGAGGCAAACGGATTTCTAAATCCGCCCGCGTCCGCGGCCAAGACCAGGCAGGTCCGACACCCGCCAAGCCGCGGAGCTGAAACGCTCCCAGTGAACTAGCCGAGGCCCGGCCGCATCCTCCAGCTAGAGGACGCGCTGGGGCTTGTTGGTTTGGCCGGCGACCCAGGAGCCGAGCCCGTCACCCCGGTCGCCCTTCCCCTTTCCTCCCCTCGGACCACGCCAGCCTCGAGGACTCCTCCCCGGGGCTGAATCCGCGGGCAGCAGACACTGGGCAGCCTAAAAGGGCCCTGGACCGGGGGCGGCCCTCAGGTGAAGGAGGCGGGCGCGTGGGGGCACAGGATCCCGACACCTTCCGGTGGGAGACTGGGCCGAAAGCTGGGGCTGGCTTCCAGAACCCGGAGCAGGTTCTGGGGGCACTTTGTCGGGAAAGGAAGTGGCAGGCATGTGCCCAGTTCACCGAAACGAGTGCAGAATCGGGCAGTAGACCTAGGGGGTCGGGAAGCAGGTGGCCCGATGTGGGCGGGCGTCTGTATTTCCACAAACAAAGGAACAGGGCAGCTCACCCCGGAACTAGGGAGTGGCGGGAAGACGGCTAAAAGAATCGCCGACAATTTCCTTCATAAAAATGCGATCTGAGAGCATTTGATTTCCACTTTCACTCCCCCTCGCCCTCCGCCCCGACACACGCACTGTCTCCAAAGACACTCAAATTGCAGCCATATGGGGCTAAAGTAATAGGAAGCAGTTACCTTATTTACTGAAGTGGCGGCGCACTCAAACTTGACAGCCGCAGCCGAGGACCGCCGGGCAATGAAATTAAGAGCAGAAGGTTCTTGTTCTTTGAAACTTTGTTTTGTTTACACCCAGGGGTGCACACGGGAAAAACAGTTATCTGACTTTGAAAGATAAAAGAGGTTGTGTGTAGGAAAGAAGGGAGGTGGTGAGAACTGAGTGATGAGGAAGGCAGGTCCAACAAGAAAGGTGGGGAGCTGGGTTCCTTCTTCCCTTGGTTTCTAAGTGTCACCGGCTGATCACTTTGAAAGAAGGGGTAGGGACTCAAAGGGAAGGATGCCTCTACCCACCCCCCCACGCTAGTGCCCTCCATGGCAGGTACAGGCAACTTCCCGCGCCAACCAAGAAGGCCCCAGCTCTGGGTCGCACCAAGACTACAAGCCCATTTCTCAGATTTCTTCTCACTTAGTCTCCAAACTCTCGGGGCGTCGAGGTCACTCAGTGACCGGTGTTCACACTCTCTCCTATCCTGGTGTCTTGCAAACAGATGGCAGCGGTGCGCGAGTCAGGAGTGAGACACACCCCCATCAACCAAACCCGGGGTTTCTCCCCCCACACCGCAGGACTGAGTTTCTCTGCAGCGGACAAGAACGGGGCTTGGTCTGATTGTTCTCATGTTATTCTATGCCTCTCCTTTCCTTCAGGATCAAGTTCCACCTTTGCTATGGGTGCTGTAGGAATCCCCGACGTTTGCAAACTCAGACACTTCCAGAGCGCTAATTTTGTTCAGAACAAGTGTTTTCACAACCAGGCAAAAAGACAGGCAGAAAAATGCGGGAAAGCAAAAAAAAAAAAAAATTACTAAATACCCCCTGGAGGAGGGGCGGTGCACAACAGCGCCAGGGTTTTCATTTCCCACTTGAAGCTTCGGAGGCACTTAAGCAAAGAAGAAAGAAAAGAGAGTGAGAGAGGTACGAAGGAAGAAAGAAAGGAAAGAAGGAAGGAAGGAAGGGAGGGATGGAGGGGAAAAGGAGGAAAGAAGAGAAAGACAGGGAGGGAGGAGCTGAGCTAACTTTTTCAGCGTGAAACTGAAACCATCGACCTCTGCACGCCTCGTGCAAACTCCGGGTCTGTAAAGGCACCCAACGCAAACACAGCTTGCGGGAACAGCGCTCCAGAAACCCTATCAGAAGGGAAACCACCACTCTTTGCGGGCGCGGGCCGACTCGCGAGGGATGGGGGAAGGACGTGGGTGGGGAGGGGCGGTGGCGAAGCCCCTCCGTTCCTCCAGCCATTTCGGGACAGGCTCCCTCCTTCCGGCTCCAAGGTGGCCCTGAAGCTGCCTGGGGAATTCAAGAGACCGGTGCGTGGCTGGCACAGCCGGGCAGCCGTCGCCCACAGCGGGCAGCGAATTCCAAGAGGCTGCGGGCGGGGCGTGCAGAGCGACCCGGGCCCAGGGCGGAGGGTGGGCTTTCTCTGGGCGGGGAAACCAGACACTTACAGGCGGCTGAGGCCGACTTTATTTTTACTGCCCAAACTGTT
Organism: Oryx dammah; assembly: GCF_014754425.2. Classification (NCBI taxonomy): domain Eukaryota; kingdom Metazoa; phylum Chordata; class Mammalia; order Artiodactyla; family Bovidae; genus Oryx; species Oryx dammah. The sequence continues at coordinate 10,379,275 of NW_024070192.1, read as the reverse complement.
GGAAAGTATTTAAGCTTAAACAGAAACAGCTGTATCGCTGGCACCGGCCAACGAAACTATTTGTTACCGGGAATGACTTTTTATGATTAAGGACCCGGCCGTCGGCGGCCTCTCGCGGGCAGCTCGCGAGGGTCGCCAGGGCTATCTAGGCGTCGCCAACTCGCTGTTCGTTAAGACCGAACGGCCAGAGAGATGAGACTGTTCACCCAGAGCTCACCTTGTAAAGTTTGAGCAAGGCCAAAATCTGGACCCCCGCCCCGTTTCCAAGGGTGGGGGCGGGGAGTGCGGGAGTGGGAGGGTAGGAGTGGGGGCGGGAATCTCTCCAGTCCCGCGCACCCAGGACCGCGCCGCACCCGTCGCGCACCTAACTTTGGACAGGAGGCCGGTTTTCCGCTCTGGGCTTCCTGCCCTTTCGAGTCAGACTCCTTGGCTCGCCTTTCCTCCTCTCTCTTGTTCTCCTTTTTTTTTTTCTCTCTTTCTTCCACCACAACCCTCGCCAAGGGAAACTGGTTCCAGTCAAGTTTATCACCGATGTTTTAACTAAATCGTGGGTTCCGAGGAGTGGGTGCTGTTACTTGCAGCTTGGGCGGTAAGAGAAAAGGGTCGGGGATTGCTGGGCCCAGACTGGGCTTCTGTATCTGTCGCTGCCGTCCCAGCCACGGGTCACCGCGAGCTGAGCAGGAGCATGCAGTTTGCGTGTGTGCAAACGCAAGGCACGCGGGACCCGGTCCTCGCCCCCTTTCCTGGATCCCACCACCTTCGCCCCTCTTCGTCAACCTTCAGTGGACACTGTGAGGCTTCCCGGGTTTTTTCTTAGTGTCTGTCACGCGCATTGGGATGAGCTGCCAACAGGAAGAGTGGGGCACAGGCCCAGCGGGTTGCCCGGGTACGGGTAAAGCAAGGAGCTTCCCCAGTCGCGCTCCCCAACCCCAGCCAAGCTCCAGACTCTGCCTTGGTGGTCGTCCATGCCCTCCCCAACACACCCCGGCCTGGGGCAAGGAGCGGCTGGACTGGGGCTAGCGACACTTGGGGCCAGGGCCTGGCGTGGAACAGCAACGCGGGCTGGCGGCAGGGGCAGGTGGCTGCGGGTGTCCGGGACGGGTCGGGGAGGGGGCAGGAAGAAGGCGCGCGAACTCCCCCACGGGATCCTGGGGTGCGGGAAGACTCGGGCGGCAACGGCGGGCCCCCACTGGGTCTGCATTCGGCCTCCAAGCTGGGGGCGAGCGCTCGAGCCCAGCCCGCCTTGCAGGGCCCGGAGGGTGGCCGAGGGCAGGGTTGCGCGACCGGAGAAGGAGACACAGGCACATTGATTTGTTAGCGGGATGGGGCTGGCGGCAGCGGGGGGAGGCCGTTGCCATGGAGACCGAGGGTCGGTGTGCAACCCGGGGGGAGGGGGCCGGGTGGGAACGCTGACGAGGGGCGCGTCGCTGGCACTAGGGGGTTCGGGCGCGGCCCGCGGCGCCCCAGCACCTGTGCATTGTGCATTGTGCGGCGCGGACGGCGGCGGGGGGAGGGAACGACGCGAGTCCTCGCGGTGGGGGTGGGGCGGGCTGGGGGTCGCCAAGGGGGCGGGGCCTGGCTGACACCGCCGCCAGGGTCCCAGCGAGAGCTGTGGGGGACGCTGAGCACCGGGGGGACATCTTGGCGGCGGGGGAGGGGGCCCCGGTGGGGACCGAGGGTGGACGGCCCCCCTGCCAGCCCGACAGACTGACAGCGGCCGAGCCCGCCTCCACGCTACGCCACTTCCGGCGGCGGCCCCACCCCCCCCCCCCTCGCGCTCAGTCTCCGGAGTCGCCTCGGACTCCGCCCCCTGGCGATTGGAACGCGGGTCACGTAGCAACGCGGGGGAGAAAGCGAGAGGGGCGTGGCCCGGAGTTCGCCCAATCAGAGCGCGGGAGAGCTGGCTCTGGCCGCTTGGCTTTAGCAACGTCGTTAGCAACACGTGGGGCGGGAGGAAGCGCGGGGCGAGAGGGGAGGAGGGAGCTGCGCGAGGGAGGGGGCAGGGAGGGAGCGAGCGCGCGGGAGGGGGAGGAGAACTGACGTCAGCGGGAGAGTATTATGGTCTGTCGTGCGCTGGCTGCTGCTTTTCTGCTCCTGGAAGCGGCCAAGGGGGGAAGCGCCGAGTCAACATGGAGCTTTCAGCGGTGGGGGAGCGGGTGTTCGCGGCCGAAGCCCTCCTGAAGCGGCGCATCCGGAAAGTAGGTGCCCCCGGGCCTTGGGCCGAGCCCTCCCCTCCCGGCCCGGGTTCCCTCCCCCTGCTGCAACCCAGCTTCCCTTCCCCCAGGTCCCAGCAGCGGCCGCGGCCGTGGCGGCGGCTCTGAGCCCAAGCGCTTTCCTTAGACTTGCAGCGATGCACAGATTGCATGGGTGGGGGGCGGGGTGGGGGGAATGAATGCCGGTGCATGCACTATGTGCAGCGTTTCGTGCAGGGGGTGATGCAGCGGGCGCGTGCCTTTTCGCGGTGGGATTTAGCGCATTCATTCGGTGCATGCATTTTTTGCATGTATTTCTCGTGTCCCCGTCATGCATTTTTCCTCTTGCACACACAATTTCCTTTTTGCATCTTCAGGGACGCATGGAATACCTCGTGAAATGGAAGGGCTGGTCGCAGAAGTAAGTAGGTTCTGTGCAATTCTCAACCCCAGACAGTTATTCCGGAGCTTTCTTTCTTCCTCTTTTTCCCTTTACATTGAAATACAATACAATGCAACAAGAAAAGTTACAGACATACACATGCACACCCGCGGTTCTTTCTCTGCTCCCTGGACTGATGCCCACTTCTTCCTGATTTCCTTTAGGTACAGCACATGGGAACCTGAAGAAAACATCCTGGATGCTCGCCTGCTCGCAGCCTTTGAGGAAAGGTACAGGCCCTTCCAGGCTTCAGCTTCTCACTTAGAAACACGAAGGGTGGCTCCTGTCCAGGCTCAACTGGAGGCACACTTGGTTTCTTCACTCACGCACCCCTTTCCCCCCCTCCTTCCTTTCTGCAGGGAGCGAGAGATGGAGCTGTATGGCCCCAAAAAACGAGGACCCAAACCCAAAACTTTCCTGCTCAAGGTAGGGTGACAGTGTCCGGTGGTGGGCAGTAGTGTTCTTGTGTCAGTTTGTGGGAAGCAGGCCATGAGGGGTTATGAACCAATGGGGTGTGCTGTTTGTAATCTAGGAGGGAGTCCCTAGACAGGCTGTCACCAAGTCACTTCATCGCTAAAGGGTATCTGAGTGGAGGGGCTTAGCCAAACTAGAATTCCTTTATCAGACCCCCTCAACCATCTCAAATAGACATAATCAACTACAAGAAGAGTACTTGGTACAAATGACTGCTTCCAGACAAATCTTCTACCCCTTTGCTTCCAGACAAACTGCTACTCCTATGCTTCACCCCTACCCATATGGAAATTCCAAGGCATCAGAGGGTGAAGCTGGGAGGCTGGGGCTGAAAGAGGGTGGGGGGGTGGAGGAGGTGGAGGCGGGGCGAGGGCCCTGCTGGGTTCTTGACACTGCCCTCTCTTCCTGAAGGCCCAGGCCAAGGCAAAGGCCAAAACATACGAGTTCCGAAGTGACTCGGCCCGAGGCATTCGGATCCCCTACCCAGGCCGCTCACCCCAAGAACTGGCCTCTACTTCCCGGTCCCGTGAGGGCCTTCGGAACATGGGTCTTTCCCCACCCGGAAGCAGCAGCAGCACCAGCAGCACCTGCCGAGTGGAGCCCCCTCGGGACCGCGAGCGCGACCGGGAGCGAGAGAGGGAGAGGGAACGAGAGCGGGAGCGTGAACGGGGCACCAGCCGTGCAGATGACAAACCCAGCTCGCCAGGTGACAGCTCCAAGAAGCGAGGTCCCAAGCCCCGGAAAGAGCTCCTAGACCCCTCACAAAGGCCCTTGGGAGAACCCAGTGATGGCCTCGGAGATTACCTCAAGGGCAGGAAGCTGGACGACACTGCTTCCGGGGCAGGAAAGTTCCCAGCTGGCCACAGCGTGATCCAGCTAGCTCGAAGGCAGGACTCGGACCTGGCCCAGTGTGGTGTGGCCAGCCCTAGCCCCGCTGAGGCCACAGGCAAGCTGGCTGTGGACACTTTTCCGGCCAGGGTCATAAAGCACAGGGCTGCCTTCCTGGAGGCCAAAGGCCAGGGCACCCTGGACCCTGGTGGCCCCCGGGTCAGGCACGGCTCAGGCACCCCTGGCTCTGTGGGGGGCTTGTATCGGGACATGGGGGCGCAAGGGGGAAGGCCCTCCCTCATCGCCAGAATCCCAGTGGCCAGAATCCTGGGGGACCCAGAGGAAGAATCCTGGAGCCCCTCTCTGACCAACTTGGAGAAGGTGGTGGTCACCGACGTGACCTCAAACTTTTTGACCGTCACCATTAAGGAAAGTAACACGGACCAAGGGTTTTTTAAAGAGAAAAGATGAATATCTGGGTGGGTGATCCCAAGACCAGGGAGCAGGAGAGAGAGTGAGAGTGCAAACTTGGCATAATGCTTTTTATTTCTGGGTGGGGAGGCGGCCTTCTGGCTGGCCCTGTCCCTTCCCTACCTTCACACAACCCTTTTCCTTTCATCCCTCCCCCCTCAGTTTTGGTTGGAAAGATTATCTCTAGAGTTATATTTTCTATTAGATGTAAATATGTTATTTAAGAAAAAATATCTAAATATATATATTTCAACTCTTGAAGTTGTTTTATTTAAACAGAGAGAGAGACTCAGTGTGGTTTAGTTGGGGAAGACAGGCTGAGTTGGGGCAGGAGGGGTCTGACAGCCACCCAGGGCAGTAGGGAGGATGAAGACCTGGGCACTTGGCCTCTGATGGTGTCTGGAGGGACTCAGCCAGCCCACCTCACCCCTCCTCCTTTTTCCCACAGCCCCAGGGCAGACCCCTGGAACCAAGGCAGGACCCGGATTTTTTTCTCTCTTCCCATTGGTTGGCCAGGCCAACAAAAGATTGGCTCCCCAATCAGAAAGGGAGGAGGTGGGGTCAGTCTTTTTCCTTTTCCTATTTTTTTTTTTTTTTTTGGTCGTCGTTGTTGTTGTTTTAAGATTAAGAAATCTGTTGGAGGAAAAGCAAAGTATTAACTGGAGTAATTTTTGTGTGTGTGAAGTTGAAGGTAAAAAGTTGCGGGTGGGTGGGGAGCAGCAGAGTCCCCCCAGGACCACACCAGGAAAAGCACTTTACGGGAGATGTGTGTGTTTTACACGCAGATCGGATCGTAGGTATGTCATGTGGACAAAACCTCCCAGTTCCCTCGATTCCTTTCCTTATTTCACAGAAAGAAAAGAAATCCAGCGAATCTGTTTACATTCCCGAAATGCCAGGATAAATTGGGAGGATTGCATGTCGGTGCCCAGAGTTCGAGACAGTTGCTGTTTTACGAGAGAAATGTTCGGGGGTGGACTTTTCTTTTTCGCGTCTTCTAGCTTCGCCAGGAGAGACGGTGACCCCCATCTCCCAGGAAGATTGGACTAGTCCCCCTCCCTTGGGGAGGGCGGGCCGCCAGCTCCCAGGAGAACGCCCGGCCGGACAGGCCCACCCAGAGGGACCCACGGGGGTGGGGGTTGGCTGGGAGCGGGGGCTTAGCACCCAGGCCCTGGCCGCAGCTCGGCTGGGAGTGCGGTGGAGGTCTGGGCTCCGGCTCGGAGCTGGGCAAGACTGGCACCCCGGAGGCTTCGGCGCTGCCAGGGAAGGAGGGGCGAGGGGAGGTTTCCATCCAAGAGAGCGCATCAGAACTTTTCCTTTTTCCTTTTTTTTCTTCTCCCTTTCTTAAAAGCAAAAGCTATAATTTATAGGCCTTTTCGATTCGCGGAGTGTTCTCTATTTGAACTCGACATTCAAACTCCGCCAGAGGGGGAGGGAGGAGAGGGAGTTGGAGAAGAGACGGCCGGCGCGGCTGGGGAGGCCTGCGCGCGGCGGCGGGTCCCTGGACGCCCCCTCCCCGGCCGACTTGTGACCACGCTGTGTTCCAAGGACGTAGGACGCGCGCCCCTCTTTTGACTCAAAAGCACAAATCGGCCCCCCTCACATCCCGGTCCCTTCGAGGACTGGTCCTGCGGCCTCCTCGCCCTCCCCCACCCTTAAAGGGCCAGAGGGAATCTAACTTCCCATTGCTAGTGGAGGGAGGGGCGAGGGGGCCCGGCGCTTTGGGAGGAAGCACAGACTCCCGGAGAGACAGGCTGGGAGCCGGGACTGGGGGAAACTTCTCGATCCGGGGGGCACTTGGCGGGGACCCCCGCCTGGTTTCTCTTCCACACCCCCCGTATTCCCACTGCCTCTTCGCAGCCTCTCCTCCAGACTTTCTTGCCTTTGAAGTGAGGGGGTAAAAAAGAGGAAGACGGAGTACTACATGATTTTTCTTTTTTAATTATCAAATTGCGCCTATAAAAAGCCCGTGGAATGGGGATTTTTATCTGCTCACATTTGTAAAACTGGTATTTTAGACTTTGTATAAAGAAGCGCCGTTGACCAAGTGTATCTATTTAAATATCGACGCTATTTTCAGATGAAACTTCATTGAAGGGACATGTCTGTTACCGAGTGGACGGTCATTCCAGGACCCATGTCTGTACCTGGCTGCCTCCTTCCCTCCGTCCTTTCCTGCCTTCACCCTCATTTTCCTCCCTCGGAGCTGACTTTGCCCCTTCCCTTCGACCTTCCCCGGCCCTGGTTCTGCCCCACCGCCTATCTGTCCTGTCTTCTGTCCGTGGCCGTCCGCGTGTCTCCTTTGCTCGCTCTTGCGACGCTGACCTGGGGGTGGGTGGGCAGGGCAGGGGCCGCGGGGCTGGGCGTCTGCAACCGCGCGAGTTGTGCGGGTGTTGGGTTTATTTAATTCTAAGATTTGTACAAATCTCGAATCGATCTCCGCCTCAGCTCGAGTGAAGCTTGGCACGTATCTTCTGCGGTTGTGAATGTCTGTATCCAATACCGCTTTTTACGTGTTTAAATATATACTTTGTAAATAGAGACGTGTCTCGGGTTTTATTCCTTTTTTCCGGCCCTCGAGAAGAGGGAACAGGCGCCCCGGGAGGAGAGGACCCTTCCCTCCTCATTCATGACCCATCCCACCCGCCTCTCTCGCCCCTATCGGCCCTGGACGATTCTGTTTCCAGTAGGCCATTCCTCAGCTGGGGGGATGCCAATCAAGCGGGGCAGAAGGGTAGGGTTGGGAGGGAGCAGTAAGTGACTTCTTAGCCTTCTAAAGGGGAAGGTCCTGGCTTTCCTCACCTATGGACTGCACTTCTCTGCGGTCTGGGCAGAACTCGGGGATCCCGGAAGGATGGGCGCGACCTCTGGGTTCCCATTTCTCCTGGCGGGATTCCCCCGGAGCACCCCACCCCCAGGCCTGATGTCTTGGTCCCTGACGCCCCGCGCCTCGGTGCCGCGCTGCTCCGGCTTCCCCGCCTGCTCACCAGTGCTGTCCTGGGACCCGCCCCCCAGACCCACCTAGCCTCGCCAGCGCTCCCCGAATTGCAGCTCCTCGCGCCTATTGATTGAGGAATTGAGTTCGCGGGTATTGCTAGGCAACTGGCTGCTCCGAGCCGGCGCAGAGCGCGCTGATGTGATTAGTGAACCCAGAGCTGCCGAGGCGCAGCCCCGCGCCCCCCGCCCCCGCCAACATCCCCCCAGCCTCTCAGTCCCTGGTCTGGGGGGGCAACACCCCCAACTCTGGGAGAGAAATGGTTCAGGGTAGCGCAGAGCACAGGGTGGGGTGGGGGTTTCTTAGATTTTCCTGGCGGAAGACTTTGCAGCAATGGGGTGGGGTCGTGAAGCCTGCACAGGAAAGCCGCCCTCGGGACCCCAAAGGGGCCACCGCACTGAGCGCAGTTTCACTCCCCACCTCCCGCCAAAGACCTAGCAGACATCGCCACCAGGAGAAGCAAGCACGAATCTAGGAGCACTTGGCAGAACCAGAAGGGAGGGTTGTGGGCACGGGTAGGCTGGTGCATCTCCTACTCTTGCCCATTGAATTGGTGACCCCGCGTCTGGCAGAGCTCTCCCGCCTACTTCCTCTAGTCTGTGGCCTGTATGTGGACCTGGGAGGGAGAAAGCGGCCAGCACCTGGCTTTGGGGCCGTGGATCAGCCTTCCGACGTGAGGGGCTGGGCCGGTGGGCAGAGTCAGAGGGCGGGGAGTGGAGTGCAGTGGCTTGGGGAGGATCGCAGCGAGGGGCCAGACCCCAGGCCTTGGCCCCGTCTCTCCACCAAGACTCTCTCCTGCATTGGGCAGCCTAGTGGGCTCGTGCTTTGGGAGACAGGGAGATGAGAGGGCACCAACTCTGCCCCCTTTCCCCGGCTGTCTGGCCACCACCAGCCTTGGCTTTGATCTGGTGCTTCTCCGGCGGGTTTCCATAACGTGAGCAGATGCTCTGGGAAAGACACCAGGTGTGGAGGCCTGGGCCTGTGGTGCTGCCGAGGGCTGAGGCATTCCTCTGCCTCCAAAGGGCAGGGCCATCTAGTGCTGCCGCAGCCAGCAGGGAGCTTGGCCCAGCACACATACTGGTTGAACTGGAATCTTTATGGCTCTTTAGAGAGAGAGCATTGGGTTGGTGTTTTTTTTTTGGGGGGGTTCCCCCTTTGATGCTTAACAGTACAGATCCTAGTCGAGGCCCTGGGCTGTGTGCGGGAGATTCAATAGTGAACAGGCCTGCCCCAGGATTGGGGGGGGGGGGCTCATATTCTTTTCCCCTCTTCTCACTCCAGAGTCCCCCAGGGCCAGAGAGGGCCTGGAATCCAACTGGGGTTCGAGTTGGGGGCGTCTCAGTGCTTGATCGGGCTCTACCTCCAGCCCTCGGAGCCTGGACAGCAGGAAAGGGCTTTGGGGCCGGGGCTTACTTCCTAAAAACTTGGAGACTTTTGGGGGTGTGTGTGTTTCAGAGCAATTGTGTTGCGGGTGGTGCAATTCGGTTCCCTTTGGCAGCTCGGAACCGGGGGTAGGGAATGTTCCTCGCGCGTCCAAAGCGCCAGCGGGCCGATCTTCGCGTGTTGCGCGCGCCCTCTAGAGGCGATGGTCTCAACCCCACTTACTGGCGCCCACCCACTCCCGGCGGCGATGCCTTTCTGAGTCGCGAGCGGAGCAGGGAATGTCTCTCCATTCCAAAAGTACTCTAGAGTGGGCCACGGTGGGCGCCCCCTCCGCGACCTCCCTTCGGCCAGGCCCTCCAAATACAAAGGTAGGGAAGAAGGTGTCCGGCGGCCGGATCCGCCAGGCACTTTCGTGCTGGATACAGAGGCGCGGGGCTGAGCCCTAGGGAGGCCGCGGGCCGGGCCCTCGGGCCGGGTCGGGCCCCTTGGCAGCCCAGCCCATTCTTCTGGGAAGGCGGTGGATTAGGCGATCAGATCAGCAGCGCAGAAACTAACAAAGGCCAGTGTGGGTCAGGGCCCCCCGTACACGTCTGGCTGTCGCTCTGTACAAATGGGCTCACCACCAGGAGCCGCGCTGGTTGTTACTCCTCTAGCCTGCTCTTTCGTGGCCATCCCCAATCCCTTCTGCTGCCCTCAAAAGCCAGAGGACAGGACGACTAGGGTCATCCCTGCCCACCTTCTTCGAAAGAAAACAACGCCGGCCTCCGAAGGCACAACAACGAAAAAACATGCCAGTAGCCTTCCCCACAAGAATGATTTCAAATTCGCAGGCCTTTTCTGGAGCCGGCCAGAGCTGGGGGAAGCATTTTTGTAGTGAGAATGTCTTCCTGAACTAAAACATTCAGGCCTTCACCCCAGCTAGCCTTTCAACCAGTGGTGGCCAACATCCAGGCCCAACTTCTTTTTACTTCAAAGGGAGCTTCCTTCTCCCTGGAGGCTGAAATTTATGAATAAATTCATGCTGAGGGTAATGCAAACCTTAAAGGACCAGGGAAGGTTATATAATAAGCAAACCATCTCTTTATTATGAGCCATGGGTTAGGAGTCACAGTAGCACCACTGATTGAAAGATTCTTATGCTTCATGGCTACTCCCCTGAATTTTATAGCTGTGTCCTTTTAAAGTGTTGCCACATGTGGTGGATTCAAGGGGTTGAGTAGCTTACAACACAGGATCATTTGGATACTGGGGATGGGGTATGCATATGCACAAGTGGAAATTTTGGTTTGTTTTAAAGTATTAGTTTCTGGGAGATGTCTCAAAGTGAGCTTGACTTGTGACATACTACAGCATCCCAGGCCTGTATCCACTAGATGCCAGTAGCAATAACACTCACTCCTGCCCCCAGTTGTGACAACCACACTCGTCTCAACATTGCCAAATGTCCCCTTCAGTGTCCAACTGCCTTCTCTGGGAAATGCTGGTGTAGGGACTCATAATCAAACCTACCCCTTTGCTTAGAAAAACGTTTTTTTGACCCGATTAAAGTGGCTGAAACTTTTGCAAAGCTTTTTTCACCCAAAGATTCAAGTTGCGAGAAGTATTTTTCCTCAAGAAAGGTAAAGTGAAGAGACTTCTGGGTATCACTCATGACACACACCAAGCTGAAAAGTTAAGAATTTATTGATATACCAAGAGTTAACAAAAAGTTAAGACAAAAACCCTCTGACACCATCTGCTAATGACTCTCCCCTACAAAATAAATTAACATCCATCTAAAAAGATCAGCAACCTATTGCTAGTGTTAGTTTTCCAAAAAAAAAAAAAAAAAAAAACACTAGAAAATCCACAGAATCTTTAGATGCATGTGAGCAGAGATCTGGTCCTCTAGGCACTATCTTCCTCTCCTCCCACCCTTCCCCCCTCAAACTGTTGTGAGTTTCCTGGGGGAAGTTTTTCCTTTTAACTAGTTGGTCCCGACTGAATATGGGGGCTGGGCTGCTGTGCTGTTTCAACAAAGATCTTAAGTTTCCCAAGGCAATAACATATCCACTTTTGTTCTCTTTTTAAAAAGCAAACAAACACCCATAGTTTAAAGTAATTAGAAGTGGCATACATGAATGATTGGGCTTTTTTTTTTTTAATTAAAAAACACAAATCAAGCCAGTGATTGGCAATGGTCCAAAACTCTGGTCCTCCCCCAAAAGTTCTCTCCTAATGAAACCTCTAGGCCTAGAGCCCTCTTAGTCAGGTCAGAATTTTTGAGTGTAACCCCAAACAAGGAACACTCTTTTTGGTATGAAAAAAATATATATAAAAATATGCCAAATCCCCTATAGAAGACAAGACTGGCCACTCTTCCTATCCAATACAAAAGCAAACTGTCCAAACAGGATTAAAACAACACTCAATATACATTGTGATGCAGTTCAGCATCCCTTCAGGATAAAGAAACCAGTTAGATGTGTGACCGATATCTAGCCACACACACACACACACACACACACACACACACACACACAGCAGCAGCAAATGAAAAAGTACTGCTTTTATTTATCAGTAAACATGACAACCAACTCTGAGCATATCTAACTTTTCAGTGAAGGCTGTCAAGCCTGCATGTGTATACACACACTCAGAGACATGAACCACTTGGGCTCACAAGCACCAAGAAAAAACATGCAACACAGCAAGAAGGCAAAGTGGCTGGGAGTAAGATGTTTCCAGATTCAAACTTTGGGATTGAAGTAGCTGGTAAACAGAAAGGCACCCAGTCGGGGTTTGAAGACCTGGTGGCTGGAGCTGTGTGGTTAGTCCAGAACAGGGGTGCCCTGAGAGCGTGAAGGGGAGAGCTGCTGCTGGCCTGGCTCTGCAGCCTCTAAGGCAGCACAACTTGAAGGTTATGAGCTCCTCTGATGGAGAGGCAGCCCAAGTCCCTTTAGTCATACCCAGGGGCATCTGGGGACAGGAGTGAGGCTGGTGCCAGGGGCCCAGTGTGCTGGCACCCCTTTCTTCCAGATGGGGCAGTGCACTGGCATCTCTCCATCTCCTGCTGGGATAATGGAAAGGGCATTCTTCTCCTTTATGGCCCACATTCCAGTTTTAGCCTGGCTGTCTGGGACCCCCAACCCTTGGGTTTGCCCAAGTGGGCACCATTCCAATCGCAGATAGCATGGCTATCACACACGAGTCGGAAACTGCATCTGGACACCCCTCAACCAGGTCTTGGATGTGGATCCGTCCCCAAGGCACACTGTTGAAATTGATTTGGCTACACAAAAGCCGTATCTTCCTATTTGGCGTGGAGGGTGAGGGACTGGGGGGGCTGGAGTTCTGGGAGGCCTACCCTCAGACACTAGAGCCCACTGCGTCCCCTGCCCTCAGGGTTATGGGAACAGAAGACTCTACACCTGCTGGCTGATGTTAACCGGTAATTGAAGCAGAAATAAAGTTCCCTGCACTCCCACTTCTCTTTTTGGCATAAAAGACCAGTGATTCCACTCACTGATGCACCTCTCTGCCCCAAGTCAGTAACAGCAATTCTGTTGTTGGCTGGAATTGCCAAGACTGCTTCTGGACTCAGCCATCTCGAGGGAGGCAGTCGGGCTGGCAGCTCCAGCCTTTCTGGAGACCCTCTGCCAGGTGGACCACTCAGATTTGTCCCACTTCCCAAATGGTACAGAGATACAGCTTCTCAGCTGGGAAAGAGAACATGGGACCCCCAGAGGTGTGGGGGTTGTGGGGGATTGTCAGGGGAGGCAGGTGGGAAGTGCAGGAAGCCAGCGGAGAAGGGAAGCCTACTTCCAGCAACTGCCCACGGCCCAGTTTGCGGGGCCATGATTAGGACTAAGGCAGTCCTTGCACTGGGTGGCAGAAAGACACCCTTCTTCTGTCCTCCGAGCTTGGGAGGTTTGGGCGGCACAGCTCTGGGACCAGCCCCCTCCCTGCCTGTGTTGGACTCTGGGTCAATGTGTGGGGGCTACAGCTGTTAATATGAGTCAGGGTGAGACGACACCCACACCTACCTCTCTAGAGTTCCTGATCCCAACTGCCGTGCCTGATGGCTAATGTTAAGGCCACGAGCCCTCAGCTGTCTGCAGTGAGAGCAGAGACAGGGAGGTGAACAGTGTCCTTACCTGTGCCGCGGCTCACGCGTTGCTCTGAGTGGGAGGTTCTGACCAGCATGCTCCCTTCCCCGCTCACCCCACACCCTGAGCAGAGTCCTCCCAAGAGTGGCACCCCGGAGGCCTTAACTTCCCCCAGCCTTAAGCAACCCTCTTCCAGCCACTGGCGAGAACAGCCAAGCTGGACCTGGAGAAGACCCTTTCTCTTAATACCCGTGCCCAGGGGAGACAGGGAGGCAAGCTGACCACCGCTGTCATCACAGACCACAAAGGCAGTTCAAATAGCGAACGTGGTCGGGCTTAAGAAACACAGGATGCTCTTGGGAACATTTCACTGAGCCTCAGGCGGCCACCGAGACTTCCTGAGGCAAATGGGGAGCAATGCAAAGGCCCAGAGGTAGGAACAAGGGTAAAGGCCAGGCAGCAAGGCATCATGGTGCCTCCCCTGCTAAAGTCACAGGGAAGGCTGGGCCCAGGGGAGTTCCCACCCTAGCCTGCCCCTGAAGGAGGCCACTGGCCCCTGGAGAGGATCTGGGATGCAAGCCATGTATCAAAGCAAAGCCAGAGGCCAGAGAAGGGCAGGGGAGCCAGGGCAGCCAGGTGGCGTCAGTAATGTCTCAGGTTGAAGAAGCCCACACTGGTGGGAGACTCCTTCACCGTAACGGTGATGAGGTTGGCAGTGACGTCGGTGACGAAGACGTGCTCGATGAGGCTGCGGGTGGGTTTCCAGTCCTGGCTAGTCTGGACGGACACAGAGAGGTTCTGCCCGGCGCTGGGCAGGGAGGCTGAGTCAGGGTCCGAGTCGGAGCTGCTGTTCTCCTCACCGGTACTCATCTCAGAGAGCGCGGCTGTCTTCCGAGTGTCTCCCGATGTCGGGTGGCCCTCCTGCCTGGGGGCTGTGCTGCCCTTCCCACAGTCCCTCTTGCCTGCAGGGGTGGGCATGGCGGCTGCCCTGGAGACCAGCTTCTCACCCTTGCTGACATCAGTGGGCAGGCCGGTCCCACTTCCTGCAGTGGGGCCGCCCCCGGCACCCTTCCCAGTGGCTGGGTTGGTGGCAGGAACACCCTTGGTGGCTGGGGTGTGGCGGGCGACCATGCCCCCTGCTGGCGTGCCATTCTTGACACTCTGTAAGTCCAAGACCTGAAGGCTTAGCTCCTGGGGGGGTGCAGGCTGGGGGCCCAGGCACCCAGCAAGGACCTTGTTGCCACTATGGACGTGCGGGGGCCCTCCTGTGCTACCCATTTTCTGTTCCACAGCTCCACTTGGGGCCTTTGGGACTTTGCTTCCTGGGGGGCTTATCCCCAGCTCCCCCTTCTGCGTCCTCATTTTGAGGTCCAGCCCGAGGCTACACTTGCCGGTTGCTGGGGCCCTGAGGGCCAGTCTGCCGGCAGCCTGGGCCTGGCTCTGGCTCATCCGGTTCATGTAGTGCACAATGGAGCTCTGCCAGCTGATCCCCCCACGGCTGGGGCTGCCGGCCATGCCCTTCATCAGGCTGGCCAAATTCTCTGGGGTGGCCATGGCACTGGGGCCACTGCAAGCCTCCTTGGCGTGGGCCTTCAGGGCTGCCAGGCCGGCCACGGGGGCGCTGAGTGGAGGGGGCAGCTTGCCTGTGGGTGCCCCCAGGTCCTTCCGGGCTGTCTTTAGCACCTTGGCCAGGCTCACAGGCCTCCGGGCCGCCTTCTGCTCCGGGGGCAGGGGCTTGCGGCCCCGCTTCTTCCGGATGGGGTCCTTCAGTTCAGGCTTGGCTACCAGGATCTGGGCCTTCTTTTGAGGCACGGGGTGAGTCTCGCGGCCCCGTGGGCCCCTCTTGGCATCTAGGTCGCTGTCCTCCTCCTCCTCTGAGGAGGAAGAGGAAGATGTGGAGGAAGAGGAAGAGCTGCTGGATTTAGATTTGGAAGGGACATCAGACTCCTGCAACAACAAAGGATGAGGTGTCACTTCTAAAGCCTGGTGTCCAGGGGCATTCACTGGACACCTTGGAGCCAGCCCCTCCTGCGGCTTCCAGACCAGAGAAGCGGCCAGGAGGGAGCGATCTCACAGTCTAGTCCTGATGTCCTAAGCAGTGCAGTTAGAAGTGAAAGAGAACAAAGAAAAACAAGTGGCTCACAAAGAGAAGCCTGAGTGATGGACAGAAACATTCGCAGGCTGACACTGGGCCCTGGGCATTCCAGGGGCCTGTGAGAAGCTCCCGGCCCTTGGCAGACACCTGGCACAGGGAAATTCAGAACAGCATGATTCACGTGTCTCAGAGGGGCAGGGTGGAGTGAAGCAGTGTGTGCAAAGGCTCTGCAACCAGGACATCTTGCTTCAATCTCTCCGTTTCCAAAGATGGTCCCTTCAGACCCTTCCAGCACACAGGAAAACAAACTACTGCCCTCCACATCCTCTGGGGGTCACCCCAAACACTAATTTGGAACACCTTCCTGGTTCTCAGGTCCCTGTGTAAAGGGGTGCTTTAGGGAGACTGAGTCAACAGCTGCTCTTGGCCACAAAGCTCTTCTGCCCCAAACTGGGGATGATGGAATCAAGCCCAGGGAGTCTGGGGTCTCCTTGCCTGGCCGGCTCCCCACCTTGGTGCCACTTCTCAAGCCAATGTGTGCGTTCAGGCCTGGAGGGCAGTGCCTTCAAGAGAGAAATCAAAGACACATCTGATCTTGCAGCTGTGCCATGGAGCCCACGCATGTGTGCAGGTATGCCTACTTGGCACACCTATGAGCACCTACTGTATATACACTGTGCCTGTTTTTTGTTCCTTGTAAGCCACTGGAGGTGAGAAGGCAGCACAGAGTAGACCTCATCAGAGTAGGGAACCAGCTGGGGCAGGGGTGGTGCTCAGCCACCCCAGAAGGACAGGGCAGGAGGTGGAGAACTGAGGTTCACTGTTTCCCCCTGCTGGCAGAGCCTCAGAGTGGCAGTCCAGGGGGAAGCAGAGCCAAAGTCTTCTGAGCAAGGGAAAGACTTGCGTGGAGATGCCAGCTGGCCTCCTTCCCCCAAGCCCGCAACCCTCCTGCCACCACTTTTCACTGGGCCAGCAGAGAGCCAGCACTTGGGGGTAAGCTGCCAAATCCAGGGCAGTAGCCACCCACCTTGAGCTTGGAGTGTCGGCTGCAGGAGGACATCACGGTGTGCTTCCTCGGCCTGCCCCTGGGCCGCTTGCCTCTCTTCCGGTTCTGCACCTCCTTCTCGTGTTCCCTGAAGACAATGAGCAATCAGAGTCACAGACTTTTCCTTCGGCTATCCTGGAACCCTATGGTTTCAAATCCCCCCAGGTAGCTTATCACCAGTTTCCCTGCAAAAGCCAAGGCAGAGGTGCAGATCCATTTCATTTACATGTCAGTAAAGACAAGTCAAGAAATTCAAGTAAAGCTGGGAAAGGAATTATTCCCAGTTTTCTCTGACTCTTCTTAAAACAACTTTGTGCAAATCTGCAGGGAGATGGTACAGCAGAAATTCTACAATGCCACTAGAAGGAGCTTTCACGGTCACGTGGTCCAACTTTCTCAGTCCAAACAAGAGAGTCCAGGGTCAGGGAAGGGAGGACCACTGCCCTCCACTCTCCACCTCCTGCATAAAATCTCAATCATGGGAGCACCGGGGTAACCAAGGGGTCGTCTTCCCCACAGTCTTACCCAGAGCCAGTGCTCCCAGCATGTATTTCTTTCCCTGTTTCCTTTTTCTGGTTCTTTCTGTTCCTAGACTCTGCTCTGATGGAAGTACTGGCGGCATCTGACTGCGTGGTGGCTGGAGCTCAAGGCAGGACAGTGTTAACTAGCTCCATGACTCGGGGTCAGAAGCCAAAAGAGCAGCCCCCACCCACCACCCCCAAAGTGTGTATTCCAGGCTACCCCAGGGGAAGAGGCTCTATCTGAAGCAGTCTCCTGGTAATTAAAATGGGCAAACACCATCTCATCGGCGCCTATAAGGTGATCTCTTAGAGCAGCCCCAGCCTGTCTCCTAAAAGGACAGGAGCACTCACGGGTCTCCGCTGACACATTAACCTGTACCCATGGGCCCAGAATCTGGACTTCCCCTGACAGTCAAAGACCACATCCCCACACCAAGCAAATAACCACCAGTTCTTAGATCCCAGGGGAATCTCTGGGGGTGAAGAGAACAAGGCAGAGCACCCACCTCCCAGTTTTTTCTCCCCTGTGATGTAAACCAGAGCACCCCATGGTTCTTTCAAACTCTTGCATCTATCTCTGTGACATCTGCTAACCTCAGTTCCTGCCTGTGTGTAAAAAGTGAACTGAAGGACACACACTCTCTGGACAATCAGGACACTTACAGAAAAAGGTACCAGCTCCCACCCCTTGGGACCTACAGCACTTGAGTTATGAATTAAATAGCACACAGCAAGCCTGCTGGTAAATTTCCCAAAGGTATGGAGGCAAGCATATGCTCATTGTCTTCTCTCTCAACCCAGACAGAAATCTCTTACTTTTCCTCTCATTGCCATGGCCTGTCTGAGAAGACCCAAAACGTCTTGCTAGAGCAAAAAACATGGTGGACATAGGTTGAACCAACAGAGAACAGCTGGCTGGATTGACCCCATCTGAGAAAGCTTTTGGGCACTTAATTTATCAACCTCTACCAACAGGGCAAGGGGTTTCCCTGGTGGCTCAGTGGTAAAGAATCTGTCTGCTAATGCAAGAGATTTGGATTCACTTCCTGGGTCAGAAAGATCCCCTGGAGAAGGAAATGGCAACTTGCTCCAGTATTCTTGCCTAGGAAATCCCATTGACAGAGAAGCCTGGTGGACTATATTCCATGGGGTTGCAAAAGAGTCAGACACGACTTAGTGACTAAACAGCAACAACCAATAGGGCAATTCCCACACCTTACCCCCACCAGCTTGCTCTGGAATTCCCTGGAACCTTATGCCATCACAAGCCACTCACCACACTTTCCCCTGTATCTCAAACAGGCTTCTCTTAACCCAAGTCTCCTACCTAAAAATAGATATGACATCTTGAATTACAGAAGCAAATTCAGCCCCTGAGACTGGTGAGTGGGCCCCCATGGTGCTCACTTGGGACCAGCTGTTTTGCAGCACAGAAAAAAATAAACGTGCTGCTCTTGGTCCAGACACATCATGGTAGGCATAACTTTCTGCTGTGTGTTCCTGTTCCCTCTGTGAGCATTCTTTTGCTCAATCGATGCATGAGGACTGGGAGGCCAGGTCTGCATTTTTTAGGGCAAACCTGCCATCCTGGTTTTTATTAGTGCTGTTTGCAAACTAGTCAACAGCAAAGGCCAAGAAGAGAAGCCAGAACTTTTCACAAAGGATGTCCAAGAAGGTTCATTTTGGCAAGTCTGTCACAAAGACCAAAAGTAGCACTTACTCAGGGATTCCCAAGATCTGGACACAGTGCTGGCCCTCCGAGGGAAGGGAGGGAGAAGACGGCTCACCTGGGACTTCAAACTACAGCCCAAGCCAAGGAACTCTGGAGGGCCAGCACTGCCCTGAACGACCATGTGACAGGCCAGGGTCCCCCAACTGGCTTCCCCTTCCCACAGGTTGATTAACTTTCTCACTTCTTCTGGAAGGCCAAGAGCAGCCTCGGGTCCAGGATATTTTCCTCTGGCTCCCAGCTGTTGTGTCTGGAAAAGCAAAGAACAGGACATCTTAAAGTTCTAGGCAGCGACCAACCACTTCCGAAACCAGCCCAAGTGGGGTTGCCCCAATGTTCCCTGATGCCTGCTGGCAGCCAGGCAACCGAGGTATGGGGCTTGTTCCCCAAGGTCTCACCCATGTCCAGGATGAACTCCTGGGACACTGAGTTCTGAAGCCAACACTTTGTCCTCAAACTCAAAGGGAAACCATTGCATCCACCCCCAATTAACACCCGGCCACAGGAGGACTCTACAGCCTCCCACAGGAAGAAAACAAATCCCAATAAAATGGAAAGTTGCAGAAAGGGAAGACCCCAAACCCTGGCCCGGAGCCAGGGAGGGAAGGGAAGGCTCCCTACAGGATGCTGAGAGGGATACGCTTAGGGGCACAGAAACGCAGCCCAAAGATTAAGAACAATGTTCCCGGCATCCAGGCCAACGCCGGCCGGGGAACCCGGAGGGGAAAGCAAAGAAAGAAAAGTGGGGTCCAGGAAGAATGGGGAACTGGGTCTGCGCGAATCGCCTGTAAATAGAGCCCCTTCCGGGATGCCAAGTTCCCTCCCTTCCATTAAGAGGAGAAAGAGAAAAAAAAAAGGAGCCCTACATCCATGAATAGAAAGCTCAGGTTACAGCCGGGGAAAATACGGACTAGAGGAGGGGGGCTGGAGTCTCGCGGGGACGGCTGAGGCGGGCGGGGGCGTATGCAACAAATGGGCGCGGGAGGAACACGCGGCGCCGGAGGGGCGCGGGCCAGGCGTCGGGGAGAGGCGGCCCGGGAGCCCGGAGCGGAGCTGGGAGGGCCGGAGGGGCTTCCGGGGAGGCCGCCCAGCCCCGCGCCCCGCGGGCTTGTAAACAAAGGGCACCCCGCGCACGCTGGGCGTCCCCTAACCGCCAAACTCGACGAGCCCACGGAGCCTCCCGCAAACTTCCCGCCGGGCGCGCGGACGCCCCCCGACGGCGCGGGCGAGGAACCCACGCCTCTCTCCCACCACACACCGAGGTGGCGCGGGCGGGAAGACGGGCACCGCATTATTGGGGACTCACTTGGAGGACCAGCCGCGCCACTTGACCAGGTACTCCAGCTTGCCCTGCAGGGAGAGAAGAGGCGCGTGAGCCGGGGTGGGCGGGCACGGGCGGGCGCGGGCTGGGCCGCACGCACCTTGCGGAGCCGCTTGCTCAAGATGCACTCGGCGGCGAAGACCTGCTCGCCCACGCTGCTCAGCTCCTCCATGCTGCCGCGCGCCCCGCCCCGACCGCGGCGCCTGCCGCTCCCCGCACAGCCACAGCCGCCGCGCGCCCTGCCGGCCGCACACAAAGCACCGCCCCCGCCCCGCGCAGGCCCGCCCCGCGCACGCGCACTGCCGCCGCACCCCGCGCGCCCCAGCCCGCCACCCGCCCCCGCGGGCCGCCCTGTTCCGGTGCGGGCCAATGAGCGCGTGGGGGCGGTGCCAGGAGGCGGGGCGCTCATTGTTCACGGCGGGCTCGGCTTCGCGCCCGGGGCGGGGGTCCCGCGCGCGCTTGGTGTGGCTGGGCTGGGGGCACGGGTGGCGCGTGGGGGTACACCGAGCTGGGGCAGGTCCCTAGCGAGGAAGAAGGAAGCGCTTCCCTTCTTCTGACCTGGGGATCACCGGCCAAGTCCCGCTTGGTCTGCGGAGCTCGCCCGGCCTCCGCCGAACTTCGTTTTCCGGGCAAAAAGCCATTGTTCTGGCCCGAAAGGGGGGAAGTTGGGATGCGGCGAAGGCGGCTGCTTCCTGCCCCTGCCCCCCAGGGGCGCTGCTTGGAGCGCGGAGGGCCCAGGTGCCCTCCGCATTTTTGAACTTGGTCTCGAGCGGTCGGACTGTTTTGCGCGGGAGCGAAACGGGCTGGAAGGGGGTGGGGAAGGAATGGGAGACAAAATACGAGGGGAAGAGGTGAGCAGCAAAAACGGAGCAGCCCAACTTTCCCCCCCAAAGGCAGAGAGGAAAATGAATCAGCTGAAAACGAACGGCTCTTCCTTCTTACTTTGTTAAGAGTGGCACCCAATCCCCAAGTTTTAAGGCGCACGTAGCGGGAAAGCAACTGCACCTTTTAAATATTTTGTTTCATAATTTTAAGAAAATGAACGTGGCGGGGAAGGGATCGAAATTTGAGGAGATGGTTCTAACCTAGGACTAAGTCATTAATGGGCCCGCTAGGATTTGGCAGTGGATATCTGTTGGATCAGTTGCATGCGGCAGAGAGAATACTGGACCGCATTTAGAGTTAGGGGTGCCCGGGAGTCCTGTAGGGCCATCTTCGGCAATGACCCTTTTATGCTGTTGAGAACAGTGTTCCATGAGTAACTTTCCTCTTAAATCATTTAGCTGTTGAATCAGAGCAAGTCAAATGAATAATAAAGGTAGAGTTATTAAAGTTAATATAGTAATACGTTAGTGCTAACTTTTTTCACATCAGTACAATTTAACACAAAATTCATTTTCTGGTTTTGCTTTTTCCTTGGGCGCAGCTGCAAAGTACTCTCTGTGTTGAGCAAATCGAAAAGTCGTTTCTTGTTGCGGTAGACTGTCAGTGTAATTTTAATCATTAAAACCATATTTATAAAAGATTCTGCAGGAGAATTGCTGCTGTTTTAACAGGAAAGGCCTACTATAGAAAATTTGGAACTGCAGGAGTCTTTCAGTTTTTGGCATGTTCTTCAGTTTATTTGGTTAAATAGGTTACAGTCCTTTGATAATCCTGGAGGGAACTTGGGTAACATTTGCAAACTCAGATATTGTTTGCAAAGGAGGTGGGGAAGAGGAAGATTGCTTGGAGGGGGATTTGATTGCTTACTTTGGAGGAGCTGCAGCCTGGAATCCCTCTTTTGGGGTAAAACCTGCACTCCTGGGATAAAGAGAGCTGTGTACAATTTCTAGCTCTTTTTGTATCCTCATCTTCTGGAGCCAGGCAGTAAATTGTGGGGCTGATGCCAAAGGTGTATTTATTGTAATCCAACAAATAGCTGGATCAGTTTCAACTCACATTTCTTTGCAGAATTCATCTTGGGAGTGAGGTTTTTGCCCTGGAAGTTTCCACTTTCCTCTTGATGATATATGGTATCCTGGGATACTTGCCTTTTTTTTTTTTTTTTTTTTTTTAAGAAAACTTAAGAGAATTCTTTCTTCCTCTGAGAAATAAATTTGTCTAGAATTTGATGCCAACTCACTGGGGAAAAAGAAAAAATCGATTTCCTGGAAGATTTAATACATATATCGTCTATCCAACTGGGGCCACCCAGTTTGGGTCAAATAATGTTTAGGTGATTTATTGGGAGAAACAAATATGACAGATTTGACCAGAATTAAATTCTCAGATAAATAGGGTGAGATATGATCGAAAATTTGTGAAGTGTTCCTTAAAAACAAAACTGGAAGTTGGCAGAATCAAGGAATGATTCCAGCTAATCCAGTTGTGTCAAAACATGGGTTTGGGCTAAAGCTGATTCTGTTTCGACTGTCACATTTAAGAATTATTAAGACAAATTAGAGTTAATTATTTTCTTGTTCATTCAACAAATGGTTCCCCAGCATTTGCTGTCATCTAGACATGACTGGATATAGTATAGAGTCTGTAACAGTGCTGTCTAGTAGAACTTTCAGAGAGGATGGAAATGTTGGAAATGCCTTATGTTCCTGTCCTTCAATGTGTTAGTCACCAGCCATCTGTGGCTAGTGAACATCTGAAATGTGCTGCTGAGGAATTATGTTTTAATTTTTTTTTTTAATGCCGCACCTCATGGCACGTGGGATCTTAGTTCCATGAACAGGGCTTGAACCCGAGCCCACTACATTGAAAGTGTGATGTCTTAACTGCTGGACTGCCAGGGAAGTCCCTTTATTTTATTTTAAATAAATTAAATTTAAATAGCCATGCATAAGCTAGTGTTTAGGGCTTCCCTGGTGGCTTAGATGGTAAAGAATCTGCCTGCAATTCGGGAGACCTGGGTTCGATTCCTGGGTTGGGAAGATCCTCTGGAGGAGGGCATGGCAACCCACTCTAGTAGTATTCTTACCTGAAGAATCCCCATGGACAGAGGAGCCTGATGGGCTACAGTCCATGGGGTCGCAAAGAGTTGGACATGACTGAGTGACTAAGCACAGCACAGAACAGTTAGTGGTTCAGTACTGGGCAGTATACATCCTTAGGAATGCAAGGACTATAAACATATTTTCTAAGAAGGTAATGTACTTACTTAATCTTGGAACATGAATAACTTATCTACATTCCCATTTATGCTTTACTGTCTAAGCATGTTTGAAACACAAAAAAGATTTAACAATACAGACATATAGGTAAACATACATACTCCATTTAATGCCATTTTTTTAAATGCAAGTGACAGTGGCAATGAAAAATATGAACTAATTAATGTCGGAAATACCACTAAGAAAAGTTATATATTTTCATGCTGCCCTTATGGATCTGAAAGCAAAGATACTGAGGCATGAAGTGAATGACGGACATGACGGTATTATTCTCAAGTTGATGGAAAAGTCAGGAATTGAGATGAAGCAAGTACCCTTGATCTGTCAGCTTTGGCAGTTAAAACTAAATAACACTGGCAACATCTTACAAAGGAATTCCCAGGTGGCTTAGTCAGTAAAGCATCTGCCTGCAATGCAGGAGACCTGGGTTCAATTCCGGGGTCAGGAAAATCCCCTGGAGAAGGAAATGTCAACCCACTCCAGTATTCTTGCCTGGGAAATCTCATGGACGGGGGAGCCTGACAGGCTACAGTTCAGGGGATTGCCAGAGTAGGATGCAACTTGGTGACTAAACCATCAACCGTCTATGGTAAAGAACCTGCCTGCCAGTGCAGGAGACACAAGGGACGCAGGTTCAATCCCTGGGTTGGGACTGAAGGAAGGAAGTGGCAACCCACTTATTCTTGCCTGAGAAATCCCACGGACAGAGGACCCTGGCGGGCTACAGTCCATGGGGTTGCAAAAGAGTCAGACACTCTTGTTGGCTGAACAAGATCAACGTCTTACAAAACAGTTTTGGGACAGCTCTTAGTTTTTCTACAAACACTGTCTCGTTACTGTAATCCGAGTTGACTGAAAGGAGTAAGTAACACCATCCACACCAGATACACGCTCAGTGGTCTGCATGGGAGAAACTCAGGATATATATAATACGTTGCACGACCTTGAATTGTCCCCCAACCAGGTCCCCTCACATTTGCAAGACGGAAGTAACTTACAGGCGAGCCGTGTTATGTGATGCTGACTCTGTATATGCAGTGGATAAATATTATACGTACGTGACACACAGTGTTTATGTATCAGAACTCAAGTTAAAATAAGCACAGTTAGGGCCCTTGCAGAAGTTCTCAGGCTTTCAGTTTGCCTAAGAATCCCCTGGGCAAACAATGCAAATATTGACCTTTGGGCCCCACCCCCAGAGATCCTGACCCTGGAGACCCCAGAGGCCTACTACAGCTCACAGTGCTTAGAACACTTCTTACAAAGGGCAGCCTGTCTCAGTCCAGATTTTACGTGAGAAGGAATCCTAAATTGCTTCAGGTCATGCGGCCGTGAAGCCCATTCCTGCCATTTCCTACACACGCCTGGTGGGGGCGGGCAGGCCACATCTGGAAGTGTTGAGGCAGCCGGGCACGTAGTAGGCCCTCCAGGGCTGAAGCTTTTCAAGCACCTGGGACCCGCCCTAGGCCTCCTAATCTGTTGCATGGCCCCTAAACATGAGCACAGACTGGACTCACCTGGATCCTGGGGCCTGGGGAGGTTAAGGAACACTGTTGTCGGAGGGAGGAAACAGCAATTAACCAACTCCTCTATGATTGTACTTTGGAGACCAGACCGCAACCCTCTGTGAGAGACCTCCCTTGTATGTGGATTTTGTTTTTAAAGAGTGTCATTTATTAATTCTGCAATCATATAAGTGCAAGATTCTAATTTCTTACAACTAGTGCAGTGAGAACATCTGTATTTTTTGAAATTGAAGTACAATTGATTTTCAATGTTGTGTTAGCGTCTAGCTAAGCGATTCAGTTATGCGTATGTGTCTGTATGTATATATTTTCTTTTTCAGATTCTTTTCCATTATAATTTATTACAAGGTATTGAATATAGTGCCCTGTGCTATACAGTAGAACCTTGTTGTTTATTTCTTAAAAACATTTTGTAGCTGTGGTGAGTCTTTGTTGCTGCACGGGTTTTCTCTAGTTTCGGAGAGCGTGGAGAGCGTGGAGAGCGGGGGCTCCTCTCCAGTTGCAGTGCATGAGCTTCTTGTTGCAGTGACTTCTGTTGTTGAGGAGCACAGGCTTCAGCAGTTGTGGCACACAGGCTTGGTTGCCCTGAGGCATGTGGGATCTTCCCAGATCAGGGATGGAACCAGTGTCTGTTGTATTGCAAGGCAGATTCTTAATTACTGGACCACCAAGGAAGCCCCTATCTATATTATATATAATAGTTTGTATCTGCTAATTTCAAACTCCTAGTTTATCCCTGCCCCTTCTTTCCCCTTTGGTAACCGTAAGTTTGTTTTCTATGTCTGTGAGTCTCTTTCTGTTTTGTAAATAAGTTCGTTTATATCATTTTCTTTTTAGATTTTCTGTATAAGTGATATCATATGATATTTGTTTTTCTCTATATGACTTGACTTGGCTTAGTATGATAATCTCTAGGTTCATCCTGTTGCTGCAAATGGCATTATTCAATTCATTTTTATGGCTGAGTAGTATTCCACTGTGTATATGTATCACATCTTCTTTATCCATTCATCTGTCAATGGGCATTCAGGTTGCTTCCATGTCCTGGTATTGTAAATAGTGCTGCTGTGAACCCTGGAGTGTGTGTATCTTTTTGAATTAGAGTTTTCTCTGGATATGAGATTTTCTCTAGGAGTGGGATTGCTGGATCATATGGTAACTCTATCTTTAGTTTTCTTAATGAAACTTCATAGTGTTTTCCATAGTGGCTGCACCAATTTATATTGCCACCAACAGTGTAGGAGGGTCCCCTTTTCTCCATACCCTTTGCAGCATTTATTATTTGTAGACTTTTTGAGGATGGCCGTTGTGACTGGTTGAACATCTCTATCTTTGCATATGCAAGATGCTGGCACACCCCCGGGATGGCATGCCTAGATGCTGCACTGAAGGACAATGGGCCGACATGTTTTTTTGTTGGCTATTGTCAAAGTGAACCCCAAGGGCCTGCACTGATTCACACTTCCACCCCAGGTAGATAGGGTTGCTTTTGTCCCCACATTCTCAGCAACTCCAGGAGGTGTAAGTCCGTTTAGGGCATTTCTGAAAGTGTTTAATGCTTAGCTGGTTTCAGTGGCACTCAAACACAAATTAGTCACGTCTGTTGTGCATCCCACATCTGCTTTTTTTTTTTTTTCAAGATCTTTGCCTGGTACGGGATTGTTCAAGTGTAAAAAAGATTTTATGAGTGTAGTTTCCCAGTGTGAAATCCATTATTTTCACAAATTTAACAATAACTTACATGTAAAAGTTTTAAAATTTAGTGTAAAGCCCTTACTTAAAAATCAGTAGTTAGTTTGGAGATTCAAAGCGGTAAACAAATATACATCATGAGGTTGCTAATTGTTCTCCCTGGATGCTGGAGGTGATCATGAACATCCTCTACACATCCTTTGGGTACCATTGATAAACCCAGGGGTTTCAGGAGTGATGGATCTGAGAATTGGGTTGCAAATCCCCCTCTGAATCAAATGTATGCTCTATTTCACTCCCTTCGTTAGCTGGGTTACTTCTTGTCTAAAAGAACCCAAACAAAGAAATGTTGCTCAGGTCTCACAAGACAAGAGATTTATGTTTCTGTCTTTAATCCTGTTGCTTTGGTGAGAGACTATGAAGATAAGTTCAAAGGACACACAGTTTTCATTTTATTTAAAAATTTTTAGTATAAAGTGTTTATTTATTTACCTGACTGCACTGGGTCTTAGTTGCAGCATGTGGGACCTATTTCCCTGACCAGGAATTGAACCCGGGCCCCCTGCATTGGGAGCCTGGAGTCTTAGCCATTGAAAGTCCCCAGGACACAACTTTTTTGAAAAAGCCATTTTCCTGCTTCTTGCTTTTTGCTTCTTGTTGGCAAAAATCTCAATGATAATCAGAGGAATTGCATTTGGAGACTAGGAATGTTAAAACAGAATGCACCAAGAAAATTCCACATCGCAGGTGAGCACGGCATGCCCAGAGGATGATGGGAATATCCAGTTTGATGTGTCCAAGGCTGATCCTCTGCTTTTGCTGGGCAGCATCTCGCCAGGTCCCCAGCCTCCAGCTCTGTTCCTCCACCACTGTGGACCTTCATGGCTGTCGACTCAGCAAGGAGAGTGAGATGTGCCCTGCTGCCAAAAGGTTCAGAGTGTGTGTGTGTGCATGCTCAGTCATGTCTGACTTTTTGCAAGCCTCTGGACTAAAGAGCCTGCCAGGATCCTCTGTCCATGGGATTCTCCAGGCAAGAATACTGGAGTGGGTTGCCATTTCAGACAGATACTGAAAAAGCTCCCTTTCCCCTTCCTGTCCCCAGCAGTATGATTCTTCACTCTGGAAGCAACAAATGCTACCTCTTCCTAGGTTTTCTTCTAGGGGCACCTGAATCAGCAAGGATGTGTGGAGCATTTCCTCTTGCCCCAGGGTCCCACTGGTTTCTTTGATCACACGGATGGTAGTGCACTAAGGCTGTTCTGCACGCTGCTTTTTTTTTTTTTTCCCCTCTCTTAGCTGGATGGCTTGAAGGTTATAGGCCCCATCAAGTGGATAGATCTACCTGGCTCCTTTGAGCCTCTCCATGATATTCTGTAGTTGGATATATTGTTGATATAACTAGCTCCTGATTCACAGATGGTGAGTTGTCCCCATGTTTAGCTCTTGCAGCAAAGAGTAGCATTTGTTTAAAGAACCGAGTTTTTCTGTTTGCTGGACTGTGAGAGGGATGCAGGCCTGCAGCAGAAGTGTCCACGGTGACTGCAGAAACAAAACATGTTGAAACGCTGTTAATTTAATCGCAATGCACGGCCATGTCCTTTGGCTGGGCATGTTCTCACAGGTTCCGAGAGCATTTCAAATAACTCTCAGTGCTGACGGTGGTGGCCACTGTCTTTTGAGGTATTTTTATAGATTAGTCCTCTTTGGGGAGGAAATCTATTTTACATGTCCAGGCTTTATAAGTGAAAGGGGCTGCTGTTAACATTGCCATTTCATATTTCTTGGAGACCCTGTTTCGATTCCTGGGTTGGGAAGATCTGCTGGAGAAGGGAAAGGCTACCCACTCCAGTATTCTGGCCTAGAGAATTCCATGGACTATATAGTCCATGGGGTTACAAAGAGTTGGACACGACTGAGCAACTTTCACTTAATACAAGTGCTTTCTAGAGCCTCATGTCCAACATTGCTGGATGGGAGCATGTGTCCCAGAATGAATGACACATCAGTGTACCCACAGCTTCAGTAGACAGTACCCACAATACCCACAAATTCAGTATCAACAACCTCAGATACTCAGATGACACCACCTTTATGGCAGAAAGCTAAGAAGAACTAAAGAGCCTCTTGATGAAAGTGAAAGAAGAGAGTGAAAAAGCTGGCTTAAAACTCAACATTCAAAAAACGAAGATCATGTCATCCAGTCTCATCATTTCATGGCAAATAGATGGGGAAACAATGGAAACAGTGAGAGACTTTATTATCTTGGGCTCCAATATCACTGCAGATGGTAACTGCAGCCATGAAATTAAAAGACACTTGCTCCTGGGAAGAAAATCTGTGACCAACCTAGATAGGATATTAAAAAGCAGAGACACTGCTTTGCCATCAAAGGTCCATCTAGTCAAAGGTATGGTTTTTTCCAGTAGTCATGTATGGATGTGAGAGTTGGACCATAAAGAAGGCTGAGCACCGGAGAATTGATGCTTTTGAACTGTGGTGTTGGAGAAGACTCCTGAGAGTCCCTTGGACTGCACGGAGATCCAACCAGTCCATCCTAAAGGAAGTCAGTCCTGAATATTCATTGGAAGGACTGGTACTGAAGCTGAAACTCCAATACTTTGGCCACCTGATGCGAAGAACTGACTCTTTGGAAAAGACCCTGACGCTGGGAAAGATTGAAGGCAGGAGAAGGGGATGACAGAGGATGAGATGGTTGGATAGCATCACCAACTCGATGGACATGAGTTTGAGCAAGCTCCGGGAGTTGGTGATGGACAGGGAAGCCTGGAGTGCTGCAGTCCATGGGGCCGCAAAGAGTCGGACACAAGTGAGTGACTGAGCTGAGACTGAGACTCAGTAGACAGAGTGGAACAGAATAATGAGGATGCCTGCAGATGGGAATTTGCAGGGTAAGTTTTGGGTTCAGAAGTGGTTATGAGACCACACACGCAGCAGATATTTTTTGAGTGGCTGTCTTGGTCAGGCACTGTGTTAGGCTACCCTGAAGGAGTGGGGAACAAGGCTGGCCAGGGACCCCAGCCAACAGTGACAGCAGAGCAGGGTCCACAGCCTCATTTGGGGGGGGAGTTAGGGTTATTAGTGATTTTTAACCCCTCAAGTCCTCAATTAAATTAAAAATCAGTTTAAAAGGCCCTGGTAAAAGTTGAGTGAGAATGTGAAACCAGCCCTCACGCAGCATGGGTGGGGATGCAAATGGTTTCACTGTTTCTGCAAAGCAATTTGCCTTTGCGTTTCCAGATCCTTAACACCACTCATGCCCTTTGATTAACATCTGCCTGAACTCAGACAGTAAAGAATCTGCCTGTGATGCAGGAGACCCAGGTTCAATTCCTGGGTCAGGAAGATCCCCGGAGAAGAATGGCAACCCACTCCAGCACTCTTGCTGGAGAATTCCATGGACAGAGGGGAGGGCTACAGTCCATGGGGTTGCAAAGAATCGGACAGGACTGAAAGACTAACGCACATACATACACCATTGTAGCAAGTGTGACCAAGATGCCAGGTGGAGTCACATCTCTGATCTCTAAGAAAAAAAATCAGAGATGCCCTGAAACATTTATTTATGTACCGATTTGTTCAATGCAGTAGAGCTTATAAATAAATTGGAAATAATTCAATATCCATCAGTGGGCAGTTGAGTTAAATGGAGTGTCCTGTGCTCATGCAAGGAGATTCTCTACGATCTTTAAAATCCAAGTTTTAGAAGATCTTTTTAAAGGATGTGGTAGAAGCCATGTGTAATGTTAGATGAAAAATGCAGATTAGATAAACACATACAGTGTGGTCTCAATATTATAAAAATATCTATATGTGTGCATGGAAGAAAGTGAAGAGAAATAAAAATACTTTGTGAGATTAAAATTAGTTTTCCTTTTTAAAAAAATAATGCTTATTCATTTACTTAGACTCTGCTGGGTCTTCATTGCTGAGTGTGGGCTTTCTCTAATTGTGGGTAATGGGGGCTACTCTCGAGTGATGGGTGGGCGTCTCATAGCGGTGGCTTCTCTTGTCGTGGAGCACAGACTCTAAGGTGCATGGCCTTCAGTTGTTGCCTCACATGGGCTCAGTAGTTGTGGCAAAAGGGCTTAGTTGCCCTGTGGCATCTTCCCAGATCAGGGATTGAACCAGTGTCCACTGCATTGCAAGGCAGATTCCTAACCACTGGACCACCAGGGAAGCCCTTTTGTTCCTTCTTATACCTGTCTATATTTTCCAAGGTTTCTGTGATGAGTACATAGTATTCTTATCGTCAGCATTTCTGAACTCAGACTCCCAAATCTGGACAGGTGGGTGGTGAGGGTGAGTGGGGGCAGACTTGGGAAGAACAGACCTTTTGAGCAAGAGAGGGAGAAATTATGAGGAGGAAGAAAAGTGAAGAGGTGCTGGTTTAATTTTTCAAAAAATCCTTAAAAAAAAATCTCTCACTGGGACAAAGAAAGCTGTTGCATCTTTATTAAAGTTACAGCCCAGTGAGTCTTTCTATTTATAAATTTGAATGCAGAGAGGTAGCTTTAAAATGCAGCAAGTAGGGTAGGGACTTCCCTGGCCGTCTGTGGTTAAGATGCCATGATCCCAATACAGGGGGCATGAGTTCTATCTCTGGTCAGGGAACTAAGACCTCACATGCAGTGGCCAATAAATAAATAAAATGCCACAAGTAATGTCACAACTGTGATCACTCACCTAGAGCCAGACATCCTGGAATGTGAAGTCAAGTGGACCTTAGAAAGCATCACTACAAACAAAGCTAGTGGAGGTGACGGAATTCCAGTTGAGCTATTTCAAATCCTAAAAGATGATGCTGTGAAAGTGCTGCACTCAATATGCCAGCAAATTTGGAAAACTCCGCAGTGGCCACAGGACTGGAAAAGGTCAGTTTTCATTCCAATCCCAAAGAAAGGCAATGCCAAAGAATGCTCAAACTACCACACAATTGCACTCATCTCACACGCTAGTAAAGTAATGTTCAAAATTCTCCAAGCCAGGCTTCAGCAATATGTGAACCGTGAACTTCCAGATGTTCAAGCTGGTTTTACAAAAGGCAGAGGAACCAGAGATCAAATTGCCAACATCCGCTGGATCATCGAAAAAGCAAGAAAGTTGCAGAAAAACATCTATTTCTGCTTTATTGACTATGCCAAAGCCTTTGACTGTATGGATCACAATAAACTGTGGAAAATTCTTCAAGAGATGGGAATACCAGACCACCTGACCTGCCTCTTGAGAAACCTATATGCAGGTCAGGAAGCAACAGTTAGAACTGGACATGGAACGACAGATGGTTCCAAATAGGAAAAGGAGTATGTCAAGGCTGTATATTGTCACCCTGCTTATTTAACTTATATGAGAATCACTGGGCTGGAAGAAGCACAAACTGGAATCAAGATTGCTGGAAGAAATGTCAATAACCTTAGATATGCAGGTGACACCACCCTTATGGCAGAAAGTGAAGAGGAACTAAAAAGCCTCTTGATGAAAGTGAAAGAGGAGAGTGAAAAAGTTGGCTTAAAGCTCAACATTCAGAAAACGAAGATCATGGCATCTGGTCCCATCACTTCATGGGAAATAGATGGGGAAACAGTGGAAACAATGTCAGACTTTATTTTGGGGGGCTCCAAAATCACTGCAGATGGTGGTTGCAGCCATGAAATTAAAAGATGCTTACTCCTTGGAAAGTGAAAGTGAAAGTAAAGTAGCTCAGTCATGTCTGACTCTTTGTGACCCGTGGACTCTATGGGATCCTCCAGGTAAGAATACTGGAGTGGGTTGCCATTTCCTTCTCCAGGGGATCTTCCCGACCCAGGGATCGAACCCAGGTCTCCCACATTGCAGGCAGACGCTTTAACCTCTGCATCACCAGGGAAGCCCTTAAATACAAGAATCCAAGTACTAACATCAAAAATTTCAAGGGAGGAAAGGAAGCCAGGTTGAAAGAAGAAGGGGGAGGAGGCAGGAGGGGGTGGTGAAAGGGGTGGCCTTACAGAAGACGTCTCCTGCCACCTACAGATACCCAGGCGTTATGGGACTTTTCCCTGGGCCTCCAGAGAAGGGAGGACTGGAACTTGGCCCTACCAGAAATCAGACCAGACCAGAACCAGAATTCGATTTCTCTGCCAAGAGGAGGTGCTCAGTCTCCAATCCTCAGTTCAGGCTGAGGGCCCTTCGACCAGATTCCTGTGTCCAGGACTGGGGGACTAGAAAAACAGGGAAGGATAGGAAGGGTTAAGAAGAGGAAAGAGAGAGGGAAGGGGAGAGAGGTCAATCAAGTCTCTTGTTCCTTACCGGTCGGGGCACTTTGGCCAGTTGTCCACATCAGCAGGAGACCAGGGACAAAAGGGTCCCCAGTTGTAGCTGTTGGGTCTGGTCCATTGGCAGCAAGCTGGCCCCTGAGTACCCTGAGTGGTCAGGATGTCAGTCTCAGCGAAGAAGAGTCCCCACCAGAGTCGCCATTTGTTGCAGGAAGGAGGACCCCTTCCAGGGCCCGAAACTGGGCTCTTGTCTAATACTCGGAAATGAATTGTCCGAGAAGACACATGTGCTGACAAAGCAAGATATTTTATTGGGAAAGGGCACCCGGGTGGAGAGCAGTAGGGTAAGGGAACCCAGGAGAACTGCTCTCACTCCTTGGAAGGAAAGTTATGACCAACCTAGAGAGCATATTGAAAAGCAGAGATATTACTTTGCCAACAAAGGTCCGTCTAGTCCAGGTTATGGTTTTTCCAGTGGTTGTGTATGGATGTGAGAGTTGGGACTGTGCAGAAAGCTGAGTGCCGAAGAATTGATGCTTTTGAACTGTGGTGTTGGAGAAGACTCTTGAGAGTCCCTTGGACTGCAAGGAGATCCAGCCAGTCCATCCTAAAGGAGATCAGTCCTGGGTATTCATTGGAAGGACTGATGCTAAAGCTGAAATTCCAATACTTTGGCCACCTCATGCGAAGAGTTGACTCATTGGAAAAGACTCTGATGCTGGGAGGGATTGAGGGCAGGAGGAGAAGGGGATGACAGAGGATGAGATGGCTGAATGGCATCACTGACTCGATGGACATGAGTTTGAGTAAGCTCAGGGAGTTGGTGATGGACAGGGAGGCCTGGCGTGCTGTGATTCATGGGGTCACACAACAGTTGGACATGACTGAGCTATTGAACTGAACTGAACTGAATGTCACAACTAGAAGCTTGAAGGAGAGAACAGTTGCAGCTGAGACTCTCATGCATCTTTCTGAGAAGTCATAGACCCATGGGGCATGAAAGGGTGAGGCCTTGGAGGACCATGCCCTCACTCTTTTGATGTCTTGATGGAACATCTTGTTTCCCAGGCAGGATGTATTTGTATGCTTTGCTCTCTGACTCTGGTTATGTAGAGAACACCCACCTTCCTTTGGGGTGCTGACCCTCACCCTCCCCGTGTAGCTGTGTGTTGGCGGTGGGGCTGGACATTGGTCCTGGGAGCTTATGCAGCTCCTGGCCTGGGGACAGCTGTGACTCAAGTGGGGGCTGTTACAGCCCTCCCCTGGCCTTCCCCTAAGGGTCCTGCAGAAGGATCTTGCTTCCTCTGAAGTGGCTAAATTGGAGGGATATCCATCTTGTCGCCTCCCTGCCTACCCCCCACCCCCCACGAGATACGTGCATCTGCTGAGAAATACTAAAGTCAGCACACAGAAGAAGGATAAGAAGGAAAGAGCAAGAAATAGAGAAAAATAGTGGGAAACTTGGGACAAACCTGGAGTATCGGGATCCACCTGGGTCTTCCTTGCTTGGACATCCCCTTGGCGGCCCGCGCTAGTATGAGTTGGGTTTCTGCCCCCTCCCATCGACCCAAGATTCATTTCAACTTCCTGTCAAACATTTGTAAAACTTGATGTTCTAGGCCACAAAGAATATCAGATTCCCAAAGTGGAAACCATATGGGCCCCATTCTCTGATCACGAGGTAATAAAACAGGAGACTAACCCAAAAGGGGGCTGTCTAGAAAGAGTCTAAACAAACACATCCCAGAAGCAGACATCAGCATGTCAACACGCACCTCCGAAGATGCTCCATGTCACAGCTCATTAGGGACACACACATTAAAACTGCACCTCCGCCAAGCAGATACAATTCAGAGGACTGCCAATAGCAAGTTCTGGTGAGGGTGTGGGGAGACTGAACCCCGAACGCACTGCTGGTGGGAAGGCAAAATGGTTCAGCCCCTCTGGGGATCAGTTTGGCAGTTTCTTAAAAGCTACATAGACACTTACCATATGACCCGGAATTCCCCTATGTATCTATCCAAGAGAATTGAAAACATATGTCCACGTGAATCGCGTACCCGAAGGCTCATAGCAGCTTCATCCAAAATAGCCAAATGCCCATCAGCTGGTCAATGGATAAACAAGTTTTGGTAGGGCCATTCTAGGGGCGGCTGCTCAGCAACTAAAAGGAAAGGATTACTGATGAAAGAAACAACGTGGACACATCGCAGCGTCTTCTGCTCAGTGAAAGAAGCCAGACGCAAAAGACTACGTGTATATATATATGCTTTCATTTCTATGAAATTCTAGAAAAGGCAAAATTTACAGACACAGGAAGCAGATCAGTGGCTGCCTGAGCCAGGGGTGGAGGTGGGGGTTGTCTGGAGAAGGCACTTGGGGAGTTTTTTTTGGCAGAATGCTCCCTAAACTGGACTGGGGATGTGGTCCTAGAGTCTTTCTTTGCTGTTCTAGGGATTTCCTCCTTCTCTCTCATGGGATGGCCATACAACAGAATGCCTGATGGTCATAAAAAGTGCTGTAGAATTTTTTTTCTTGTCCTGGGCAGATAGACATAATAAGCTTTTTTTTTTTTTAAGCATTTTATAAAGCTATATACACAAAATGATTCCATGTTTGTTAACTAGGTCCATAAAAGGCTGGAAATACATTTGTCTAATTCTTGCTTATTTAAAAAAATCATGTCTGCTCAAGGAATGTGTATGGCTTACATAATGAACAAATAGAAAAAATATTGTAAGAAAGCTTGGGGGCCCTTCACTCTGGTCTTTTCCTCTATCATCTTCTGTATCCTAAAACTTAATTATGGTGGTGGTGGCACAACTATATACATTTCCCCAAAAGAATAGAATAACTGTTTAAAATGGGTGTATATTGGGACTTCCCTTGTGGTCCATTGGTTAAGACTCCCTGCTTCCAATGCAGGGGGCAAGGGTTAGATCCCTGGTCAGGGAACTAAGATCCCACATGGCCCATGGTGTGGCCACAAAGTAAAAAATAAAATAAAATGGGTGTATTTTATTGTTTTTAAGCTATATCCCCCAAAGCAGAAACTAGTGAAACTGGAGAAATCTGAAAGGGTTTGTGGACTGTACCAATGTCAATTTCCTGGTTGTGATATTGTGCTATAATTAAGCAAGATGCCAACTTTGAGAAAAGCTGGCAACCACCCAAAGCTGGAAGAGGCAATGAAAAGTCCTCCCCTAGAAACTTCAGAGGGGATGTGCCCCTGTCGACACCTTGATGTCAGACTTCTGGTGTTTGGAACTGTGAGAGGGTGAATTTCTGTGGTTTTAATTCATGTAGTTTGCCGTACTTTGTTCCAGCAGCCCTAGGAAACTCATAGAGAGGACTGTGAGCCCCTGATGGTAGTGACACTGGAATCACTGTGGAGGGGTGGTGAGGCAATGAGAGGTGCCAGACTAATTGGTAATCTTTTAGGAAAAAAATGATAAGGTTATACACTTTGTGTTGTTGTTCAGTTGCTAAGTCGTGTCCAATTCTGCAACCCCATGGACTGCAGCACGCCAGGCTTTCCTGTCCTTCATTATCTCCTGGAGTTTGCTCAAATTCATGTCCATTGAGTCAGTGATGGTATCTAACCATCTCATCCTCTGCTGCTCTCTGCTTTTGCCTTCAATCTTTCCCAGCATCAGGGTCCTTTCCAATGAGTTGGCTCTTTGCATCAGGTGGCCAAAGTATTTGAGTTACACTAAACTAAAAAAGTATCAGATGGATAAAAGGTTAAATCAAAAAAAGTTAAGGCTATCACAGGTAGAAGAATTCTTGTGATTTCTTCTATCACAGAAGAAAATATAGAAAAGAGAAATTTGTTTACTCATGGGAACTCTTTTCTAAGCATAATACAAAATCCATTTCCATTTAGGGAAAAAAGCTTGACTAGATTTAGACTTCTATGAACAAGAAAACACCAAGAACAAAGGAAAAGACAAATGACACTCCAAGGATGCATTCTTGCCAAAAAGATTTAATCTGAATCTAGCGGAGCATCTGGATCCCATTTTCACTTTCAGAAAAGACAGGTAACCTTGGAACAGGTAAAATACCCCTGCAAGGAAGCCATCAGACAAAACCAGGATGTGGTATACTCCACAAGACCATTGACTTGGACTTGTTGAAAGGGCATGGCATTAAAGTAAAAAAGCTGAGTAACTATAAAGATGCATCAAAAAGCAAATGCAGTGCTGAAGCTTTGTTGGGTCTTGGTTTGAAAAGGAAACTTGGAGGATAGCTGGGAAAATTTGAACCTTGATTGACTGTTAGGTGACATGGAGAATTTTTTTTTCATTTTATCGGGTGTGATTACCATTAAGGAGGTGGTTCTGGTTCTCAAGTGATGTATATTGAGGTATTTAGTGGCGAAATGCCATCAACAGCTACAGTTTCTTTTTATATGAATCAGCAAAAACAAATTGACAAAGCAAATGTGGCAAAATGTAGAGAATTTGGTGACAAGTACCCCGATATTCCTCTGGAGAAGGAAATAGCCACCCACTCCAGTGTCCTCACCTGGAGAATTCCATGGACAGAGGAGCCCGGCAGGCTCTAGTCCTTGGGATCACGAAGAGTCGGACGTGACTTAGTGACCGAACACCACCACCACCACCCAGATATTCATGAGCTCTTCTTTCAGCTTTACTGTATGTTTGAAAAATGAAATAAACGGATGGTGGTGGTTTAGTCGCTAAGTCGTGTCTGACTCTTGGGACCCCATGGACTGTAGCCTGCCACACTCCTCTGTCCATGGGATTCTCCAGGTGAGAATACTGGAGTGGGTTGCCATTTCCTTCTCCTTGGATGTTATTATCCATGCTTTATTCCTTATAGAAATAAAAGAGATACACACTACTGTGTATAAAATAAACAAGGACTTATTGTATAGCACAGGGAACTATATTCAGTATCTTGTAATAACTTATAATGGAAAAGAATCTGAAAAAGAAAGTATATATGTATATTTATGGATAACTTAATCACTTTGCTGTATACCTGAAACATTGTAAATCAAGTATACTTCAATTTAAAAAATAGAAATAAAAAGGAGATCCCAAGAGAAAAAATGCACAGAGACATAAAAAGGCAATTTGCAGAAAAGAAATTAAGATGGTAAATACTTGGAAAGAGGACCCCATCCGAGGAATAATCAAGTAAACGCAAATTAAAGTATTTATTACAGTATCTATTTTCACCCATCAGGTTGTCAACAATTTAAAAAATTGATACTGCAGAAGCATTTAACAACTAATGGTGAAGACGTAGAGATATAAACCTGCTCAAGAGTGGGTCAACTTCATGTGGGCAGCCTTGGCCATCACCAGAGACCCCGAAAGGAGGGGAGGAAACTTTGTTCCAGCAGCCTCATTTGAAAAACCAACACATTTTTCCTGATTATAAAAGTAAAATATATTCCACAGAAAATATATGAACACCGGACTTCCCTGGTGGTTCAGTGGCTAGGGCTCCTTGGCCTCAATGCAGGGAGCCTGGGTTCAATCCTTGGTCAGGGAACTAGATCCAACATGCTGCAACTAAGACCCGATGCAGCCAAATAAATAAATAAACCCACTGAATAAATGTTAAAGTTTTAAAAAATACACGCATAGTTAGATAGGATAAAGATCACCCAGGAAAGGGCAACGTTTAGTTCAGTTCAGTCGCTCAGTCGTGTCCGACTCTTTGCGACCCCATGAATCGCAGCACACCGGGCCTCCCTGTCTATCTCCAACTCCCGGAGTTCACTCAGATTCACGTGATGCCATCCAGCCATCTCATCCTCTGTCATCCCCTTCTCCTACTGCCCCCAATCCCTCCCAGCATCAAAATCTTTTCCAGTGAGTCAACTCTTCGCATGAGGTGGCCAAAGTACTGGAGTTTCAGCTTTAGCATCATTCCTTCCAAAGAAATCCCAGGGCTGATCTCCTTCAGAATGGACTGGTTGGATCTCCTTGCAGTCCAAGGGACTCTCAAGAGTCTTCTCCAACACCACAGTTCAAAAGCACCAATTCTTCGGCACTTAGCCTTCTTCACAGTCCAACTCTCACATCCATACATGACTACTGGAAAAACCATAGCCTTCTTAAATGGTTGTTTTTCTTTACTTTGTACATAGATGATACATGGCTTATGATCTTTAGCCTGTCTTCACTTAATGTTATACCATGAGCGTTTCTCCATAAAAACAGAGTTCTTTGCAAACATAACTACATCACTGCACAGTTATTGTCATTATTGATCACTTCCATGCTAGGGACCGTGACAACACTTTACAGAAGTGAGCTTTTTTAATCCTTGTCTCACACTAGTCCAAGAAGCAGGTATTAATAAAATAATTATTCCCACTTTAGCAATTTTAAATTTCCTGTTCTGGCTTGTAGCCCCTTCCTGCATCTTCCGGGTTAGCCTTGGAGCATTGTCTGCTGCTTCCGCTGACCTCTGCTTCCCCCATCACATCTCCTCCTCTGACTCCCACACTCCTGCCGTCTTCTTCCACTTCTAAGAACCTCTGTGATCACACGGGCCCATCGGATAACTGGGACCATCTCCCATCTCAAGGCCCTTAACTTTATCTCATCTGCCCAATCACTTTTGCCTTGTAAGGCAGTGTATTCACAGCCTAGGGCTTTCAGATGTGGACATCTCTGGGGGCCATTATTCTACCCACCTCACTTGCCCATATGACATGATGTAACTGATTGAGGCCAGGCTCCTCTTTGCTGACACCCTGTGATCTATTGGATCTCTGCATATTGTTGGCTGGTTAGATTATTTCCAGTTATTTTAACATTGAATAAATAATGCTGTGACAAGCATCCCTGAATAGAAAACATTTTGTAATTTGAATTATTTCTGTATAGTATGTTTTTTGGAGGGAATCTTAGGATCAAAGGGTACAATCATTTCTGTTGTTCTTGATACTGAGTGCTTTCCGAAAGGTTGGCCACTGCCTACCACCAATAGCACCGTATCAGAGAATTCTAGCTCACACTTTTGTCTTAGAGCCGGAACAGCAAAAAGTGAATCCAGCTGGCACAAGTGCCCGGGCAGGGGACTTTTGCTTAGGGTTGGGGCTGAAAATTTCTGCTCTCAAGTGGAACCTGGCCCATAGATCTCCTTTATTTTGCTCGCACACTTTAAAAAATATATACATAATTCACCAAGATAAAATTCACCATTTTAAAGTGTTCACATTTTTAGTCTATTCATAAGGCTCTACAATCAGTTTAGAGCACTCCCACCATTCCCAAAAGAAACTCTGAGTCCATCAGCAATCAATCTCCCTTCTCCTCTCCTCCCCAGCCCCTGGCAACCACCAGTCTACCTTCTCTCTATGGAGTTGCCTATTCTAGAATTTCATATAGTTGGAATCATACAGCATGTTGCCTTTTGTGTCTAGCTTCTTTCACTTGAGCGTTGTGTTTTCAAGGTTCATGTTTCGTGTGTATGTGTCACTGTTTCACCTCTGCTTGTGGCTGTGAAGGTGGCTTTATTTGAAAAACTGGGTCTTTGAAAAAAGATATGATTAAATCAAAGATCTTGAGATGAGATCACCCTGGATTTCACCTGGGACCTAAATCCTATGTCGAGTGTCTTTATATGAGAGGAAGGAGAGGGAGATTTGAGGCACAGACACAGAGAGAAGGCTGTATGCTGGCAATGTAGAGACTGGAGTGATGAGTCTACAAGCCAAGGATCGCTAGTAAACCCAGAAGCTGGACAAGGCAAGGATGGGCTCTCTCTTTCAGCCTCCAGTGAAAAAACGACCTGCCAACCTTGGTTTCAGACTGCTGGCATCCAGAGCAATAGGTTTTTGCTGTCTTAAGCCCTCCAGATTGTGGTAGTTTGTTAACAGCAATCCTAGGAAACTAACACGGCTTGTGTGAGAGCCTTTTAGTGCTAAACCCAGGAGAATCCGGCACAGAGAAGTGTCAATCTGACACTGGAAATACCCGTCATGTGTCTAATTTTTTAAAACTTAAAAATAATCTTGCCATTTAAAAAAGAATGTTGATTTAGATGTTTTTGGCCGTGCTGGGTCTTTGTTTGCTGTGCGGGATTTTTCTCTGGTTGCCGAGAGTGGGGGCTACTCTCTAGTTGTGGTGTGTGGGTTCTCATCGTGGTGGCCTCTCCTGTTGTGGAGCACAGGCTCCAGGGTGCGTGGGCTTCAGTGGCTGTGGCTCCTGGGATCCAGAACACAGGCCCATTAGTTGTGGCGCCCGGGCCCAGTTGCCCCGCAGCACGTGGGAGCCTCCCAGACCAGGGATCGAGTTCATGTCTCCTGTTTCTGTCAGGTGGATTCTTTACCAGGGAGCCACCAGGGAAGCCCTAACATTTTTTAAAATTTATTTTTTACTATGATGGATTCTTTCTTTGTTTTTATTTATTTATTGGCCACACCACATAGCATGTGGGATCTTAGTTCCTCAACCAGGGATTGAACCCATGTCCCCAGCAGTGGAACCTGCGTCCCCTGCCTTGGAAAGCAACTGGACCACCAGGGAAGTCCTCCCACCATGTTTTTTTAAACTCAAGTCAAAACACATGAGACAGCTGTGGCTCAGATGACATGTTGAGCTTCTCTTACTTAGATCGGGACCGGTCACTCTTCTACATCTCAGCTCCTCCTTCTGTCTGTCTCTCTGGTGTCCAGCTTTTGGTAGCATAAGTTGGCCATGGCTTCCAGGGAGTAGGAATGGGCAGGGGGAGCCTGTGGTCCCCTCAGCGCTCTACATGTCTTTGGGAGTATGCAATCCCACCGCATCTCAGCTTCCCTCCTTTGAAAAACGGAGATGTTTCTGGCCTGGGTTATAGAGATGATCGGGCTTCCAGCTGAAAGATGCAGCGGATGACAAAGTGCCAAGTGGTCCTCACCTTCCCGGGGCTTGTTTCTGAGCGGAGAGACACTGGTGGTTTCACTTAGGAATGAAACAGCCAAACATCTGGTGGCAGCCGGAGCCCAGAAGCCCTGTACTGGGAAGAGAGCTGAGCTTCCTTTTTCCTATTTCCTCCTGGATCAGGTCAGCAGACCCACTGATTATCTAACCAGTGAGACAGCCTAAGAGAAAGGAAGAGCTCTACACTTCCCACCACCCAGACCCGATTTTCCTGATTGTCCACACAGGTGCCCAGGGAGCTCTCTCAGGCCCCTCTGGGACTGACTTTGCAGCTGTAAAGAACAGCCAGGAAAATCATTTTGATCTTAAGACAGCTGGGGTCTCTCCTGGATTCATCCTGAGCTCTCCTGTCCTTCCAACTGTAGTGGATCCCCAGAAACCTCCTCCGACGTTCTGGAAGCCTCCCAGGAACCCCCCACAGCTGTTTTCCTCTGTCTCCAGCAATGCAGAGTTGTGTGACTGAGGCCTGCCCCTGGACAAGGCCTCTGGAAGAGCACAAGCAAGAATTCCTTTTGATCTCACAATTTCTCAAGTGCAAGTATTTAGAAATGACTCTCGCCCTGAAGCTGGTGGCCAAGGGCCAGGAGGGCAGGCTAGATGGAGGAGTGGGGCAGGCTGGGGAGCGGTGCAGATTCCTCCAAGGCCAGGCACAGAAGAGGGAACCAGTTTGCACGTCGGGGGATGGGGAGGTGCAGGAGGCAGAGGCTGGAGGGGCTCTACTCACTCAAGAGTCTGGTCTTCCATTTTCCTTTCATACTCTATTGTCCGTATACAGAAAAGTAATAAATGCTCACTCTAAAGGAGGTATTTCTATTTTGTGTCTTTAATATATACTTGAGATGTTAAAATGTGTTTTTATATATTTTCTATATATATGTGCAAGTAATACATGCTCATGGTAAAACTATATTTATGGCTTGTCTTTTTGAGTATTTTTAATATATTGTGGTTTTTGTGCGTGGAAAGTAGCATATGCTACTAGTATGAGCTAGACTAGCAAAAATAACTTGTAAAATTGAGATATAACTTATATATCCTAAAGAGTACAGATCTTAAATTGCTCAGTATATCTTCACATTATGTATGTATCTATGTAATTATCACTGTGGCAAAGGCTCCCTTGGACCCCTCCAAAGAGGTCACCTCTATTCCAACTTCTAACACCATAGATTAAAAAAAAAAAATTACTTATTTGGGCTGCTGTTCGCAGCATGAACTTAGTTCATTAGGGATCGAACTTGTGCCCCCTGAAGTAGAAGCTCAGAGTCTTTTAACTACTGGACCACCAGGGATTCCTTGTCTGGCTTATTTCACTCAGCACTAGCCTGCAAGGTTCAGATAGTGAAAGTTGCCCAGTCATGTCTGACTCTTTGTGACCCAGGCCAGAATACTGGAGTGAGTATCGGTCCCCTTCTCCAGGGTATCTTCCCAGCCTGGGGATGGAACCCAGGTCTCCCGCATTGCAGGCGGATTCTTTACCAGCTGAGCCACAAGGGAAGCCCTACATTTTTATAGATGAAGCCAAATTGGCCTTCCAGAAACTTTCACCAATGTGCACCAACATTAGGTGAGAATGCTTTAATTTAACTTTAAATTAGACGCCCCCTCCCACCCCGTGCTACCCGCCAATGGCATCTCACTTTGCTCTGTGTTGCTTTAGTTGTGAAGCTAAGTACCTTCTCTGGGATTCATTGACCATTGATACACTTGCGAAAATTCTTTTCTTCACTTATTTTTGATTGTGTTGGGTCTTCATTG
Source organism: Oryx dammah (assembly GCF_014754425.2). Taxonomy (NCBI): domain Eukaryota; kingdom Metazoa; phylum Chordata; class Mammalia; order Artiodactyla; family Bovidae; genus Oryx; species Oryx dammah. The sequence continues at coordinate 10,336,370 of NW_024070192.1, read as the reverse complement.
CTGTGCAGGCTTTTCTCTAGTTGCAGTGGCGGGGGGGGACTGCTCTCTAGTTTGTGAAGGCTTCTCATTGTGGTGGCTTTTCTTGTTGCAGAGCACGGGCTCCGGAGCGTGCGGGCTCAGTGGTTGTGGCTCCTGGGCTCTAGAGCACAGGCTTAGTTGCAGTGCACTGGCTCAGTTACCCCATGGCATCTGGGCTCTTCCTGTACCAGGGATTGAGCCTGTGTCTCCTGCATTGGCAGGTGAATTCTTTACCACTGAACCACTATGGAAGCCCGATATACTTCTTTTTTGAGGATTGTCTAAATATTTTATTAAAATCCTTTCTGTCATTCATCTTTTTAAAATTATATTTGTAAACACTGTTTGTATATTGCAGAAAGACCTTGTATTTGAAAGGCATGGAAAGGAAATAATTTTATATCTATAGCAAAACAGAGGAGGTTCTACTGATGTTAGTTTTTTCTTTTTGCTGCTCGGACTATGGATCAAACCTGTGCCCCATGCTGTGGAAGCGCAGAGACCTAACCGTTGGACCACCAGAGAATTCCCTCTGGGGTTAGTTTTGAAACTCAGCTGTCCAACCACACTCTTCTTTTGCTTGTATATTATACCTTGATCACACAGTATCAAAACGAGGCATTTAAGTTTGATTTTGGTAAGTGCTTTGGAATAAAATAAACCCAGAACTGGGAGGCACCATCACTTCTCCATTTTGACAGCATGCTTTCCTTCTGAGCCTACAATGGGCCTCAGAATCCTTCCTAACACAAAGCTTCATGTAGCCCGTGGTGACTTGAGTTGGCATGAGTTGAAACCTCTGTGCTTCCACGATGGAATGACTCCTGGAATTTACCTGAATGTAGTGATGCCCAGTAGAAGTGAGATGTAGGAGCTATCGGGGTTTGTACTGGTTTCATCAGGCTGAGGGCAGGATGATAGAGCTCCAGGCTGGGGCTGCAGGGATTCTGCCCAGAAGATCTTGCATGGCCATAGTTGGTTCTCACTGAACAGCTGATGACATGTTGGTGATGAGGTCGTGTCTGGATTTTGTAGGTGAGGAGAGAGAGAAGGGGAGATTGGTGGCCCAGGGGGTTTTAAGATAAATGTAAAGGATCCAGTTTTGGAACAAGAGGTGCTTTGACTGCGTTTGTCTTTGTTCATGCTTGTTGCTCCCGCAGGTGAGTTCCCAGAACTGGAGGGAAGGAAGCCTGAATGGCAGTGGGGGACAGCTCCTACTTCCCTTCTCCAAAGTCTTTGCTGTCCTTGTTCTAGGCTGGGCTGGCCGGGTCTCAAGTGTCAATAGTGGAGTTTTTAAGTGTCTTGTGTTTCAGGCTGGAGATCTTGGGAAAGAAAATGTATTTGGGCATTTTGCCTATTCCTTTTCCTGCACAGAGAAGCCTCCCCCATCTGCCTCCAGGTGGCTTTGCAATTTAAACTTGAAAATGCTGAAGCCTTTTCCCACAGCCACTTTGGGATGACTTCGTTACTTTCCACATCCTCCCAATTAGTTCTCTGGCTTCGTGTATCCCTCAACATCCTTTCTCATTCCACTGCGAAATGAAATGTTTTTATGCAATCTGAGGGAAATGTTTTAACATCCATATCACCACAGGTAGCCTGTCTGGGCTTCTTCATGGAGCTAAGTGGATGGTGTTAGGTACCTTGAACGTGCCTCCTTACCAACCCACCCCTCTGTATATGCGTGCACGTGTGCACATGTGTACAGGCTCACACAATTCTCTGTATACACAACCCTTTTGTATCATGTATACTACAGACATTGCACTGAAAAACCAAAACATCAAATAACATATGTTAAACCTACTTGGAGATAGGTGGTAACTGGGTGCCAGGGACCACCTGGCAATCAGGGTTGCTGCTGTCAAGGAAATTTGCTCAGTTTCTGGACTGGCAGTCAGTGGGCTGCATTTGGCACCCACATATAATGGGTGCATGTGAGCTTCATTGGTTAGTCATGTCTGACTCTTTGGAACCCCGTAGATTGTACCCTGCCAGGCTCCTCTGTGCCTGGCATTCTCCAGGCAAGAATACTGGAGTGGGTTACCATTCCCTTCTCCAGGGTATCTTACAGACCCAGGGATTGAACCAGGGTCTCCCGCTTTGCAGTCTGATACTTTACCATCTGAGCCCCCAGAGGAAGCCCATACTGGTAGTATGAAACCTTTAACTTTACTACTTGTCCTGTGATGTGTGGCCCATGCTTTGTCCAAGCTGGGTCTTTTCAAAAATTTAAAAAGTTTAGTAAGATGAACATAACATGAAATTTACCCTTTGAACCATTTTCCCCCTTTTAACCATTTCTAAGTGGACAATTCCGTGGCATTAAGTACATTCACATCATTATGTGACCATCACCACCATCCATCTCTGGAATGCTTTCATCTTCCCAAACTGAAACGGTACCCATTAAACACTAATTCCCCATCCTTCTCTCCCAGCCCCTGGCACCCACCATCTACTGTGATCTTACTCCTGCAGGTCTCTCAAAGGAGCAAAATCAGAATATTTGTCCTTCTGTGACTGGCTGATTTCACTGAGCATCATGTCCTCAGGGTTCATCCACGTTGTAGTAGGTGTCAGCATTTCCTTCCTTTTTAGGGATTAATAATATTCCACTGTATGGACAGATCACATTGTGTTTATCCGTTCATCCATCGAGGGACACTTGGCTTGCCTCTACCTCTTGACTTTAGAGATAGTGCCGCTGTGATCATGGGGGTACAAATTGCAAACAGGACTTTTTAATATGTGGAATTAATTGTCAACATTTAATAATTGGGAAATTTCACCCCCAGAATATCTGCTGTCCAGTTCCTTGTGAAAAACAAGGCGATCTGGCCATACTGGCCTGCTGTCCTGAGTGTCAGGCACTGTAGAGGAGGTGGGAACAACTCTTGATCCTGGGATGATATCATCCAGACACTGAGACCAGAGGTTGACTGCTCTATGTTATTGGGCTTATGCTGTTGTTTTTCTCATAGTCGAGTTACGAAGAAAGCAAAATATTTCCATTACTTGTGTCTCTATCAAAAGTGGAAAATAAAAAGCAGCTGGAGAGGTCTCCGTGTTCTGGGGAAAGAGGACTATTCTTACTTATTGAACATACAGATGGGGTAGATCTGTAGGCAAAGAGCCCAGAGGATTCGTTTCGTGTTATGAAATAAGCTAGCCCCTTCACCCATTCCAGGTCCCTGCTGGGCATGCCAGCTGACCTCCGGCTGGGGTTTTAGGAGTGCTGGTTAAAACCAGCTGGTTTTAGGAGTGTATAGCTCTGTCCCTATTAATGGGTTGGTAATCCCTCTGGACGACCATACCAGTCACTTCCAAGGCAAAGTTATTAGATGTATAAAGTAAGCAGGTCGAAAGACGTGTTCTAAGTCCTAACCCTCAGTACAGCTGAACGTGAGCTTTAATGGAAAAAGAGTGTTTGCAGATGTGATTAAGGATCTGGCAAGGAGAGGAGGTCATCCTAGATGAACCGAGTGGGACCGAAGTCTGATGACAAGTGTCCTTATAAGAGACAAAAGAGGAGAGATGCGGACGGAAGGGAAGGTCACATGATGATGGAGGCAGAGACTGGAGTGAGTGGTCACAAGCCAAAAAATGCTGGCAGCAGGAGCCGGAAGAGGCAAAGGAGCCGTCTGCCCCAGAGACTTCAGAGGCAGCCCTGCCGACACCTGGATGTCAGACGTTTGGCCTCTAGAATTGTGAGAGAATAAATGTGGGTTGTTTGAAGCCATCCAGTTTGCTATGCTTTGTTACAGCCACCATGGAAAACCCAGGTAGCTGGATTGTCTCTGTGGATAAAAGGAAGCTTACTGGTCAGTAACTTCAAGATATAGTTGAAGGACTTCCCTGGTAGTCCAGTGGCTAAGACTCCATAGTCCAATGCAGGGGGCCCAGGTTCGATCCCTAGTCAGGGAACTAGATCTCATTGCTGCAACTAAGAGTTCAAATGCTGCAACTAAAGCTAGTGGGAAGCTGCTATATAACACAGGGAACCCAGCAGGTGTTTTGTGATGACCTAGAGGGGTGGAATGGGAGTGGGGAGAGAGGCTAAAGAGGGAGAGGAAATATATATATATAATTATGACTGATTTGAGTTGTTGTAGGGCAGAAACCAACACAATATTGTAAAGCACTTAACCTCCAATTTAAAAAATTAGATTTTGCATGCCACAACGAAGATTGAAGATCCCGCCGCACCTAAGACCCAGAGCAGCCAAATCAATAAAGCAATTAATTAATTTAAAAAGATTCAGTTGAAGATACAAAATACAGAAATGTTTTTGGCTTCACACTGGCCTTTGTGGTCAGAATAGCAGGAGAGCCTGGGTATGGTTGGTCTATGTAACTTGCACTCCCTAAAGTGCCAAAACCACAGAGAACTCCATTTTAAAAAGAAGAAATTGGGCATGTAGATGTGATGATTTGCCCAGGGTCTCATACATAACTAGTGGCAAAACTCGAGCAGAGCAGAACCAAAGAAAAAGTGAAAGGTGGGCGATGACTGACGCTTCTCATCCGGGCGAGTGGTGGCAGGACCCTCGCTCTGTGTTTTATCTTAAAAAGCAAGTATTAGGCCCAAATATTAAAAGCATCCCTCTGCTGTTAGAACTTGTGGCTCCTTAGAAAGGATGAACATCCTTCCCTGTGCTTGTTTACCGGTGCTTTAAATTTCTTTGCAGAATTTATTTACCCACGTTTCATAGGAGAAAAACAAACCTCTTTTGAAAATGACGTAAACAGAAAACGTCAGTTGTCTAATAAAGTCTGAAGAGTAGTCATAGTAAGAAATGAATGACCAGAGCCTTTCCCAGACAGATGCTCCCATAGGGGAGGATGGAGGGATGAGCGTACTGGAAAGACGTGGCGTCCTTCCTATTGCCTGCGCTGGATGTTTATAAATTATGTGCTGCTGCCCCTGACCTGTTTCTTTAGCTGAAGTTTCCGTGTAAAACATTGGATTTCCAGAGGGGTTTTCTCTGTGGTGTGGTTTGTTCAAAAAGGTTGGCTCTTGTATTTGTTCTCCAGAATAACTTTCTCCCCAGGAACTGCCGGTGAAAAGAACCACTTCCCCAATTAATTCCAGATGTGGAATACATCAACCTGCATCTTTTCAAAATATGCACAAGCTTTTAAAAAACTCAGTTAACTTTTGTTGTTGTTGTTGCGCTGGATCTTCATTGCTGCACACCAGCTTTCTCTAGCTGTGGCGAGTGGGGGCTATGCTTCACCGCGGCTTCTCATTGTGGTGGCTTCTCTTGTCGAGCACAGGCTCTAGGCACACAGGCTTCGGGAGTTGCAGCACGTGGGCTCTAAAGCGCGGAGTTCCCTGCATTGGCAGGCGGATTCTTATCTGCTGTACCACCAGGGAAGACCAAGCTGGATTTTTTTATTAAGACGGTGGGGGTATTTAAATTGTACTCTGCTTAAAAAAATATAAGCAATCTGATGATGGCTTGAATCTGATGATTGAAAAACGTCGTTTTCCATGTTGAATCACCAGGTATCAATTCACCTGGGGGGATTTGGCTGACACCCTACAGCTGGAACCCAGAACAGCAGGAATTCCCAGGGGCTCCTTGGAGCACCCTTATGCACTGTCCCTGCGCTTCTTTCACAGGGGAACCAGAGCTCCAGCCAGGTTCTGGTGGGAGTTGGGTAGACTTCTTCAGAGTGGGGACACCCCAAGCTGTTCTTCCTGGCTCCCCCGTGGGTGCCTACAGCAGCACTGATTAGCCAAGCAGGACACTGGGACAGTGGGAAGCCAGCTAGGCAAACTGGATCCTCTGTTTAGACTTCATGGCCTGGAATATGAACAGTGTGCAGGCTCTGTGCTTTTTTTTCTTTTTTGGTGGAGCCCCAGAATCATTTTGTTTCCCAAAATACATCTAACATAAAGCATATCATTTTAACTACCTTAAGTGTATAAATCAGTGACAGTTAATGCATTCACAGTGTTGTGTATCCATCACCACTGTTTAGTCCCAAAACATTTTCATCACCCCAAGAGGGAACTTGCACTCAGGATACAGTCACCCTCCCCATTTCTCCTTCCCCTCAGTCCCTGGCAACCACAAACGCCTTTCTGCCTCCAAGGATGTGCCTCTTCTGGACGTTTCATATAAATGGAATCAGGTAGCACGCGGCCTTTTGTGTCTGGCTTCTTTTACTTAGCATGTTTCCAAGGCTCACCTGTGTTGCCACGCGTGTCAGAGCCTCACTCCTTCGTGTGGCTCAATACTATTTCACTGTAAGGCTACATCGAATTTCATTTATGTTCTTCTGTTGATGGCTATGTGAGCTGTTTCCACCTTTTGAAGACTGTCAAGAATGCTGCTCTGAACATTTGTGTACAAGTGTTTGTTCGAACATTTGTTTTCAATTCTTTGGGTGTATGTACCCAGGAGTGGAATTGCTTTGGTAATTCTGTATTTAACTTCTTGAAGACCCAGTAAACTTCCACAGTGGCTGCACCGTTTTGCATTCCTACCAGCAATATATGAGGGTTCCAACTTTTCCACATCCTTACTAACATTTCTTATTTTCTTTTCTTTCTTTTTTTTAAATTACAGTCATCCTACGGGGAGAAGTGGTGTCTCGGTGTTGTTTTGATTTGAATTCTATGATGTTGGTGATGTTGAGTGTCTCTCCTTGTGCTTCCCAGTCATTTGCCGAGGCTCCCTTGCACTTTACCAACACTGTGCAACAGCAGACAAATCTGTCCAGAAGGGAGTTGAACTGGGTGAATGGCCTTTAAGCTACTTTGTCCACGTAACTCCTGACAGAACTTGGAAAAGTCATGCCTCTGTGGTACCTTTTTATTAGGTTGATATCTGTTCTTCATCATGAGGTTTGTTAAGGTTGCAAAGGGTGTGATTTCCTGGGGTATTGTCAATTTTGACTCAAAAATAAACGGTTCCTCACTCTAGAGAAGCAGAACCTGACATTTTGTCTTGTTTCCAAGATCATTGAGCAGGTCATGATCCTCTGCCAAAAACAAACCAACCCAGAAAGCAACTTCGCACCTTAAGGTAAAAATCATAGTATCCAAATGATCACATCTTGCCTATTTCTTGTGAACCTCGACTCTATTCGATAACAACAAGATTTTTAGCCCTGACCTTTGCTCTTCTTGTCATGTGTCCTGACATTTAGAATTAGCAATATCACATGAGAAAGCAGTTGTTGGCCCACTCAGGACATGTAAATTTGGTGACTTTGGTTTTCTTGTGATTTTTTTCCCCCTTTTCAATACTTGATGGCTCTTTGGATTTGGTGAGCCGGTACTTCTGAAGTCTGCCTTTTCTTTACTCTTTGCAAGAAAACTTTCTTTTTCTAAATGCATCTGCCGCTGGATTCCTTGGGCGATTCTTTTAAATATATCAAATGAAATGTAATTTAGGTACAGTGTGGCGTCATGATACCAAAGATGTGGGCAAATTCTCCTTGATTCTTTTCTCCTCCACTTTTCACTTCTTCCACTGAATTTTATTTTAATAAAAGCATTTTTTATGTTTGACAGTAACTCAAGCATAGGTCTCTGCAACAAAAACACGTCCATAATTTAAATTTAAAATATTTTATTTCCTGTGACTCTAAGACTCTCAGTATTAAAAATTACTCTGGGTTGAGTGATTTATACAATTAATCAACTCCTCAAACCAACCAAAATATATTAAAATTGTGGTATATATTTATGATATACATATAAAAATTAGTTGCTGGACTGCATCTCTTAATGAGATGAACGGGGCTGTATGTTTTCAAATGGTTCATGTGCTGTTGGATGAATATTATTTATTATCTCAGATGTGGTTCAGAATCAAGTCCATCCCTGTTTTTCATTTTTATTGGTCTAGACCATGAGAAAACTTGTTCATATAAAATTTATACATGGTAATGGGATAGTTTTGTTTTTGAACTTCTTGGAGATTTAAGCCAAAAGTCACAGTGATTTATCATCAAAAACATAACAAAACAAAAATGACCAGATTAAATTCTCCTCCTGATGCTAAAGACTCCCGGCCTTAGCGACTTGCTGTCTTGGCAGTGGGGTTACGCGAGTGGTCTGGGTCTCTCTCCTGCAGGGAGATTCACCACCTTCCTTTGCCTTGTGGGATGGAAGGAAGGACAACCTCCGGAGGTGTGATGGGGTGAGGAGGCGGCGTCCCTGTACTGGTGGTTGGGCGGGGGTGGGGCCCAGGCTCAGCCTCTGGCAAGCTCTCCCTGGAAACGCGCCCCCGGGCGGCCAGACCCAGACAGCCTCAGACCCGCCCGCTGCGCTTTGGCCATTAGGAGATGCCGGGGCCAGGGCGCTCCGGGCGGGATAAAGAGTAGTGGGGTCCGGGGTCGCCGCGCAGACCGTCCCACCTGGGGTGCGCGACCCAGGGTGCTGCTCTGCCCATGAAGTGATCCTTCAAGGTCGAACTGCAGAAAGAGTCAAGGAACCCACTGCCCACCGATCACAAAGGGGAGGGGCGCACCAGCTTGCTGCGCGTGCGCGGGCAAGGGTGCTACCCGGCCGCGGGCTGTACATGTGGATGGCGTGGGTAGGGGGCGCCTGTTCGGAGCGCGTATCCTCTGATGTCCGGGTCCCAAGCGAGTGTGGGGTGTGTGTGTGCGCGCGCGCACGTTTGTATGTTGTACGTGTATTTGTGCGTATGTGGCTGGGATGTGGAGTAAGATGGTGTTTTGTATGAGGTGCATGCAGTGTGCTCAACACGTATGGAGTGCGTCTGCGTGTGTGTGGCGTGTTTTGTGTGTATGTGGGGTGTGTGTAGAGGGTGGGATATGTTACATGCGACGTGCGGGTGAGGTGAGTGTGGAGCGTCGCAGTTGCTTGTGATAGTGTACAGCGAGCATTTGCAGCGCTCCGGGTTCGCTTCCCATCTGGTTTGGGCTGCGCTCCCGGCTTGGGGCTCAGCGGACCTCTGCCTGCCGCGCGCAGGACCACCAGCTCGGGCTGGACCGAGTGCGGCAGGTAACCATGGAAACAGATGCTCCCGCGGCGGAGGTGGGCGGGTGGTGGGTGGGGGAGGCATCTGATGAAGGGCCCAGGCTGGATACTGGACACGCCGCCTCCTCGGTTGCCTGGGGGACCCGGGGTCCTCACTCGGGCGCTCGGCAGGCCTGGGGCGGGGCCCGAAGGATTCCTGCTGTCTCACCTCCCAGCAAGGAAGCCCTTGCTGCTTCCAGGTGTGAAGGCGCAGCAAGTCTTTGGCGCCTCGGATCATGCTCAGGGAAGACGAACCCCCGCGTTCTAAAGGTGGCCGGGAGCCTCACAGGCAGTTATCGGGTTTTATGACCCGCAGGTGCTCTTGTTGGGTCCCAGGACAAATGAAAAACCTGGGAAGGGCTGAAGGGAGGCCCGGTGTTTGGCACAGGCTTCTCTTCAGTGGAGAGGGGAGCAGCTCACAGGTTCTGGAAAGCAGACTTCACTCCCATCCAGTAGAGCCTTTGTGGGAAAAGACTGGCCAGGCCTACTAGCCTTGATACACCTGTACTCCCCTCCCACCTCTGTTCAGAGCCAGCCGGTGGGCGATGCCACCTCAGTTCTTATCCTGTGTAACGGGAGGAGGTTGGTCTAGGTCACTTTTCCTTCATTCATTCATAACCTTTATCTAGTGCAAAGATGCTCAAGTGTAGCGCCAGGGCCAGCAGCATCAGAATCTAGTGAGAAATGTAAATTCTCAGGCCGCTTCCAGACCTACCAATGTGAGAAGCACTGATCCCGGTGACCCTTGTGCTAAACGCGGGGCTGCATGATCCCTCCCATCATGGGATTCTAAAACAAACCTAGCGGGAAAAGTTCTAGCTCTTTTTTCTGAACATCCTGTGTTTTGCTTGGGGATCCATCTAAAACTAGATGAAGCATAAATACTTCTTGGCCACATCCCCAAGGCTGGTCTGAGGAGTGCGGCTACTTCAGAGAAGGAGGAGTAGAAGAAGTTGGAGTAACAGGAGGTTCGGAATTTCAACTTCAGAAGCGGCTTGAGAAAGACTTCAAGGGGTGTTGAGGAGCCCAAGAGCGCCGCCTCCTGGTGAGAGCGTGCAGGACTGACTCTAAAGAATGGGGCTTCTTGACAAAGGGGGCTTTCAGTGTCCCAATCATACACCCAGCCAGGCATGAACTACCCGGTCATTACTCGGGAACGTTTCATCCATTACTGCCAGCAGCTGGACTGGCCAAATTCAACAAAGGCTCTGAGAAAACAGGAAGTTGTGCGTGGCTGATATGTAAGAGAGTCCCCAGTCATGCCCATGTGGCTCGAGAATGCAGTGCATGGCTTTGTTTCAGCTGGGGTTTTCTCCAGACCTTTTTAGTCAGGCTAAAGTAAAATGAACTTTGTACAGAGAACTGCAACATTAGTTTTCCGTGGAGTCCTGATTTCCTCTGATAGGTACTGAGAAGGGTGCAGGGCCTGGTGGAAATCCAGTGTACTTTTGTGGAGGGGTCGGGGGGCAGTCTTTGGACACTGGCCTTGGGGAGGCTGAGTGCTGCCCTCCAGAAGCGTCCTGGGCTGGCCACGCTGTGGGAAGGGAGGGGAGGCGGGAGGGGCGTGGACAACCAGAGTGGTTATCCTGACTCTGGAAAACCTCCTTTATTATTTTTGTTTTGTTGTGTCTACCAGTCAGCATTTTTCCTTAAATCAACTCACTCTTTTTCACTTAAGTTACTTTTAAAAGGAAAAAACTTAGAAAATAACAGACACAAATGGAAAATCAGTAGCATTCACCCAAGCTGAAGGTGATCATAAAAACAAATATAAGGCAAATAACAGGGTTGTAACACTCCACCCTGACATGGTTGCCCACCAGAGTTCTGAGCCTGGGTCTTCTCTCTGTGCTAGAGGGAGGTGTTTAAGATTTATTATCAGCAAGCAGCAACTTTCTGTTAGAGAAACAAGAAGGTTTGGAGATGAAAAGGAAGGCAGTGTGACTTTCTCACTCTGTGATACCCTCTTTATATAACTCCTAAAACGTAACACATGGGCCTTCTGTGGGCCACACCCTGTTTTAAAGAGTTTGCAAATACTAATTTCATCATTGAGACCACCTCATTAGACAAGTGCTGCTATTGGTTCTGATTTTACAGATGAGGAAACTGAGGCCCAGAGGTGAGAACCTGTCCAGGGCTGCAGAATGTTGAGTTAGTGAGTGTCAGAGTTCAGGAGCTGTTTGAACCCGTCATCTGCTCAGGGTGGTGTCCCCCACCCCCCAGCCCACCCCCAGCTGCATAGATGGGAATCAGCCCACTGCTCACAGCCTGTCTCAGCTCCCATGTTCCTGATGCAAGAAGTTTATTCAGTGTTAGTCAACTGCCGGGACATTTTTGGGGTGCTCTGGGGATGACAGACATCTGTGGTAGCAGAATACTTAATGTGGGCCAGGGCAGATTATTTTTGTCTCTTTTCTCTCTCTTTTCCTTTTCTGTTTGAAAAAGCCGATCGAGAGTGATTCTTAGAATATCTGTTGGCTCATCCCTAGAAAGTAGGCTAGCGTGACCATGGTCGTTGTGGGCTATTGGTGAAAGGTTGGGTGTCTCTTGGAGATGGGGGTCATGGCGGTTACGCTGGCATCTCTGAGCGCTCACTGCTCCATGCACAGGGATGCGAAGGGATGCCCCACCCACCGGTTCCCTCCAGCCTGATTTGGGCCTGTCCAGATTCGGAAGCTGGTGTGGGCAGTCAGGAGGGCCTGGGTATCCCAGTAGGGCTGCACATGGTGGGGGTGGGGTAGTCCTTCCAGGACAACTATGGGATGCAGGGCCAGGGAGACGCAGGGCCTTTCCGGTCAGGCAGGACTCCAGCCCCAGGCTGGTGGTTAGGCAGCTTTGGAGGGCAGGTTGGGATGGATCCTGCAGACGGAGATGGGGCTCAAACTGCAGGTAGAAGCAAGAGGTGCGGGCAAGGGAGAAGAGGGATTCATAGACAAGGAATCGGCAGATCCTGACAAACCCGTCCTTCAAAGAATGTGTCTCATTGTTACAGCTGGATTTATATGCAAGAGCTGAATTGGACAACTTTAGCATCTCCCATAGTAGGGTTTTCATTATCCCCAAGGCTACTATCTAAGAACCACCTGCCTCGGTGCTTCGTCCTGGGGTAACCTCAGAGACGTGGACACCTCCTTATTATCCCATTTTTCCAGATGAGGAAACTGAGTCTGGGGGAGGTGAACTACTCCCCTTAGGCCATGGGGACAAACTGGAGCAGTACTTGGTCTGACTCCAAAGGCCATGCTCTTGAAAGCTGTTGTGAGTGCACAGTCCCTGAAGTGGCTCAGTACTGACCGAGTCCAAGGCACTGGACATTGGCCCCCTGCCCCTGGCCTGGCCACCCAGGTCCGCTCTGAGACCAGTCAATGCTCACCTTTTCTTGAAACTTCTCCAAGGTTATGTCTTATGTGTAGACTTCCATCACACACACCCCCCTCCCCTTCCCCACAATTGCATTCTACCATTTGCAGCATTTTTTTCTTTAGTTAAGCAATGTGGCATAGAGTTCTGGTTTCCTATCAGTTCTCATCCCCTCTTTGCTTTCTAATGGGGAGTCCACCCTTTACCAGCTTTTGCTGGCAGTCCAACCAGGGCCCGTTCCCAACAAGAATGGGTAGGTTCCCTGTGTTTGTCAGCCTCCTAAGAAAATAGGAGTTTATTATACCCTGGATCCAAGTGGGAAGGCTGTAAGAAACCAGCAGGCTTTAGAATAAAAAGTTGCACCCACATTGGTCACTGTGTTTTGGTAACAGCCAGTGGGGTCCTTTATTCCCATCCGTGCTTTCTGCCTGGCGGTGTACTCCTGGTGGGCTGGGTGCAGGACTCCTGGTCAGCTCAGATGGAGATGGCCCCTGCGCCGGAGGTATATGGACTCAGGGCTGGGGGCTCCAGGGCAGAGCCTCCTCATCGCCCACTGGAGCTGGAGTTTGGGGTCTGAGTGATTGAGGCTTCAGTCCTATTGCAACCACCAGCAGGCCTGCTGCACCTTCCCAAGTGGGCACTCGGGTACCCCCCTCCCCATCACCGTTTACTCAGTGACCCCTCCCCCAGCCATGCCCCCCTCCCTGTCCGCTGCTGTCATGGAGCTGGTTCTGCTGTAAGAGGAGGGGAGGAGGCCGAAAGGGGGGTTGAAGGAGAGGGAGGGGGAGGGAAGGTTTGGGGGCATCTTGGGAGTCTGGGGGCCGTGGGCCAGTGAGCGAGATTATGCCCCCAGGGATGATCTAAACCTGGGCAGGGGTCAGATTGCCAGCATCATCATAGCCAAGCCTGGGCTGGGGCTGTGGGGACACGGAGGCATGTAGGCCTGGTCCCATGTCTTCTGAGGAGAGAGGCCCATCCATATCCAGTAGATCATCACAGCAGGAGTAGGCTCAGACCCTGTTTGCCGCTTCTGGAGGCTTCCTGGAAGAGGTGGGCCTGGAAGGACAGGTGTGTGTTGGGTTGGGAAGAAGGGATGGGGCAGGGGGAGGTGGAGGAGATGGAGCAGGTGGAGGAGATGAAGCAGACAGGCCTGGAGGCAGGGAGTAGAGGGAATTTGGGTGGGGACAGACAGTGCCTGGGGCACCCGTGTCAAGCGGAGACTGAGGAGCGCCCCTGTGGGAATTCCTGACCCTCAGCTGGACCTAGGAGGGCACAGGGTGGGTGCAGGTAGGGGCCCAGGGGTGCAGAATGACTCCAGCTTCCTCACAGCTCCACCTCCTGGGTCTCTGACCTTGCGCAGGGGGTGTTATGCGACCTCAACCAGGAGAGTTGCAGCCACCAGCAGTCCCGTCACCAAGGGAGGCCAGCCACTTGGCAGGAGGGCAGACCCTAAGGAAAATCAAAGGATTGGTGAACGAGAGAAATGAGAGCATGTCCCTCACCCTGACTCTTTAATGGCAGGCGAAGTGTCCCCAGGCCACCCCCACAAGCTCCCTGGTTTCATCACACACTACCCCGCACCCACCCCCTCCCCCCGCCTTGTTCACTTGCTCCAGCTGCACTGACCTCCTGGCTTGTGTTCTGTGTGACCCCTCACAGCCCCTGCCCAGTGAGGCCTGCCCATCCCTAGGCAGGTGCCCCCAAGAGCTGCCACCGTGCCAGCGCCTGGGTGACCTTTGCTCCTGAGATGGGTCAGGGTTGGGGCAAGGATGTGTGTTGGGGAGGCTGACAGAGGAAGACTCCAGGAAGGAGTCCTCACGTGGCCATGCAGCCTGGAGGTGGCCTGTGCAGTGGGCAAACTGCCAGCTCCTCTGGCCCTCAGCCTCCCCAGGTTAAACTAGGCTGCTCACGCCCACCGGCTCTCCTGCATATGCAGCCGAGGTGCACAAAGTGCGGCGCCAGGTGCCATGGGGATGTCAGGGACTCCAGATGTTCCCAGGAGCCAGGGACAGGAAGGAGCAGGTGACACCAACTGGCTGGTGGGGCACCCTGGTTGTGGCTCTGCAGGCCCCCATCCCCTGCAGCTGCCTGGAGGCACACCTGAGGGGGTCGTGGTGGTCTCCTGGAGAATAGGCAGTAGGGTGCTGAGGAGCCCATCGTTGGCCTCTGGCACGATGCCCAGCAGTTTGCACATGAGCTCGTACACGTGGATGCTCTCAAAGGGCTCCACCTCCAGGCCCTTCTTAAAGCTGGGGCCCACGGCCCGGAAGATGGTCTTCATGTCCATGACCTCATTGTTGAAGCCGTGCTCCCCGTTGTTGAACTGCACGTTCACTCTCTGCCAGGAGGGAGGGTCCTGAGTGAGTTTGTGCTGACCCTCCCAGCCCTCCCCACCCTCTCCAGGAGCACCACCTGCTGGGCCCTGGGTTGCAGAGGACCGCTGGAGGGAGTTCGAATGCCGGGGTGGGGGGGTGGGAAAGATTCTGAGCCTCTGTGTCTCTGAATTCTCAGCCGCAAAGATCAGTGGCCCAAAGAAGGAGCCTCAGCGAAGACCCAGAGACATGAATGGAGACCCGCGTAAACGGGGTGGAGCTTCAGCCAGGGACACACCCTGGGCTTCTTTCCATGGCTGGGTGCCCACACTTCAGTACTTCTTCCCTAGAATCCTGCCCCTGCTCTGCATATTGCTTCCCTCTCAGCCTCCCTGAGCTCTCTCACCTCTTCTGTGTCACTTTTACAGTTAGCCTTCCCACTTTACCCTATACACGCATGTGCACACACAAACACACGTATGCATGCACACCCATGCACACAGGTATGCAATGCATGTACACACCCCAATTCCTGTCGCATGGTGTGGGTGTGTCCCTTTGGAGGCTGACACGCCTCAAGTTGGGGTCTGACTAGAAACAGGGGAGTACTTTCTACAGAACCGGAGAGAGACTCAGCAGGGCAGAGACGTGCCTGTACCCTGGAACTCACCCCGTGGATGACGTAACCTGGGTCACTGAACATAAGCAGAGGGGTGACCCGGGAGTGATTGGCGTAGTGGAGGGATTTGGGGAAGAACTCCTTCTTGTAGACGTGGAGTCTGGGGTGGGCGTCCTTGAGGGCCGCGTACACCTTCTCCAGCATTCCTTCCTTGGGGAGCAGCATCCCGTTTGGTCCGTAGTCTAGGAGCTCGAACTCAATGTCCTTGAAGCTGAAGTTGGAGAACTTGTGGAACTCCACCAGGTCGCTGGCCGTCTTGTTGACGGTGGTCATGCCGTGGTCGGACACGATGAGCAGGTCAAGGCTGCTCTCCAGGCCGCTCTTCCTGATGCTGTCCCGGAGGTAGCCCACGGTCCTGTCCACCTGCATCACTATCTCCTTCCTCTCCTGGGACTCGGGGCCGTACCTGTGGCCTGTGGAGTCCGGCTCTCCGAAGTAGAGGGTGACCAGGTCCAGGCCCTCGTCCGTGAACCACTTCATCACCGTGTCGATGTTGGCCCTCCACTCCGCCTCGTCCTTGTAGTTGTGTAGGATGCCTTGCTTCCGGCTCAGCGTCACGGCCTCGCCTTGGTAGGTGACATTCCCGCCGGGGTAGAAGAAGGAACCGGTCTTCAGGCCCTGTGCGGGGAAGGTGGAATTAGGGCCGTGGGCCTCCCCCCACTTGTCCCCTGCTGAAACATCTGCCCAGACCGCCTGCCCCCAGACTGCACGCTCACCCATCCCTGCTCCTGCCTGCAGCCACGGGCCTTCGTATTTTCTGAAAGACCTTTCATAGCTCTTATCTTCTGTTATTAGGGCTGATACTGATTTTATAGAGGCCAGTGGACTCAGCACTAATCAGATAGTGGATATAAAAGTGTCCCCAGATATGCTGTGTCCTCATCATCACCGTGGCCGTAGGTCAGGGCGCCGCTCTGTGAGCTCTCCCGTACGACCTGCAGCCCGGCCTCTCCTGCCATGCATCCATCAGCCCCTCTATTGCCTGCCCTTCTAACCTTCAACCTGGCCATCCGTCTGTCTTTCCATAAACCAATTGCTGTTTTGTTTACAGATCCATCTGTCCTTGCTGCCATCTGTCCACTGCCTCAGGTCATCATATCCACCTTGAGATGTCAGTTCTCGGCTACGCTTTCTGCAAGCAAGCCTGGTGTCTGGTAGCTCCTTCTGAAGTGAGGGGACTCAGATGTGAGTTGGATGCCCTGCCTGTGAAGTTTATTCTGGGCTCACCTTGAAATCATCCATTTGAGTTTGTTGTCAGGAAGCCCAGAGCATTGCAAGAGGCTGGGGTTCTGGGCTTTTCACTGGGATGACCCACCTCTTACTCTTATCTTTCACCCTTTAGAATTCGACTGCCAGGCCCTGAGAGGGGATCCAGGATGAAGCTATTTCATTGTTCCCTGCCTGTTAGTGGAGTGACATTATTTTCCCTGTGGCCCCCTTCTCACCAGTGCCGAAGCCCAGTTTGGATGCAACAATCCCTCTGGGTCCCAGGGAGGACAGGGCTGCCTGTGCAGACATTGGTGGGTCCTCATGGGCACCTGGTTCCATCTCCCATGGGGCCCCACCCAGCACCTCTCCCAAGCTGGGAGCACTCAACTCCCGGGTCCCGCCGTGGACGTCCCGTGGGCATGCCATGGACACGGCCTGGACGTCCCGTGGGCATGCCATGGACACGGCCTGCTCGGCCAGGTCCCCCTCCCGCCTCCTCCGTCTGTCCAAGTGGGCGTGGGTGCAGCATTACCTGCCTCTGGGCAGTGATCCAGATGGGTAAGCTGCCGTTGTCCCACCATCTCTGGATGCCCAGTGTGGTGTGGTAGGGCCACTTCAGCTTGCTGCTTGTGTTGTAGAACATGTTGTGAACCACCCCATGGTTCTCGACGTATTTGCCTGTGGGATGGCAGAGGGGGGTGGTGGAAGGGAGGGCACAGCCAGGGAAGGGGGCGGGGAAGCACACGTGGCCCTGGGAACCGGGCTGGGCCACCACAGCCACGTACACCGGCCCAGAGATTCTGCTTCCACTTAGAGCAGTTTATCCTGCTGCTGAACTCTTACAAAGGCGTAAATGCACACGTTCCGGGATATCGTTTGCAGCCTCGTTGGTTTTAGCAAAAGATTGGGAACAACCTGGCTGGCTATCTGGAGAGAACTAATTAAATCAATTATGGCCCAACCATGAAATAGAATCTCAGGCAGGAAGATAAATGAACCAAGAGAAAGTGTCTTTTTTAACTTATTTTTTTCAGGATTTCCCTGGTGGTCCAATAGTTAAGATTCCACCTCGCAATTCAGGGTACGTGGGTTTGATCCCTGGTCAGGGAACTAAGATCCCACATGCCGCAGGGCCGCTAAGCCCATGCACCGCAGCTCCTGAGCCCTCGAGCCACAGCTAGGGAATCTGCGTTCTGCGACGAGAGATCCCACATGACGCAACAAAGACCCGGTGTATGACAACTAAGACCTGACACAGCCAAATAAATAAATAAATAAACTTTAAAAAAACCACCAAACCCCAAAAAGCACTGTTGGAAGCCTTGTGCACTGTTGGTAGGAATGTGAAACGGTGCAGCTGCTATGAAAAGCAGTGTGGTGTTTCCTCAAAAATTAAACAAAAATTATTTCATGGCAATGCCCAGTGTTCTTGCCTGGAAAATCCCAGGGACGGGGGAGCCTGGTGGGCTGTCGTCTCTGGGGTCGCACAGAGTCGGACACGACTGAAGCGACTTAGCAGCAGCAGTAGCCTCCATGTGAGTTCAGAAAGTAAAAGAAGAGGGGTGTTGAAGAGTCCACCTCCTTCCTTTGTGTTCCCCATTGTCATGTGGTAAGTAAGGAGGTGATATGCAAAAGGGAGCACCAGGGGCCTCTGCTTGCGTGTGGAAGGGGCCTTGGTCATGAAAATGCTGGTGTGAGAATAAGCTGTCTGTATGAGTGACATGCCTTAAAGTCATGCTTCCCTGGCAGCTCAGATGGTAAAAAAGATCTGCCTGCGATGCAGGAAACCCTGGTTCATTCCCTGGGTTGGGAAGATCCCCTGGAGAAGGGAATGACAACCCACTCCAGTATTCTTGCCTAGAGAATTCCATGGATAGACCATGCGGTCGCAAAGAGTCACACGACTGAGTGACTAACAGTTTCACTTTCAAAGTCATGTCCACCCAGAGCCTCTGAATGTGACCTTGTTTGGAAATGAAGTCTTTGCAGATGTCATTAGTTTTGTTAAGGTGGCAGCATCCTGGGGACTTCCCTGGTGGCATGGTGGTAAAGAATCTGCCTGCCAATGCAGGGGAAAGGGAAAGTTAAAGTCGCTCAGTCATGTCCGACTCTTTGTGACCCCATGGACTATACAGTCCATGGAATTCTCCAGGCCGTAATACTTGAGTGGGTAGCCTTTCCCTTCTCCAGGGGATCTTCCCAACCCAGGGATCGAACCCATATCTCCCGCGTGGCAGGCGGATTCTTTTCCAGCCGAGCCACAAGGGAAGCCCAAGGATGTTGGAGTGGGTAGCCTACCTCTTCTCCAGGGGATCTTTCCTACCAAGGAATCGAACCAGGGTCTCCTGCATTGCAGGCGGATTCTTTACTGACTGAGCTACTGGGGAAGCCCTCCAATGCAGGGGACATGGGTTCAGTCCCTGGTCTGGGAAGATCCCATATGCTGCGGAGCAGCTAAGCCTGTGTGCCACCACCACTCCGGAGCCTGTGAGCCACAATTACTGAGGCTGCATGCTGCCACTACTGAAGCCTGGGCGCCTAGAGCCTGTGCTCTGCAGCAAGAAAAGCCCCCACAATGAGAAGCTCACGGCACTGAGTGAGGAGTAGCCCCTGCTCACTGCAACTAGAGAAAGCCCACGTGCAGCAATGAAGACCCAGTGCAGTAAAAAAATAAACAAATAAAATTATGTATAAAAAAAAAGATGAGGGCATTCCTGATCAGGTGGGCCCTAAATCCAATGACCGGTGTCCTTAACAAGAAGAGGAGAGATGCACAGAGGGGAGATGGCCGTGTGACAGGGGGCAGGGACTGGAGAGCTGCGGCCACAAGTCCAGGATCGCCTGGGTCCCCAGAAGCTGGGACAGGTGGGAAGGATCGTCCCTTCCAGCCTTTGGAGGGAGTGTGGCTCGGTGACACCTGGATTTTAGGCTTCTGGCCTAAATAGAGCAATGGTGGGTTCGAGGGTGGCTGGGAGCAAGCAGTGGAAAGAGGAGGAGCCTCAGGCTCAACTCTCCTGCCTTTCTGAATCCTGGCCACACACCTCCACCAAAAGCCCTCCTGGGATGCCACCCTGGGTGTGGTCCCCACTTACGATGAGACCTCCAGGTGTTTTTTATCTGCCTCTATCACTTGCCCCCGACAGTAAGGGTTCCTGACATCCCCTTTGGCCGGGTCGTGTCTGCCCAGTGAGGGTGTCCCCTCCTTGGCCTCACCATTGCCCTTGCACTGTGTGCCCCCCCGGGTCTAGACTCCATGCCCGCATTGCGGTTCGCTTTGCGGGTTCCCTGGTTTCTCGGCTGCACCCCCACGACCCCAAGCCCCATCTGAGGCCAACACTCACCAGTGACCAGAGTGAAGTGGCAGGGGCTCGTCAAGGTGATGAAGGCTGGGGTCATGTAGCGAGCTTTCACCCCGTCCAGTGCCATGGCATCCAGGTTGGGGGTGTCCACGTCCTGGTCATAGTTCCAGCGGAAACCGTCGAAGGATACCAGGAGCAGCTTGTTCCGGGAGGCCTGCTGGCGGACAGGCGCCCCTGATGCTGGAGCCAGGAGGGTGGCCAGGGCCACAGCGAGGAGGACAGCTGGGGCTCCCATGATGGGTTTGCCAGAGATGCAAGTACTGAGGGAAGTTTTCTGCTGAAGAGCAGAGCAAAGTCCCAGGGTCACTGAGCAGCTCTTATCCTGTGCATCTTTGAACTGAGACCGTGCAGGAGCCTCAGAGAGCGGCCCCTGGCTGCTGTGTCTGCACCGCCCTGGGCCTGGCCCTCGGGCGCATCTGCCTTTATTGACAGCGGATCTGAGCTCGCTGCCCTTCCCGCTTCGGGCACAAGTGTCTTTCCAGGGAGGATGGTGGCCATTCTGGAAGGCGTGGCGAGCAGAATCGACTCAGTCCATCGGGAAAGCCCGTGTCTGTCCCCAACCCCAGCTCTCATAGCGACTCCAGGTCCCTGTGCCTGGCTCACTCTGTCCCAGAGCACCCGGGTGGGGCCCCTTCCTCCAGACTATAATTTGGGGAGGCCTTTGGACCAGGGCTGTGGGTTCAGGGTTCAGGAGGCTGGCCTTGTGTATGGGGACTCCCCAGCCTGGGGGAGAACCTCTTCCCCTTCCTGCCCATGCTAAGGGGGCTCCTGCGGCGGGGCAGGCAGTGCCTGCCTGGATTAGTGCCTGCTGTGCCCTCCTTCTCAGGCCTCAAGGAGCCCCAGAGGGTACAGGCATGCGCAACCTCACTGTTGGATTTCATCAGCAAGATGCTAAGCAGTGTGGCCTCCCTCCTTACGCTGTGCTCATGGAGAGGGCAGTGTCGGGAGGGACCACTGATTTCGTCGTGCAGTTTTCTGTCTCTCTCACTCACTTTCTCTCCATCTGTCTCTTTGTCTCTGTCTCTCTTTCTCACTCCCTATGAAACATGTTCCGCCAGCCAGGTCCCATTCCAAGTCGTGCGGACACGGCAGTGAAGGAGACAGACGGTGCTCTTGGCTTCTTCCAGTTTGGTTGGGGACACACAAAATGAGCCAACGAGTGAAGCAGCAGAATAGTGGGAGTCAGCAAAAAGAAGGAAAGCAGGGGAGTAAGATAGAGCGTCTGTCTGGCGGGTGATCAGCCGGGCCTGGCCAGAGGATGACTGAGGGAGTGATCCTGGGGGTTGTCAGTCTGGGGAGTAGATGGGAGGGCGGCACCCTGTGGCTGCGGTATGGAGTCTGGCATGCTTGTGCAGTGCAAGGGGGAAATGCCATGGTGTGGTTTTAAGCATGTGAGTGACATACACTGATCTAGCATTAAAAACAAGAAACTTCACTCAAGCCCCTCCCTTTGCAGGACTGGACAAGGGGGCGGGGGCGGCGCTCCACAGGGAGGGGACTGCTGGTGTCCAAACCAGGATGGGGGCTGGGGAGTGACAGGTGTGGGTAGTTAGGAGGCTCTCCTGGAAGGATTTGCTTCCAGACTGCATGCTGGGGAGACGGAAAGGGAGCAATCGAGGGAGACGTCCAGGTTTCCTTCCTGGAAAGCTGGGGTGATAGTGTCTTGCAGCTATCCCATAGGGTGGTCAGAGGTCAAAGGGCAGGTCGAGGGCAGAGCATTCTATCTTGGCCACGTCTACCTGAGGGGAGGTGTCAAATAGTTGGTATGTCCCGAGTTAAATTGTCTTCAGCTGCTGAACTGCTGAGGGCGGTTCTACCTAGGACTCTGCTTGGCTGGCGAGAGGGATTATTGTCAGGCGATCCCCAGGGTCTCAGAGCCACCCGCAGCCTCCTCTGCGGTGAGGCAGTGGGGCCCCAGGGTACAGATTCTTGGGCCCTTTCCCCCATCTGAGGGGCCATACCCTGGAGGGGTCCACACACAGTGCCGCCCCTCATGAGCCTCTCAGAGGCTGGAGTCTGAGAGATGGAGATGGTCCCCTGCATGGACTTCTACAACCAGGATATGTAGGGACTGCCCTGTGCCGGCTTTGTGCAGGGCTGGGGCACACAGGGCAGGCTTTCCTTCACTGAGCTTATGGCCCGGAGCTCCACCCATGGACCTGGGCGAGGAGCTGCCAAATGTACCAGGGAGGAAGTGTGGGTGTCTTAGGAGAGGGCAGTGGGGACCACATTCATTCTAGTGCTGGAGTGGGGACCTGAAAGACCCTCTGAGGATTCAACATTTCATGCTGTGCTGTGCTGAGTTGCTCAGTCGTGTCCCACTCTTTGGGACCCCATGGACTATAGCCCACCAGGCTTCTCTGTACATGGGGATTCTCCAGGTAAGAATACTGGAGTGGGTTGCCATTTCCTTTTCCAGGAGATCTTCCTGACCCAGGGATCGAACCCAGGTCTCCTGCATTGGAGGAGGATTCCTTACCATCTGAGCCACCAGGGAAGCCCATGACTACTAGAGTGGGTAGCCTCTCCCTTCTCCAGGGGATCTTTCCAACCCAGGAATGCAGGGTCTCCTGCATTGCAGGCGGATTCTTTACCAGCTGAGCTACCAGGGAAGCTTGCACAGATCTATAGGATGGATTTAGCTGGGAGATTGGAGAAGGAAATGGCAACCCACTCCAGTGTTCTTGCCTAGAGAATTCCATGGACAGAAGAGCTTGGTGGGCTGCTCTCCATGGGGTCGCACAGAGTCGGACATGACTGAAGTGACTTAGCAGCAGCAGCTGGGAGATATATGGCAGGAAAACCTTCCAGGCAATGACAGTGATGAGGTGGAAGAGGGGACCAACCAGGCTTCAGGCTGGAAGGCAGGCCTGGGGGACTCAGGATTTTATGTTAGTTATTCTAATGTTTGTTCTCCTAATATCTTCTAATGTGTATTATTCTTCCTTTTGTCTATAATAAAATGTCTGCCAAGGATAAAGACTACATTTCCCAGCATGCCCTGCAGTGCAGTTTGGCCATGTGAGCATGCCCTGGCCAATGGGTTGAAAGAAAAAATATTATGCGATAGCCCTCAGTCTCCTCCCAGTGCCAGCTTTGCCCCTCTTTGGATTCTTCCTCTCTCTGGTGCCTCAAGCTCAGAGGCTGCCCGGAGAACTGATGATAAGGGGCACTCTGAGAGAGGTTACACAGAAGAAGCCTGGTCCCCCAAGGCATCCTGGGCAGTGTGGCCAGCCCGCCTTGAATGGCTCAGCCCCTGGGGAACCCTCGCAAGGGAGAGTTACACACACTCTCTGCTTCCATTTCCGTTATTTGGGTTTTCTGTCACTCTCAGCAGGACCTAATCCGAGGCGATAATAGGATAATGGCCCTGGGAGGCACTGCTGGGCTTTAAGCAGGTGGAGTGACATGATATGCTGGCTGCTGCATGAGGGGTGGGAGGTGGGAGGTGAGTAAAGGGCTGATGCAGTGGTCCAGGGGTCAGGCCGGGGCCAGGGGCAGAGGGGCACAGACCTGGGGTACGAAGGCGGTGAGTGGGTGTGGGGTATGGGGAGGGAGGGGTCGCTGTTCTCTTCTCACTCTGTGCTTCCTCCTGCTGGTCCCCATCAGGGATGTGGAAATTCCCTCTCCTGCCCACCCTCTCCTGCCGGCGTGGCTTTCTGGCCTGAAGGTGGCATGAAAGATCTGCTTCCTGCTCTCAGCCAGACTTGGGGTAGTTCCTCTCCCTTTTTTGACTCCACCTCACTCACGTTTTGTCACAGGGAGCCCCTTAGCTCACCCCCTGTTAGTTTCCTTTTTATTCCCTGGTCTCCTAGAGCTTATCACCAGAAAGAGAGTATGTTGACTGTAGCTAACAGTTATAAGGTAGCTCTGCAGACCGAACCCTCGGCTTCATCCATGATCTTGTTCAAGCTTTGCAGCAGTTCTTGGAGGCAGGAGGTAGTAATAGCCTCACTTTATGCTTAAGGATACTAAAACAGAGAGGTTTAAGGTCACTGAGCAAGCGGAGGAGCTGAGACTTGAGCCCAGGTGGTGTTTTGCCTGCAGAATCCCCCTTGGAAAACTACTAGATCCCAGTGACTTACCAGCCGCTTGGGATCTTCTCGTCCGGCTTTGGGGCTATTGATTTTTTTCTTTAAAGAATAGTGCAGCTGTGAGTATCTTGGTATCACTGACTTTTTCCTTTTCTTTCCCATTCACATTGTTTCCCTGGGGGACAGTCCTTAGCGAGGGGTTATCAGACAAAGGATGTAGAGGCTGCTTGGTTCTTATAATCAAATTGCCATCAGGATACTAGTGGGTAGATGCTAGTACCGCCTCTGGGCCACTGTTTTCATTGGATTTTATTTTTTGTTCCTTTTGGGTGTAATGATATCTTAACGTATTAAGCCAGGAAGGCTGGGAGTTTCATATCACGATTTCTTATCTTGAGCTCTCCACGTACAGATGCTTCATCATTTCTGACCGTTGATCCAGCGGTCAAAGTGATCACTGAGTCTTAGGGCTTTATTCTCTGTTTAATTTGCAGTGTATATTTTGGGGAAGATATACTTCTGGATTCTATTTTCCATAGACTTCCATCATTTATATTAATATTTGTCACTTGTAACTTTCCCTACCCTCTTGCATGCTGGTCATTCTTTAGGTAGACTCAGAGCTCCCTGTAGGCAGGCATTGCCATATTGTTCTTTGCTGGTGTGATGCCAGCCCAGAGTATGTACTCAATGTATATTTGTTGAATATGAATAAATACATTTAAAGAGAAAAATTATGCAAGTATCTATCATACTTTCTGGTTAGGCAAAACCTTTTCAAGAATAAGCTTATTTTTTGATAATTTAGACTTATGGAAGAATTGCAAAGATAGTAGAGAGTTCCCATATACACCACGCCCAGTTTCCCCTATTATTAACATCTTACATTATGTGGTATTTTTGCACAGTTAATGAGCCAATATAGATTAAGTCATGTTTAACTCAAGTTCATATTCTGTTCAGATTTCATCAGCGTCTGACCCAGTGTCCTTTCCCTGCTCCAGCATCCCACTTTGCATTGAGAAATCACACCTCCTTACATTTCTCTTGGGTGTTTCAGTTTCTCATAGTTTCCTTGTTTTTTATGACATTGACAGATTTTAAGGAGTGCTGGTCAAGCCTTTTGTAGAATATCACTCAACTGGAGTGATATGATGTTTTCCTCTTGATTAGACTGGGGTTGTGGGTTCTTGGGAAGAAAAGCATGGAGATAAAGCATCTTCTCATTATATCATGTCAGGGGTACATACTGTCCACATGACTCATCACTGTGGATGTTGACCTTGACCAACAAGGTCTGGCCAACAGAGGGTCAGTCAGGTTTCTCCACCACGAGTTACTGTCTCCTGTCCTCGTTTTTCATGTTCAACTTTCAGGAAGGAAAGTCATTACATGCCACCCACACTTAAGGAGGGAGGGGTCATGCTTCACCTCCTTGGGAGAATCTGCATACATTTGTCTGTTCTTCCTCTTTGTTTATTAATCATTTCTTCCAGTCTGGACCCATGGATATTTATTTTATACTTTGAATTATAATTCAGCGCTACTTGATTTATTGCATTGCTCAAATCACTCCAGCATTGGCCACAGGGAGCTCTTGCGGTTGCCTCTTGCATCCCTCTGACTTGCCCCATCATTTGTTTCCATGAGCACTCCCTTGCTTTCTGGAGCACAAGATCTCCTGGGTCATCTTGGACATGTCCTACCTCAGTCCTAGAATCTCAAGCCCCGGTTCCTTGAGAGGCTGGAGTATGATATTAGATCTGGGTGGTGGGTGTGTACCCTGCTGCTGGGGTGCTGATAAAGCATTTTAAAAGTCACCGTCTCAGCTGTTCTTGAAGCCAAGGGCTCCCCAGCTGAGTCCGCTGCATGTGCAGCTTTGAGAGACAGGGCTGATGTCTCCTCTGGGCGCAGCATTTATGGGCAAACCAGGATGCATGGTGGAAAGAGGTCCTGAAGGGCCCCTATTTGAGGACACAGAAGGAAGCATGAGGGGGGTTGTTGGCTGCTTTTCTTGTTTAGGGTGTCGTTGGTGCCCCACAGGACCTCACCCAGAGGCCTCCTTAGCCTGGGGACCAGGTAGATTTGACACGTTCAGTTGGCCATGTGCAACACACAGGTACCCTGGCCAGCTGAGCAGCATGTGGGGCTCAGGTTAGGACGAACCAGCCTGCCCAGCTGTGTTTGGTTTCTGCTGGGGAGAGAGACATACCAGGCATTGTCCCCATAATCTCGTTTATGACCTGGTATGAGTAAATTACGTTGCAGTTCTTTCTGTCTCCCTGTTAGGCTGTGAGTGACTCTTTGTCCCCGCCTTCTGGCACACAGCAGGCATTGTGTCATTCCTGATGCCTGTTTAAAAGAGTCCGTGGGTGACGTTAGCAGGTCAGGACCGCTGCTGTGGCCTTCTGCCCCCGGCCAGTCTCCTTGCTTTTCTTTTGTCTTCTTCTGAAAATGGGAATCTCTGTCTCTCTGGCCACTGTGGGCGCCCCCCCACCCGCTGTGCTGCCTGCCGGGGAGCCCCAGATGCCCTGGTGGGGAGTGGGTGTGGAAGCAGGGCCCCTCCGGCCGGGGGCTGTCCTCTTTGTTGGGGAAGCCTTGAGGTCAGGGGTCCACCTAACAGATTTCTACAGTGATGAGTGCAAAGTTGGGTCTGGCTGGGTCTCTCTTAGCTGCCAGTTTGTGCCCTTTCCTGAGGGGTGTGGTGTTGTTGGCATACTGTTTACTTCTGGGGATGCCAAATGAAGAGCAGCGTGGTTATACAGTTTAGCTGGAGCAGAGGGTTGCCATCAGGAGGGCCCCGGACAAAGAAGAATTTGACTTGGGGACACAGTGATGACTCTTCCCAAACAGAGTCCAGGATGCAGGCCCTTGCATCTTGGAAGGGGGTCCACATGAACTCCTGGCTTGGGGGCTGGAATGGGTGCCTCATCCTTGTGTCCCTGGGTGGGGTGGGTCACTAAGCCATTGAGCCTGGGACAAGTGCCTGGGAGGCAGTGGGAAGCCACCAGGAGCCACACAGACAGGACTGAGCTCCTCTGGTGTGTCCCCAGGAGAGGTCACAATCTTTACAACCTTGGTGGTGTTCCTTAAGGGGGAGACCCCAGTCCAAGGATGGCCATTCCTTCTCAAAGGGCTGCTTCGGTCCAGCAGTGCTGCGGGGAGGAGGAGCAGAGAGAACTGGCTTCCCCCTCTCTCTGTCTCCGCCACTGGCCCCCTCCAGTGTCATGGGAGGCGGTCACCCCTGCCTGCTGAGGCCGGGACCTGCCTGCTGATGACTGTTCTGATTACTGGGGCCTGACTCGACCTTCCCGACTGGGATTTTATTAGCGTAACAACGATCCTCTTTATCAATTGCTGTTGCCTTTTATGACTTCTCAGGGCCTTTATCTCAGCGGCTACCTCGCCTCCTGGCTAAATGAGGATTAATATTTTAACAGGATTATGTGCTGTGGGTTAGCAGTACTCTCGGGGGACGCTGGGCACTTCCCTGCTACCGCCTCTCTCCTCCTCACAGGCCTCCTTCCTGGTGTGCAGGGGAGGTCTCCCCAGAGATGGGGTCTCTTGTTTCAGAGTCTGGGATGGGATGGAGGGGTGGGTGGGAGGGTTGGGGACCTGAACTCTGGGTGGGGGACAGTTTGTCTGAAGAGTAGGTTAGTCCTAGGGTAGGGACAGTCCTGGAGGGCAGGTCCCCGTAGAGACCGTGGTCTGTTTCCTGGGATTAGCAGATGTGACTACCTGGTCAAGGGGAGAAAGGAGGAAAATGGAGTCAGAGCTGTGGAGGAGGGAGACAGAGACAGCGTCAGAGACAGAGGGAGAAAAAGATGGTGAGGGAGAGAGGGAAGGAAAAGTGAGTCTAAAGCCAGGCCCTTAAGCTGGTGAATTGAGGGACACCACCTTCCCTGCCCCTTTCTTACTTTCCTCTCCTCCTCAGTCTCCCAGATGTATGGAGGGTACAGTTAAAAAAAAAAAAAGATTCGTTTTAGGTTTAGCCTCTTTAGGTTCACAGGAAAATTGAGTGGAAGGTGCAAAGATTTTCCTTATACCCTCTCTTCCCACTCGTGCATGGCCTCCCCCATTATCAACCCCCTTCCCACCCCCCGCAGGCTGGCACGTTTGTCATAATCGATGAACCTGCGTAGATACATTATCATCACCTAAAGTCTGTAGTTTCCATCACCTCTCTCGGTGTTGTACGTTCTATGAATTTGGACAAATTTACAACATGGATCCACCATTACGGTATTGTACAGACAATTCACTGCCCTCAGAATCCTCCGGGAGGGGGAAGCTTTCATTCCAGTTCCTATAGGCTGACTCCTGCCAAGAGAGCTTAGGCACCTCCTGTCCCTTAGGCTGGCTGCATTGAAACAAAACAGAATGAAACAAACCAGGGAACAGCAAGGACTGGTGAGGATGCGGAGAAGTGGGAACCCTGTGCACTGTTCTTGGGAACGTGGAATGGTTTGGCTGCTGTGGAAGACAGTATGGGTGGTTCCTTAAAAAGTTAAAGTAGAATTCTCGTATGATCCAGCAATCCCTCTTCTGGGGATGTATGCAAAAAAGAATTGAAATTAGGATTTCCAGGAGATACTGGCACACCCATACTCACAGCAACTTAATTCACAATAGTCAAAAGGTGGAAACAACCCAAGTGGCCATCAGTGGGTGAATGGATAAACAAAACAGGGTCCCCTATTCAGAAATAAAATGGTTTAAAGACCTAAATGTAAGACCAGATACTATAAAACTCCTAGAGGAAAACAGGCCTGACATTGTTTAACATAAATCGCAGCAGTATTTTTTTGGATACAGTTCCTAAAGTAAAGGAAATAAAAGCAAAAATAAACAAATGGGACCTAACTAAACTTAAAAAGTTTTGCACAGCAAAGGAAACCATTGACAAAATGAAAAGACAATCTACTGAAGAGGAGAAAATATTTGCAGAAAGATATGACCAACAAGAGATTAATATCTAACAAACATAAACAGCTCATATAACTCAACACCAAAAAACCAGACAGCCCAATTGAAAAATGGGCCGGAGAACTGAATAGACATTTTTCCAAAGAGGAAATGCAGATGACCAGCAAGCACATGGAAAGATGCTCAGCATCGCTAAACATCAGGGAAGTGCAAATCAAAGCCACAGTGAGGTATCAGTTTATACCAATCATAACGGCTATCATCAGAAAGAACACAAGTATCAAATTCTGATGAGGATACAGAGAAATGGGACCCCTCCTACCCTGTTGGTGGAGATGCCAATTGGTGCAGCCACAGTGGAAAGATTATGGAGATTTCTCAAAAACTAAAAGTAATACCATAGCCCCCAGCAATTCTACTCCTGGGTATACGTTAAAAAGAAACCAAAACCCTAATTTGAAAAAGATACATATACCCCAGTGTTCATAGCAGTATTATTTACAATTGCCAAGATAGGGAAGCAGCCTAAGTGTCCATAATGAGTGGATAAAGAAGACATTATATATATCTATACATATATGTATAGATATACAATGGAATAGTACTCGACCATAAAAAAGAATGAAAATTTTCTATTTGTAACAACACAGGTGGCCCACTCATATGTGCGCGGTGCTAAGTTGCTTCAGTCGTGTCCGACTCTTTGCGACTCCATGGACTGTACCCTGCCAAGCTCCTCTGTCCATGGGATTCTCTAGGCAAGAGTGCTGGAGTGGGCTGCCATTCCCTTCTCCAAGAGATCTTCCCGACCCAGGATCAAATCCGAGCCTCTTATGGCTCATGCACTGGCAGGCACGTTCTCTACCATTTGTGCCCCCTGGGGAGCTCACTCATATGCGGAATTCAAAAATACAACAAATGAGTGACTATAGCGCAAAAGAAGCAGACCCATAGGCACAGAGAACAAACTAATGGTTACCAGAGGTGGGGGAGGGATATACAGAGGTGGAGGGGTGGGAAGTACACGCTACTGGGTGTACCATAGGCTCAATGATGGATAACATGGGGAATATAACCAATATTCTCCAATAACTGTAAATGGGAAATTATCTTTAAAAATTGTATAAATTTTTTAAAAAAACAAAACATGGTCCATCCACATAGTGGACTCTTGTTCATCCCAAAAGAGGAAGGAAATTCTGACATCTGCTGCAGCATGGATGAATCTCGAAGGTACTATGTTAAGCGAAATAAGCCAGCCACAATAAGACAGATACTGTATTATTCCACTAATATGAATTCCTAAAGGAGTGAAATTTATAGAGACTGAAAGTGGAAGAGAGGTTATCAAGGGCTGGAGCCAGGGAATGGGGAGTTATTGTTTCATGGCGACAAAGCTTTAGTTTTGCAAAATGAAAAGAGTTCTGGAGATGGGTTGCAGAAAGCATGAATGTAAATTTTTATGTTTTGTGTGTTTTACTCCAAGTGAAAATTTTAAAAAATTAAATAAAAAAGTTGATTTTTTTAAGTTAAAAACTTAAAAAAGATTTAATTAATAAAATAAAAATCAAAGGAATCCTAGGACCTTTCAGGGATGGCAAGAATGTTAGGGGTGATTTAACACTAGGTTTAGAGAATTCTGCTTCCCTGGTGACTCAGATGGTAAAGAATCTGCCTGCAATGCCAGAGACCTGGGTTTGATCCCCGGGTCAGGAAGATCCCCTGGAGAAGGAAATGACAACCCACTCCAGTATTCTTGCCTGAAGGACAAGAATGGACAGAAGAGTCTGGTGGGCTATAGTCCTTGGGGTCGCAAAGAGTTGGACACGACTGAGTGACTAACTCTTTCACTTTCACTTTCGAGAATTCTAGATTCTGTCTTAGAGGTAGGGTGATATTCTCTAAAATGTAGGAAGCCACAGGGAGACCTGCTCTGTGTTGGGAACTTCGATACAAAGATAAAAAAGATGGGGTCCCTGGCCTTGCTGGTGGGCAGACACATCGATTGAAATCACAATAAAAGCTTTGTCCCCTCAAATTTAAAAATAATTAAAAAAAATTTTAAAGTTCAAAACTAACTTAGAACATAACTTTGGAAAGAATTCAAATGTATTTCAGAAAATTTGGAAAATACAGAGAAGCATAGAGAGGGAGTTAGGAGTAATTTTTTTTTAAAATATATTTTTGGCTGCAAGACATATGGGATCTTAGTTCCCTGACCAGGGATTGAACCTGTGTCCCCCTGCATTGGGAGTGTGGAGCCTTAGCCACTGGACCACCAGGGAAGTCCCAGGGTTGCTTCTTAAGCCTCCAGAGTCCAGCACCTTTCCTCCTTCCCCCATCGACCTCTGCCTGTCTCTGACCCTCACCGGGCTCAAGTCTTCCCCTCCTTGGCCCCTCCCTTTGTCGACTCTCTCCCTGGGCTCCCGCTGTGGTAGTTCAGCCCATCTCCTTGCTCTCACCTTCCTCCTGCCCTCTGTTAGCTATTCCACACCATGCTCCTCCCTGCTCACGCATCACTCCAATATTTATTCCATGACAGCAGCTCCCCATTAAACAGGAATTAACTTCCAGGTCCTGACTGATGGAAGTGCTCAGACAGTGAGGGGGCGCTCACCTTAGAGAGGGGTCTTGAGCTGGCCGGCCAGGTGCCCAGACTCACCTCTGGGACCCTCCATTCAGGGGCCTGAGGAGGCAAGTGGGAGCCTGTGGGTAAGGGTGTGTGCCTGAGTCCTCCCTGCGCCCTGAGTGATGTCCTTGTACCCTTCACTTGTTGAGAAAGCCTGCTTTCTGTGGTTCTGTTTGGCATAAAGGAAACTCCCGTGTTTGTGATTCCTTCGAGAACCTCAGCAGGGTCTGGGACACTGGCCAGGCTTGGGAGCTCGCCTGCTGGGCTCTTGGGAGTGACTAGCATCTCTTTAAAACAGTCTAGGCCCTCCTGATCCCTCCTGCATCTGTGAGGAGAGGGGTGGCTGGGGGTCATTTGTCAGCCAGGCACTTGCCCTGCGTTCCCACTGAGACAAACCAGCAGAGAAGGACTCATTTGCCCTGGGAAGATGCAGGTGGGACCTAGGGCAGGTGGCCCTGGGTCCAGCACTAGGGCCCAGCCCAACTCTCCGGGCTGGTGGTCAGCTGGGCGGGGAGGAGACTCTGCCCTTTAATGCAGGCTGCTGGCCTCCTTGGCCTCTCGGTCTTGGGAGCAGAGTCCCTCTGGACATGTTTTCCAGTAAATCTGCCTGCTGCTGCCTTCATAGAAAACTGCTGATTCGGGCACTTCCCTGTGGTCCAGTGGTTGGGAATTTGCCTGCCAGTGCAGGGGACATGGGTTTGATCCCTGGTCTGGGAGGATCCCACAGCTAGGCCCGTGCTCCACAACGACTGACCTTGCCAGTTCTCTGGAGCCCACGAGCTGCAACTAGAGAAAGCCCGTGCATAGCAATGAACACCCAGTGCAGCTCTCTGCCAAAATAAATAAGTAAATAAAATTTTAAAAATGAAAATATCAGCCGGGGAGAGGGGAGCTGCTGAGGTGCTTAGCCTGTGATCTGGGTCATGATGGGATGGTCTAGTCTGGCGGCGGACAGCTAGCTGGGGACCAGCTCTCTCCACCAGGGACCCTGAGTCTGCAGCGTCCCTTCAGCCCCGAGAATCTACCGCAGGGAGACCCCTCTGGCTTGCAATGCTCCCCCTGGAGCTAGCAGCACCCCGGGAGGCCCACTGCAGGAGGATGATGAGACACAAGTGACTCCTGCCTCCTCTGAGGGGTTCCTGCATCATTGTCTTTGGAGCAGCGGTCCTTTCCCTGGGCCTGGACCCAAGGCCTGATTGGGTCTCTCCCAGCCTTCCTCCTCCTCTGGGTATGAGCACCACCTTCTCAGAGCACTCCCAGGAGAGGTATCAAGGTTGTAGGGGGTGGGCAGGGGATTGAAGCAGCCTTTGCTAATTGGGGCAGGACATCAGGTTTGCTGGCATCTCTTCTCACCTGGATCCCCACCCCCCCTGCCAGGTGACTCTGAGGTCTTTCAGCTCCTGACTGCCTGGGGGACAGCCAGGACTCTCCTTTCATGACCCCACTGGCCAGGGGCTCACATCCTTTGTTCTGTATTTGGCTGAGTCCCCCCAACCCTAGGAACCCATTGCCTGGGGCGCCCTCCTCTGAAAGTCACAGCATCACTCAGAGCTCCTTGGTCCCCACAAAGCTCGCCTACTGGTGCTTTTAGTTAAACTTGCTTTGTCATTGTTCCCTCATTGTTTTGGGTATAAATCTTTTCCCTTCTTCTCTTCTTGGAACTGCAGCTGGTCTGGTCCTCTGCCACCAGCCGTGGTCTCCAGGGGCACTCAGGACTCAGGCCTGAAATTTTCCAAAAGGGTTTTTTCCTGAGTGCGTTGGCGTAAACAATTTCCCCTTCTTGTTCCAGCGGCTGAGATCTGATGGGCAGGGGAAGAGAAGGGGCACAGCTCCAGGAGTTAGGCCATGGGACAGTGTCTGAGGTCTCTTTATCCCTTCAAGTGGCACCCAGAAAGCATCTGGGCACCTTGGTGGGCTGGGGGCTCTAAGAGGCACGAAGGTGGTGGATCGGGGTGGGAGTGGTGGGTCCTGAAGGCCAGAGCTGGCGGTGGACTCTTCCGGACACTGTGGACAGATGACATCTCTGTTTATTGCAGCATCTTCTCCCTCGAGACTTTTGGATGACCCTCTATCTCCAGAACCGTCTATTATATAACTATTTGCTGTTTATGCGCTGATAATGAAGAAGGAACTTTCCAGGACAGATAAGGGACTACCTTTGACCCTGCTGAGCAGATAGCGGGTGTCTAGCATGTCACTGCCAGGCCTGCTTCTCCCAGCTCATCATCCTTATCTGGGGACAGGAACAGTGTCCCTTTCGTGCCAGCAAAATGCCTTGGGCAGGTCCTTGGGAATCCTCACCTGCCTGCCTGTCTCCACAGCGTTGTTGATGGTAACAGACTTTGTGACTCGGGAGGCTGGGTGACCCCTGGAGGTGTGTGGAGTGAGCTGGGGCTGCGGACAGATAAAATCAAGAACTTGCATTCCTGGCAGGGGGGCAGGAGCAGGGCTGAAGTGGAAGAGAGCGTATGTGGGGGGGCCCTATCTCCCACAGGGCTGCTCAGGCTGGGCCTCCTGGGGTCGGTGGAGTGCTGGTAAAGGAGCGGCTCTGTCTTGGAATGAGTGCAGCCTGCCTGGAGGGGCTGGTTCACTGTGGGTTTGCCCCTGCTCCCTGTTAAGGGTGGAGCCAAGCAGGAAGGGAGGTGAGGCGTGGAGGGACGTGGCTGATGTACCACCTGCCCCCAAACCACCAAGGCGACCTTCTCAGCCCCTCTAGCTCCCCGGACTCCAGCATCAGATGAGCCTCGCAGAGTGCACAAGCTTCCTGTGGCTGCTGTAACAAGTGGCCGTAAACTCGGTGGCTTAAAATAACACGCACTACTCCCCATAGTTCTGGAGGTCAGCGTCTCGCTGGGCTGAAATCAAGGACTTGGCAGGGCTGCCTTCCGTCTGGGGCTTGAGTGAGGTGGCCGTGGTCCTGGGCCCAGGGTCCCCAGCCACACTGCCTCCTTCCAGCCTCTGCTTCTGTTGTCACATCTTCTCTGACCTCCCAACCTCTTAGTGATGGTGACTCTGGGCCCACCCAGATAACCTACCCTCCTAGGCTCCTTAGTCACATGTATAAAGTCCCTTTTGCCACAGGCACCATATTCACAGGCTGCAGGAATTGGGATGTGAACATTTTGGGGGTTATTGTTCTGCCAAGCACAGAGAGGGAGTGTAGGGATTACAGGACCGCTGGGGGATCTCCTTCCCCGGCACAGTGTTGAACTGAGTCTTAAAGTCCACAAAGGCTGTGGAGGGGATGAAAGGCATCCAGGATCCTTGATGGGGACCCAGTAGAGACTCCCCCCCCAGGTGTCCAGCCCTGCAACGAGAGCCCCATGGGCTTCTGGGTACAGGAACCATAGAAGAGTAATGATAACATCATAGACTTTCTCTCCCCCAATTGAATATTCCCAGAGCAAGAGAGAAGGTGAGGCTCAGGGATATAAGTTTAGTCAGCTTCTGCAACTTCTAAAATTTCTACAATGTCAGGTGAGGTTTGTAGGAGACAGGGCATGTCTTTCCTTAATTTTTTTTTTTTTTACAGTGAACGTTTTCAAAATCCTTTAAAGACAAACTAGCGCAATAAATTCTCATGTGTGCATTACGCCAATTTGACAGTTATCAAAATGATCACATTTACTTCATCTACTGCTGTTTTCTTGTCCTTTGCTATCCTCTGGCTGAAGTGTTTTCAAGCCTGTTAGCAGACATTCTGTAACTTTGCTCCTGCGAATATCAGGATGCCAGTCTCCAAATATGGGAGACTTGGTGACATAATTACAGCTCCATTCACACAATGTCATAATTAACGGTAATTCCTTGGTATCAGCGAATGCCCCGTTTATAACCACATTTCTCTGATCATCTCAAAGAGACTGTTTTGCAGTTGGTCTGTTTAAATCGGGTTCCAGACAAGGTCCACAAGTTAATTGTTGTGTCTTGTAAAATTTCTCTTAGTCTAGATCAAGACCCTCCTCCCCATTTCCCTCCAGCCATGACTTGCTGCAAACAGGATATACTGTCTTGCTGATTGTCACCCATATTCTGGATCTGATTGCTTCCTTTCGGTGGTTTAGTCGCTAAGTCGTGTCCAACTCCTGTGACCGCAGGGACTGTAGCCGGCCAGGCTCTTCTGACCATGAGATTTTCCAGGCAAGAATACTGGACTGGGTTGCCATTTCCTTCTCCAGGGGGTCTTCCCGACCCAGGGATCGAGCCCTGGTCTCCTGTGTTACAGGCGGATTCTTTACTTACTGAGCTACAAGGGAAGGTTGCTTCCTTTTGGTGTTACTTCATCTTCACCTTTCCTGGAAATGGGAGTTTAGCTCTAGAAGCTAGATTCAGGCTCACCTTTCTGCCAGAATCCTTCATGGCTGGGGCTCTGAGTTGGATTCTTAATCACTGGACAACCAGGGAAGTCCCAGGAAATAATTATTTCATGAGAGCTTGCAAATATGGTGCTTTCCTCCTAGCATCACTGTCTTACAAGTGAAGTTGCTCAGCTGACGACGCTTTGAGACCCCATGGACTGTAGCCTACCAGGCTCCTCCGTCCATGGGATTCTCATGTTTTACAAGGAGCAGTGAGAATTCTGTTAAACAAACCTTCCCTTATCAATTGAGTTATCGGGTTACCCTGAAATAGATTTTTAAAAAGGGAAATCACTAATTGTTTTTCTTTTAGTGAACAGTTTTTTTGAATAAAGAGTTAGGTCTTACTTTCAACGAGTTTCCCATGAGGTTTTGTTTTGGTTTGTTTATTCCCCCCTTTCTGTTTTTCTATTTCATGTATTCTGTTTATTTCAGCCAGTTGTGTTCACTGTTCTTTCTTGGGCTTGATTTTCCTCTTTGGCCAGAGACTTCTGATTTTTCCCCCTCAAAAGGCAGGCCACCGGTGCCTATCACATCAGTGATGGGAGGAAGGGCAATTTCCTTGGACAGTGGGTGATGGACAGGCTAGCACTGGGTAGGGGGCTTGCTAACCAGAAGCTCTTTCTTTGGGGGATTTATTTTCCAGCCTTGTTTGAAGTGCCTG
Source organism: Oryx dammah (assembly GCF_014754425.2). NCBI lineage: Eukaryota > Metazoa > Chordata > Mammalia > Artiodactyla > Bovidae > Oryx > Oryx dammah. The sequence goes on along the minus strand of NW_024070192.1, from coordinate 10,299,815 downwards.
GGTTGGGCCCTCTGATAATGAGCCGTATCTAGGCAGAATCCGATTAAAGGGCAGTGGATTCTGATAGTCACAGAGCCGTGCTGGGAAAAGCGGAAGAAATCTCAGAACCGAAACAACAAAATAACGCCTGGCTATGTAGTCTCCAACAGGTCCACCAGGTGGTGCTGTTCAGCCACGGCTCTGTCGGCTTTGGTCGCAGCGGCCGGCTGGTGTCTCGCACACTTTGTCCCCACTCAGCGCCACTGCCCGCCCCCTCCAGCCAACCTAGGGGAGCCAAGGGAGGACAGACACTGTGCCCTGCAGGGTGTGCAGTGGTGGCTTTGGTGGTGCTGTCCCCAACCTCAGCAAGCTCCTGCCAGCGACGGTAACAGCTGCAAAACTGGTACGGCTTCCTGGCCCCTCTTCTCCCACTCTGCTGACGGGCTCGCCCCACCTCCTCCCACATGGAAAGCAGGCGTTTGTGTGGTTGTCCGACTGAGGCTGGGGGGAGGACAGATGGGCGTCACCGAAGTAAGCTGACCAGTTGGTGGGTGTACTGGGGGTCTGAGGGCCCAGGCCCAGACTCCTGCACCCTAAGGGAATAGGGGGTGGTCCAGCGTGGTGGGCTGTGGGAAGGGCACCCACCCGCTCCAGGGTGCCTCATGGTGAGTGGTGTGTCAGGAGGAAGGATCACGCTTGGTAAATGGACGCTCTTCCCAGGGGAATCCCTCAGGAGGGCCATGTTGGGGTGGCAGGTGGGGAAAGTCCCCGGGGGCTGCTTGCTCCTGGGGTTGGAAAGGGACACAGCACAGTTGGGGGTTCTTATCCTCCAGGCTCCTGCCGTCTCCTTGCTGGGTGCCACCTGGGGGCTATTTTCAGGTTGGGGAGTAGAGATGAGGGGGACCAGACAGAGGGAGCTGACCACCTGCAAGGCTGCTCTCTGTGGCTTGCAGAATGGGCTGGCCTCAGTCTGACCCGCCAGGAAGAACCCAGGCACATTCAGGGCATGCCGACGGAGAGCAGGAAGATCCCCACGTCCAGGGAGGGAACCAGCCAGGGAGGAGCCAGCCCCTCTCACCAAGGACGACTCCTGTGCCCGCTATGTCATCTGAGGAGGAGCAATCATGTTACACAATGAGGGGGTCCCGGGAGGAGAAGGGTGGAGGGTTCCTGGACAAGGGGGTTGTGAGGCGGAGGCAGGGGCTGAGGGCGCGTGTCATCCCCTGACTTCTGGGGGTGCTCTTGCTGCAGCTGACACGCCTGGGCTCAGCTGCCACCTCCCGGGGGCCCGAGAGACGCCCTGTAGCCAAGGTGGGTCCCCACAGGAGGCCCTGGTTTCCTCTGGGGAGACGGCAGGGGGTCGGCAGGTTGGGGTCGCCAAGGTGGGGCCTGCACTTGACTGAGGGCCTTGGAGGCCGCACTGGGGCTTCTGGCGTCCTGCTCTTGCCGCAGCCTGGCCTGGCCTGGGCCCCAGATAGAAGTGGCTCTTCTTTCTCAGGCCACAGGGGTCCTAGGGAGAGGAAGGTGCTGCCCAGGGACCTGGAAGAGCGAACTGAGTGGCGGATGAAGGTCTGGGTGAGGGTGTGGTCCAGGCCTTTCCAGCGGGGACCCCTCAGGAACTGGACCCCCCACCCAGGCCTCAGGGGAGGAGGGGGAGTTGTGTGGTTTCCATCTCCTCCAGGGGCAGAGCCTTCTGTCTTCCTCTCTCTGCCCCCTCAGTTGTGAGGCAGAGTCTGAGCGGGGCCTCCTGCCCTGGTGGGGCTCTGCTGTCCCCTTCCCTCAGGGGTGCCACATGGGGCCCGTCCAAGCAGCCAGGCCTGGGCTCTGGCTCCTGTTCGTCCCTTCCCGAGGGCCCTGCTGGAGCCAGGAGGAGGACCAAGCGGGCCAGACAGATGGTGGGCTGCGAGGAGGGGCTGCCCGGGCAGGCGGGCCGACTGTCAGGACAGATGGTGGGCCGGGCAGGGGTCCGGAGCCCGGCCCATCTGTTCCAGGCCCCCGGTGGGGCTTTACTTGTCCACCTGGGGCTGAACTGGGATGAGGCCCAGCGGTGGCTTCTGCCCAGGTCCGCTCACGTCCTCCTGGGTCATCTGTCCCCGAGGCTCAGGGCTGGGGGTCCCTCCTGGTGCTGGTCCTCCTGGCAGATGTCATATGGCCAAGCTCACCGAGCTGGAGGGGCTCCCAAGGGCCCTGTGGGTGCCCGGGCAGAGCGTGTGACACACCCTGCGGACAAAGCTGCCCACGGCAGACCGGCAATACCGAGAGGTTCCCGGAAGCCCCCAAGGAAAGTCGCGTCTGTGCCCAGTTGGCATTATCAGCCATCCCTGCTTAGCAGAGGAGCGGCTGGTGGGAAGGGGGCACTGCAGGAGGGGGGCTGCCCTGGTTGGAGGTCAGGAATGCTTCTCAGAGGAAAGGGTGGTGGGACCCATGCAGGCTCCAAGATGAGGGGGACGGCAGGCAGGTGGGCAGGCGAGACGGCCCCCCGGTCGAGGGAGCAGCCAGGCCAGGGGGTGGAGGCTCTGCTCAGGGGCGGTGGGTGGGAAGGCCCTGGTGTCCTTGCTAAGCCGTGGAGTCACCTCCCATGACTTCAGTCCTTAGATCCCTGGGTGGGGGTGTCACAGCTGTGTCCTGGGGCCTGAGCACACTGGGAGAATTCATCCCATTATAGTCTTATGTTGATAATGATAATCCAAAAATACCTTCCTCTATCTTTTTTTAAACCAATTACAAAGAAAAACCTCTGCGGCCACTGTGGGCCACCCGTAGCTGTGTCCTCGAGCAAGACAGGGCTCTGCTTTTGTGCTTTCATCACCGCAGGGGAGCTGCTCCGTTCAAGGCCGAGGGCAGGGACCGGGGAGGCGCATGTGGGCCTCGAGTGAAGGGCAGGGATGTTGACAGGGTCAAGAGTGCCCTCCAGAGGTCACTTCTGGATGCCAGATGGAGAGTGGTCCTGGTGTCTGCTCCAGTGACCTCTCCAAGAAGCCAGAAGAGGGCTCAGGCTTTGGGAAGTGCCTCCTGCCCAGCCAGGGGGTGCAATGTCCTTCCATAGCCAGCTCTGGGGGCCCAAGATGGCCCGTCAAGGCTGGGCCGTGGCAGCTGCTTGCGTCTTTTTCTGGCTCCCCATCGTCCTCTTTCCTAATGGTGCTGTTAGTCACCAGCCGAGTCTGACTCTTTTTGACCCTATGGACTGTAGCCCCCCAGGCTCGTCTGTCCGTGGGATTCTCCAGGCAAGAACACTGGAGTGGGTTGCCCTTCCCTTCTCCGGGGGATCTTCCTGACTCAGGGATCAAACCCAGGTCTTCTGCTTTGGCAGACAGATTCTTTACTGTCTGAGCCACCAAGGAAGCCAGCTCCTCCTTAAATGCAATTGTCCTGGAGCCAGAATGTGGGATTTAAATCACACTCTACCCTAACTGGCTGGGTGACCTTGGGTAAGTCACTCACCCTCTTTGAGCTTTGATTCCTTCAGCAATAAAAGGGGGATAGTAGGGCTCCCACTTCATGGGATCTTTGCAAGAATTCACTGAGCTACACCCTTAGAACCCTGTCCAGCACATAGCCAGCACTCAATATTATTATTATTACTGTTGCAGTCGTTGTCTTATTTCATTGAAGTAACATCCATGGAACCTTCCATAAACCGTTTTAAAGTGAACAGGTGAGAGGCATGTGGTAAATTCACAGTGTTGTGAAACTGCCACCCCTTGATAATCCCAGAACACGGTCATTTTCCCAAAAGAAGCCCTGTGCCCATTATCCGTCACATCCTATTTATTCCCTTGCCTCTGCCACTATCACGATCCCTTTAGAAGACCACCAACCCACTCTCTGCCTCTATGGATTTGCCTGTCCTGGTCTTTCCTGTGACAGAATCATCCAGCACGCGGCGTTTTGTGTCTGGTGCCACGTTTTCAAGCTTCGTCTATGTCATGGCATGTGTCGAACCTCCTTCCTTTTTTTCTGACTGAGTAATATTCCAGTGTACGGATGGACCACATTTTATTTATCTTATTCATACACTAATGGATATCGAAGTGTTTCTCCATTTCAGTACAAGGTTTTATTTGAACACCTGTTGTATTTTTTCGTGTGAAACCCGTCACAGATTTTGGAGTTCTCCTTGCAGGGTCCCAGGCTGATTTCTCTGCATGGTCCCAGTTTGGGTTTATGTGCTGCAGAGGTGAACACCCACTGCGTGTTTTCACGTCTATTATCTGGGCCCTTAAACATCCAGGGCAGGTCTCAGGTTTCCGTGTTGTTGTGAAGCTTGGAAACTGAGGCACGGAGAGGCTCGGTCACCGCTGACCCTCCTTTGCTTTCCCTTGGTGTCTCTGAGCCCTTTCCCCCTGGCATGGCCCTGCCCTCCTGTCACGGGCTCCCCCGCTGGGCACAGCGGCCTTGGATCACCCCGAGCCTTCTTCCTCTCCTGTTTCCACCTCTGCTCCGCTCCTTCTTGTCCACTGTCTCCGGTCTCTCCCTCAGCCTCCTGCCTTTGCTGAGACCTTTCTGGTCATCCTGGAAACCCCTGTAGGTGTCACTTTGAGATATGGATGTGGCCAGCTTCTCCTTTAGACCTTTGGCTTCCAGAGCAGGGGCAGATCCTTTGTCAAGCCCGTAGATGCTCCAGCGAGTCTGGAGGACAGGAGGGGTGTCTTGTCCCCACAGGGAGAAGCCCCAGAGCCCCCTGTGCCTGGAGAGCTCTGCAGAGCCTTCCCTCTAGGGCTCAGTGTGGGGACACGTGGTCTGGTGCTGCTGTCCCGTGGCCTTGCTGTAACTGAAACTGCGTGATGACCCATGTGAGTAATAAAACGGGGATCAGAGTGGCCCAGGATTTCTGTAAGACCCTCACAGCAGGCTGGTGCCTGACGCGATCTGTGTGGTTCCAGGCCTGGGGGCGTGGGGGACAGAACCGAGACCTTGAAAGTGCTGCCTGGAACTTGGAGGGACCCAGTGGGGGCCCAGAGTGTGTCCAGGGGAACGAGGCCCAGGGAACTCAGCTGGCTTTGCTGGGTGTGTGAGGGAGGCAGGGAGCCATGTGGACGAGCTCCAGTGGTCACTGTCCCCGACCTCCCTGTTTCGTGCTGGACTGAAAGGAGGGTGACACGTTTTTCTTGCCGAGATCTGGAAATCCAAGTGTAAGTTCTCACTTGATCACGAGGGTCTTTGCAGTTCCCTGGGGAAAAAGAGAAACATACACACAGTCACTCAGACACCCCAGGTGACAGGGAATACCATGCTTGCTGCCTGCCAGGCTTTGGCCACGCCCTGTAAATATCACCCGCTGCACTCTCAAGGGATCCCCTGGGGAGTCTGCCTAGAGAGGTCACACGGCTGGCATGGGCTCCCCGGATGGTGGGCACTGTTGGGATCGTCCCCTCTCCAGCGGGCCCTGATCCTTCTCGTGGATTCTGAATCTTAGGGTGGCTCGGGTGGGAAGTAGGGCTGACTGGCTGCCTTGCGCAGGGCCCGCCCTCCTGAGTCCGATTCCTCGGCTCCTCTGTCTGGGAGCTCACGTCCCCCAAGGCGCACCGCCTTGACTCCCACTGGCCAGCGCTGCCGCAGGAGCCGGCCTCCTTCCTCAGGCGCTGCCACGCGCCCACCCCCGCGAATCCCCAGTGTCCGGCTGTCAGCAGTTCTCCTGGGCTGCAGGGGCCCAGACCATGGCGGTGACAGCAGGCCCCTGGGGGGAGAAGGGACACCCTGGCTGCCACTTGGGGTCGAGATGGCCCTTGCTGGTCCCGGTGTCCTCTGCCGGGCCCTTTTCTGTCTGTCCTGCTCACCCCGCGTCGATTGCCAGTTGGGCCCTTCGCTTCCATCCCGTTTTCGCGGCTAATGGCTCTGCTGCCATTGATCTGCACAGGGCAGCATCTCGATCAAACACTGTGCCTGATGGCCGCCGAGACTTCCCTGTGCCCGCCCCTCCCCCTACCGCCTGCCGCCACAAGCCCCGCCCCCCATCCCTCTAGGCCTGCCCTTACCGACACCCGCCTCCCTGGCTTTGCTCTCTCCCACGCTTTGTCCCCTCTCTTCAGGCCCCTCTAGAAGGAAGAAGGAGTATCCACTAGCACCTCCCCCTCCCAGGGAGACAACTTCTCCCTTCTGCTCGCTCATCCAGGAGGTAGGAGGACCTTGCTAGTGGGAAGCCTCGGGGAAGGTGTTGGTGGTGCCATTTCACGGATCGGCCTTAACCTTGGCCTCAGGCTCCCACCTACAGACTTTGCACCCCAGTCTGACCTGGGAGGGGAGACTCTGCCTGAGGCCATGGCTCCCGGAAAGGCCCCTCTCTCAGATGCCCCTCACAGGGCCCTGGGGGAGGGTAGAGAGGTCCTGAAGATGGCACCAGGTGGCCCAGGGAGCCAGGGCCAGCTCCTTGCCAAGGCTGTGGACCCTGGACTGGACACAGCTTATCCATGGGCCTGTGGGGCCCCCTCCTGTCCTGCTTCTAGTCTAGGAAAACTGGATTCCCTGCCCCAAAGGAACAGGCAAGGAGAATATTACTGAAGGATGAAGTCCAGTAAAAGTGCCCAGCCAGTGGAGGCCTCTGCTCACTCCCACCTTTAGCTGGGACTCCCCGGCCTGCCTTGCCCTGCCTTGATTCCAGGGCCCGAGATGGGCTCTTGGGGCCTGGGGAGTCAGGAGGGGCAGTTGGGGCTCCCAGATTTGGGGTTGCAGTTGCCACCTGGCTGTGTGAAGCTGTATACCCTTGGCCCCTTCCAGAAGCCTCTCTGCTAGGGGAGTACCCCAGCCTGTGAAACAGCCTAAAAACAGCAGTGCAGGGAGATCACCCCTGCCACTGCCTGCAGCCAGCCTGCTCAGTCCAATTCAGTCAGGGAGATACTGCAGAGAAGGCTGTGTCCCTGAGAATCCAAGTGACTGTGGCCCAGAGTGTCTGGTTCCCTGGGGTCATGGGTGGGGCCCGAGAGTCCACATTTCTAATGCTTCTGGGGGACCCCACTTTGGAAACCATATTAACTGAACTCATAGAGTTTGTTCATGGAAAGTTTTGCCTTTTAAGGAAGGACATCAGGTTTCAGGTTTTCCTTGTTTTGACCTCGACCGGAAACAGGCCAGTTCCTAAGAGCCGTTGGAGCGGGCAGCAGGGGTGTGGGTGGGCCCCCTGCCTTGGGGAGGCCTGGGATCTCGCCCTCACAGAGAGGCTAAGAATCAGGGGTGATCCGCTTGCTGCTTGCGGAGACCCCCTCGGTACCCTCTGCACATTCTGTGGGGCCTGCTCCCCTCCCACAGGCCACCCTCACACATCACCAGCCTTCACATTAATGGGCATAAAATATTTACTTAACTCAGCTTTTTGCAAATATTCCTTCAGTTATTTCCCCTCTGCTGGGAACATAAACCGTGCGGCCGCGGCACACGCTGAAAGGGTTGGGTGTTAAATAATACAATATAAAGCCTGTGAAGCCCAGACAGCTCTGCGCGGACCGAGGCTGCCAGCCTGGTCGCTGCACCGGCAGACAGGCCTCCTTGGGAGCTGGACAGGGGCTCCCTCGAGCCTGGCGGGGAGGGGGACAGCCCTGGGTGTTGTTCAAGAGACAATTTAGCTCACATTTCCAAAGCCTCCCCTTCACCCTTCCAGAAGCAAGTTGTGGGGACCTTGGGGAAAAACAGTGAGATGTGTTTAAAAATGTATCATTCCTTTATATTTTAATACCCTTTATTGAAATGTTTCCTTTTTATGGCTTTTTTCTGACAGCCATTTTGCTTCCCGATTCTCCTGGAGCTGTGGCTCCCAGTCCCTGAGGCTTTGCCGAAAAGCCCCAAAATAGAAACCTGTTCCAGTTGGTCCAGGGACCGCGGGCTTCTGTGTTATTCATGACTTGCTACCCGGCCCCATCGTTCCTGTGAAGCTGCTGATCTGTCAAGCAGATGAAGCTGGAACTCAAAGTTCGCGGGGAGCCGACTGGGGGAAGGAGTTTTACTGGGAACTTGAGAGGGGTTCTTCTCTGACTCAGGAGGGCGTCTTCCTCCTTTCCTGACACTTCCCTGGTGGACAGAAGCATGTCCAGCTTCTCAAACCCAAGGGGCTGCCTGACGGGGGAGGACTTGGTCACTGTGTTTTCTTTCTTTTTTCTTTAAAGACTGATTGATGGGTTGATTTTGGTGCACTGGGTCTTCATGGCTGCAAGTGGACTTTAGATGCGGCGAGCGGAAGCTACTCTTTGCTCCTGTGCACGGGCTTCTCTGGTTGCAGAGCACAAGCTCTACACACCCTTGCTTCAGTAGCTGTGGCCCATGGGCTTAGTTGCTCCGCGGCCTGTGGGATCTTCCTAGACCAGGGATCAAACACGCATCCCCTGCCTTGGCAGGCAGGTTCTTAACCACTGGATCACACCAGGTTTTCTTTTTTATCATTCCAGAAGGTTCTGACCCCTGGGAACGTGCTGAGGGCAGGGAGGGGTATGGGGGAGATGGAGCCAGATAGAGAGATGGAGAGAGAGACACAGGGAGACAGAGAGGGATAGAGAGACAGAGAGACAAAGAGAGACGTGAGACTGTGGGCAGGCAAGGGATTAATCTGAGATTACCAGCTGCCAGGTGATAAATGTGTGCTGTTCAAACAAAGCACAACAGCAGCCCCGCTTCCGCAGTAAGATGGCTGCATTGTGTGTGTCACTTCCGGCCATGAAACAATAAGGATTCATAGAATATTTCAGGTCTTCATCTACGCGACATCATGAGTTGCCTTTTCCCCATTGTCCTTCTGCCTGTGGACCTGTCACATTCAGGAGGCCTGGGGTCCTGGGCAGCTTGAAGACTGGGGCAGACGTGGAGGCCACGGAGGGGTGTTCCTGGAATTGCTAATGAATTCTTGGGCTCCCAATCAGGCCGAGGGCTAGTGTTAGGAGCCAGGTGGCAGCAGAGCCCATTCCTCCTCCTTCGCCTGCCTCCCTGCACACCGGGCAGCTGTCGGGACCAGAAGACTGGTGATGGTGCTGTCCCTTTGCTGGGGCAGTGGGTGGCTGCGGGCCGGGCTCTCGGCTTGTCCATTTCTCCCCCTTGTCTGGACTCCAGTAGAGCTATAGTGGCCGCAACAGGCAAGTCGTGTCTGAGAGAGAGGTTTCCTCTAGTCCACTGTCTCTGGGCAAACAAGCCCTGATTGTGCTGGTGGTCCTACTGAGCCGGGTCCGGGGGGCTGAAGGGGCAGCAGGACTGTCACATGGAATGTCCCCACAGGGCCAGACAGGCCTGGCCACGGTGAAGTCGTACGTACAAGAATGAAATGAAGGAGCTGGTAAGCACGATAATTTACAATAAAAACCTGAAGCCAAGTGTAAACATGCATTTCCTCACAAAGCTCCCACCTTCTTTAACTCCCCAGTTGGATGGACTCAGAGCTCTTTGGTAAGGATCCCAGTGTCCCCAGCCTGAAGTCCGGCAGATGCTGCGCTGGGTCTAAGACCTCCGTGAGCATTGAAGCCGAGGAGAGAGCAGAGGATGGTCAGGAATCCACTGCAGCCCCCAGGCCCTGGGGACAGTCACCAGGTGACCTGCAGGGTCCAGAACTCAGACAAGGTCTGACTTTAGGAGGGGAGAGCCTGCATGCTCGGGGTCCCTTTGAGTGCACACTCTCTGAGAGTGTGTTGACTCTCAGCCACGTGCCTATGAGGTTTTACTTCCCAAGAGACAAAAGCAGGAGGGAGGGAGCTCCGAGGTGGCTGAAGCCCAGGAGAGAGCGGGGACACGGCTCTCAGATGCCCCCTTTCAGGGCTTCAGCCTGGCTAGGTGGGAAGCACAGCTCTCCCCACACCGCCACTGCCTGCCTCACTTCTGCCTGGACCAGCGTCACCTGCATGGACACACAGAATTCATCACCCCGTCATCTGGCATCTTTGCTACCCTGCTCCTGTGTGCCCCCCCAATGCTGGCCCCCTCTTCTGCCTGCCCAGCTCCTTCAGGGTCAGCTGACATCTCCATACACACTCCCAGCCGCTGGGCCCACCCTAATGTCTCCCCATTCTGCCCTCTGTCCCCGCACCTCAGGGGCCACCTCCATGTCTGCCTCTTGTCTCAGTGAGGTGACGAGGCCAGTGAAGGGCACGGCTCTATTCCCCACAGCCCAGCACAGCCCTGGCCTCAGCCTCGGGGTCACAGGACCGAATGTCATGAGTGTATCTTGCCTGCCTGTGACCTCTACCTCCGCGTGATTTGGGGAGAAGCCGCCTCTAGGAGGGAACACTCCCACTTATCATTTATTATTTAGCTGTCTGTGCCTCTCACTGTGTGCCCCACAGATGTTAACCCCTGCGATCCTTGCAGTGACCCTGAGGAGGAAGATGCATTTTACAGGTGGGGAAACTGAGGCCTAGAGATGGTTTGTGTGCGGCGAGGACCATGGAGCTGGGGAGGTTTCGGGGGGAGTTTGAACGTGACCAGTCTGTGCCTTGGTCCTCTGTGATCCCAGGGTATCTCTCCTGTGAGCAAGGACTAAAGAATGTCTTATTTATTGTCTTGGCTGGGCATCTTTCCTATGCTGTTCCTTTTTTTAATTTCCTGCTTTCTCAAACGAAGCCTCTGTGCGCGCTCCCTTCTCAGAAGCACGCCCTCAGCCCAGGACACCAGCCTTGACAGTCAGGGCCCTCGGCTCCCCACTCATCTGTGAGCTTCCCTGGGTTTGCAGCCAAAACTAGGAGGGCGCTGTCTAGAAGAAGGACGGGCGAAGCGGAGGGCGCCTGGCTCCTCCACACAATAAAATGCAGATTTCCCATTAAAAGGCAAAGCTTTTACTTCAAAGGGTTGAATAGGATGTGACTTGAAAAAAAGATTTCCAGCTGGTTAAATTTAGGGCAGGGGACGAGGTCCAATGTGCCAGCGCTCCTGGCCGCCGGCCCGCGGCAGAACCTTTGGACGGGAAATTGGAGCGTTTTCACTTTCAGTGCTTGCCTCTCCGTATTTTTTTCTCTCTCCCCCTGAGTTAGGCAAACAAATGTTGATCACAGTGTTGGCCAGGGCTGTGCTTCCTTAAAATAGGCTGTTTTGGTTGGGTGGTGGCCAATTCGTGATGGGCCTCGTCCCAGCCCACACCCTCGCCACACGGAGGGCAGAAAGTGTCCAGTGCCCATGGCTTTCTCCTTCCAGTGACTGCCAGCACCCTGACCCTGCTCTATGCTTCTCACCAACAGTCATGTGTTCCTGGCCCATCAGGGGTCCCAGGGGCAGAAGGAGTTGGGAGTGTAGCCCCTGAACCCAGTCTCCCAGAAGGCCCATGACCATGGGCAAGTCAAAGGGCTGCTTGGACCTTGCTACTTGGTCTGATGGCAAAAAATCTGGAGCACTCATCTCCAAGGTAGTGTCCACCTCTGACATGCTGAGTGAGCCTCCTTCATGGGGTCAAGCACAAATACCAGCCTGCAGAACCCCAGCAGTGGAGGACGGACTCTGGGAACCCCACCTGTTCCCAGAACCCCAACTGCTGGGACATGAGGCAGGCGAGGCTGTGTGGATGGGGAAGCCAGGGCAGTGTGCATGTGTGCGTGTGTGTGCGTGTGTGTGCGTGGGTGTGGGGGTGCATTTGGTGATGAGGGAATGCAGGAAGACTTGCATTTGAGGGTCTCACAGCCCAGACTCTCAAGAGTAGAGCAAATGAGGAAGGGTCACCTGACCGGGGTGTTGGGAATAACGCAGCCTTTTCAGAGCAACCAGCCAGAGGAGACTGGCACGGCCTTGACCCATGGCTGACTTTTCTCCCTCCTCTCTTTTCTCCCTTTTCTCCCCTCCTCCCTCCCCTGAGTAGCGCTGAGTAGCAGCACTCGGCGGGTTGTATTAGACCAGCCTCAGAGATGGGAAATGAAGTTGCTCAGTCCTGTATGACTCTATGCGATCCCATTGACTGTAGCCTACCAGGCACCTCCATCCATGGAATTTTCCAGGCTACTGTTCTGGAGTGGGTTGCCACTTCCTTCTCCATCAGAGACTGGAGGCTCAGGTCAAAGGTGTTTTGGACTCTGTCTGGGTCTGGGTCTGTTCTGGGCTCTGTCTGGGTCTGGGTCTGGGAGCCCCACCCTCTCCGACGCCCCCACTGCTGAGTCATGCTGGGTTTCTCCTGGGGGTGGGCAGGCCTTTTATTCTCCGCGCCTCGTCTCCCCTCTCTTATTCCCTGGACTGGAAACTCCAAGCCTCAGCCTCCAGCCCCCACCCCTCCTGGCCCCTTTCTTTTAGCTCCAATGCTGGACATGAAAGCAGACGCATGGGCAGAGCGTGATATTAGCGCCAGAACCTAATTTCACAGCGTTTCCGTAGAATACTCCATAAAACTGAACAAATGAGCTGTGGTCCAAATCCATCTCATTATGAGCACCGGGCGAGCAAATGCAGCCGAGCCTCCGGATTTGGGGTTGCTGCTGAGTATTGGGGCACCGGGAGCATCGTCGGGGGGGAGGTCAGCCTGGGATTGCCAGGAAGCAGAGCCTGAGGGGCAGGATCCCGTGTTACCTGAGGGACAGGTGGTGGGTCAGGAAGGGAGCCCCAGCCCATTAGGCAGGCTGACGGCTCAGCGCTCAGGGCCACCTGCAAGGAGCCTGTCCTTGGATGGTCTCTCCATACAGAGAGGGGAGACTGGCCCGTGACACCTTCCTGCTATGGCCGGAGGCTAGCCATCCTGAGATTGTGCACTTGTGGGTGCCGAGTGGGGACCCAGGGTGTCCTCCTGGGTCAGGTGGATGGGGCAACCGACAGGGTTTGGCCGAAGAGGACTGGACAGCAGTGCCACATGCCCCTCATCCTCTGGTGGAGGGCGCCATGCCCAGGAGAACAGATCACTGGGAGAGAAGGTGCCTCCCCCTTGGGATCTTGGAGCTACGGCTCCTTCTCCACTGGCCACCCATGTGGAGGGGGCACAGCAGGGAGACCAGGGTCAGGTAGGGAGGAGGAAAGGAGGGGAGAGGGGAGGTGCCGAGTAAGAAGGGTGAGTCCGGGTCCTGGGAGAAGTTGAGTGGTGGACAAACCTTCCCACAAGCTCCTGGACCACACAGCCCCATCCAGCCCAGGTCGGCCCAGGGGAGAGCAGGGTGTCCCCGGCCACGTGAGCCTTCAGGCGGGAGGACAGACCCAATAGCTTGAGATGCAGGTCAGATGTCAGACCCAGAGTGGGTCTCCTCTGCAGCACAGGCCTCGAGGTGAAACTGGGCAGGTTGGGTGCAGAGCCCCAGCAGCTCGTTGGGGGGCACCTTCTGGGCTCTGAGGACAAGTCAGCTGCCCACGCCCTGCCCTTCCCCTGCCCCCTCACTCCACTCTGTCCCATCGCATTAGCGTCTTGCCTTCTCTGTTTGCTCCTTTCTTGCGTGATGAAATATGCATAGACATCGAAGTGTAAATAATAAATAAGCAAAATGTGCCTGTGAACCCACCACCAGCCTGGAGCACAGACGGGTATCCTGGATCCCGTGGGTCCCACTGCCCCTCCTCTCCCCCTGTTTTATTCCCCGACCCCAAGACAGGAACTCTGCCCTGCATTTGGAATTTTTCATTCTCTTGCTTTTCTTTGTGGTTTGAACCCCTCTGTGTCTAGGTCTAAGCAGCATATCATTTCGTGGTGGCTTTTTGAGCTTTACTTGAATAGAATCTCGCCATGTGATTCCTCTTCACCCTGGCTTTTTAAAAAAACTGGTCGTTGTTTCTGAGATTCAGGCATAAACGCAGTCCATTTCTTTTCAGAGCCATGTAGAATTCCAGTGAGTGTAGCACGACAAGCCTCCATTCTCCAGGTGGTGGATGTGTTTTTAATTATTTCGAGCCGCGTTGCTATAAACATTCACGTTTCCTGGTGAACACGGGCAATAATTTCTCTAGAACAGTGGCTAAGAATGGGGATTTCTGGGTCTCAGGGAGTGCGTTTTCTGCTTCACGAGATGAGGACGGATTGTTTCCAGCGTGGTTGTGGCACGTCCATCCATCGGCAATGTCAAGTTGGTCGGTGATCCACACCCTCGTCAGCTCTTGATACTGTCTCATTTAAAATTTTTTCCTGATCTGATGTCTATAAAATGGGATCTCGCTGAGGTTTTAATTTCCATTTCTGTTACTGATGAGGTTGAATACAGTCTCACGTTTTAATTGACTGTTGCATTTCATCTCATGAAACACCTTTATTTTTGTCTTTGGTTCATTTTCCTATTGTCATGTGCTTTTTAAAACTTGATTTTTGTGAGTTCTACACACATTCTACCTTGGAATCCTTTGTCACTTACTCATGGTGTGAACACCTCCCAGATTGCTGTTCCTTTCCCCACTTCCATGTCTTTTTTGTATAACATTTAAAATTTTAATGCAGTTAAAAATCCTCAATTATTTCCAAATATTAGTCCATGGAATTCTCTAGGCCAGAATACTGGAGTGGGTAGCCTTTCCCTTCTTCAGGGGATCTTCCCAACCCAGGGATCGAACCCAGGTCTCCCGCATTGCAGGCAGATTCTTTACCAGCTGAGCCACAAGGGAAGCCCAAGAATACTGGAGTGGGTAGCCTATCCCTTCTCTAGTGGATCTTACCCAGGAATTGAACTGGGGTCTCCTGCATTGCAGGCGGATTCTTTACCAACTGAGCTATGAGGGAAATGCTTTTATTTCCTTTAGGGATTGCAATTTTTTGAAAAAGACTTCTCATTGATTTCAAAATCATGAATCTTTTGCACTTCCTTTGAAAAATCGTAAAGTTGTGTGATGCCTACTTGTGATGTGGGGTAGGTATTCCATTTCTTGTTTGAAATAGGGTAACCAGGAGAATTCCCTGGTGGTCCGGAGTTAGGACGATGCCACACTCTCACTTCTGAGGGCCCAGGTTCAATCCCTGGTCGAGGAACTAAAATACCACAGGCTGCGTGGCATGGCCAAAAAAGAAAAAGAAAAGAAATAGGGTGACCAGAGGGTCCAAGCTTGATTTCCGAAGAGCCCATCCTTCACAGATCATCTACGCATGAACTCTCATGACCAAGCTTGTATCAGTGTGGGTACTGCTCACGCTTGAAGGCATCTCCTGTGCTGGGTGGTGCTGGGTCAGTGTGACAGCTCTCCTGCTTTCAGGCTGGGAGGGTCTCACCCTAGGGGCAAATGTGCGCACATTTGCTTTCGCTTATCTTTCTCTCTCCTTGTCTCCCTCAACTCTCCTCTTTCTGTCTGAATTTCTGGCATGCATTTCACTCTCTCTGCCTCTCTCCTTTATGCTTCATATGTTTTAGATCCCTGTTTAAAATCAGAAGTCTGTTTATTTTTATTGTTTTTTTTTTTTTGAGAGTTATGTTTTATTTGGCAGGAATTTTTAGGACTTCAAGCCCAACAGGCAGTATCTCAAGTAACCCTGAGAAAACAGCTCTGAGGGAGGCAGCCAGCTTATATAGAAGTCTTGCAACAAAGGGCAGGTGGTCTGAACATCAGAGGATTATTGTTAGTTAAGGAAAACCAGATATCTCAAGTTAAGGAATTTAGCACTTTTCTATGTATGGGAAGATGGAAGAGTCTGGGCTTACCAAAATCATTCTTATGATATCCACCTCAGCTATCTGGGGCCAGTATCCTGTTTAGATCCTACTTTGGAAGCCCCAGAAAAGTTCCCATCCCATTTGTAGGAGGCCTGCTATCCCTCAGCCTGGAGTCTAGCTCTTGGGATACTTACGCAGCCTAAAGCAGAATTGCTCTGCTGAGCCATCTTCAACCAGCTTCCTGAAATCAGACTGTAGACCCATCAGAGTGTGAACAAATTCTTTTGTGAGCTGCTGACTCTGGAGGTATTTTGTTATGCAGCATTAGATCAGCAGCAGCTGACTTATTCACTGGGTCTCAAGGAGGCGTGGCCTTTTGAGAAGCTGATGTTAGGGAGAGGGAGGAAGTTGTTCTAAGGAGGTGGGGAAGGGAAGGACAATGCAGACTGCAGTCGTAAGGAGATATGAACTCTGGGTGGGGTTAGGAGGCAGGCTGGAGAGAGTCAAGCAGCAGGTTGGGGGGAGGTTGGAAAAGCACATTGGAAGACACTGTAAAAGACAGTGGTGGTTTCAGAGATGACTCCCGATCTTGGGCATCCTCCCTTTTTTAACCTTTTATTTGCGCTTGCTCCTGAATTCTCATAGTACTTGGGAGCTAAATATTTCCACTGAGGTGGTTACGGGTGCCTGCTGCTTGCACCCCATGGAAACACCTGGAACATTTCAGAGAGAGAGAGCTTCTGAGCACATCCAGGCTCCAGGCTTTAACTTGGTTCTGGTGCCTCAGGCTTTAGCTCCTCTCTATGGGACACATCCAAGTGGTCCCTTCGGAGCCCCTGCTTCCCAGATGCCTCCACTAAAGAGTGTGAACACAGAGGCAGGCGCCAGGATTAGTGACTTGCCTGGAGGGAAGCAGGAAAGGTTGGAACTCTGGGTATGTGGCCTGTGGAACCATGATTGGTGGAGACAGGGAGACCGGATACCCTTGAACCTCAGTGTGGGCGTGTGTCCTGGGTCAGAAGGCTGGTTGAGTGTGGGAGCGGGGGTGGAGGCCCTCCCTGCAGGAATACGTCAGCCAGAGAAGAAGGCTGGGAGGTGGGGGGAGCAGGAGGAGCATCTTCTTTTACTCCCTGTTTCCCAAGGCTCCTGATCCAACCTGAACATCATTAACCCAACAAAGGCAACAACCGACACAGTAAAAAGGTTCCAAATATAAACAGCGCACATTCCCACCAACATGTTAATTAGGGCTCATTAACTGCGAACAAGCCCCGTGCAGCCCGAGGAGGCAGCAGCCGCTGGGATGATGTCTCCGGAACCTTCTGTCTGCCCCTGGTGACATGAGCGTGCTCCCATCTGCCGGGACCCCGGGGCTGCCCGGCCTTCTGCCGCAGCCTGCACAGGTGCTGTGCCCATCCCCTCCTTTTGGGCTTTCTCTTTGGTGGCTTGGTTTCTGTCCATGCTGGGGTCTGATATGGGCATGACTAACACAGCCCCATGACATAAAATCCATAGGAATGGTGTGCTAAAGCGGCAGCCACAAATCAGAAGAGAGTCCCTTGCTCACAGCAGCCATGCTCGATCACGACAGGGCCTGTCACCCAAGCCCCTGGCCAAGCATGTGTCAGCAGATGAGGGAAAAATCTATTTGGAGGAGAAAAGAGGATGTAATTTTTTTTTTTTTCTGCCCTACCCATTTAAATGCTAGCTGTAAGATTAGCTCTACTTAAAGCAAAACAAAACAAGAAATCAATGCTGGCTGGATCAACTGCGTTTTAATTATAATTACCATTATTTGCACCTCTAAACCCGTAATGATCAAAAGTGACTTCCAAAAGGTTGTGGACAGCCTGGAAATACTGGTGATCATTGCTTTATAGCACCACCAAGGGGTGCTGACCAGAGGGCCCAGGCAGAGCTGGGTTTAGGATCGGTTCTCAGGCCAAGGAGAGAATTTTGACAAATTCCCCTCTACTGGGCTCTGTGGATGCTGCAGATCTGAGTCATGCCCTCTCCAGTTCTGCCAACTTGCAGCAACCCCCCTCTATTGTGATTCCCCCCTCCCAACGACCAGCGGGGCAAAAGGAGGTGCCAAGGGGCTGGCCCCAGGGTGGGAGGAGCGGTTCTGGTGGTCCCGAGGGGCCAGGCTGAGGCTGGCCTTCTGCTGAGACCACAACTGTCTCAGCCCCATGTGGTTCCCTCCCTCTTGTTTTTTCCCCTGGGAGCCCCTGCCCCACCAGAATCCCACCCTCATCACCCCCACCAAATAGTGCAAGAGCGCCCATCTTGGGTGCTCCTTTTAGGTGCCCCATCGAGGATCCCTTGGGGACCTCTCTCAGTTTCCAAGCTGCATGCAGACCTCAGTTTCCCACTCCAGGTAATGGCTTCTTAAGGACAAGGGAGGGATGCTAACAGTAGCGATGATCTCTATGATTAATCATAGCAATTCAGGAATTTAAGGCTAATGGGCTCAGTACAGAGATCAGTTCTGATCAGTGCAGTCCCCTGCAAGTTCAGCCCTTTATGGGTGGCCATGGCTGCTGGGTCTTTCGGCTTGTGACAGTGTGGCAGAATCTGCTCTCTTTCCCCACTTTCTTTGCAATTTCTTTTCATATTAATAAAAGATTGAAGTTACCTAATTTTAATGGGCAAGAACAGTTATGACCAACCTAGACAGCATATTGAAAAGCAGAGACATTACTTTGTCAACAAAGGTCTGTCTAGTCAAGGCTATGGTTTTTCCAGTGGTCATGTATGGATGTGAGAGTTGGACTGTGAAGAAAGCTGACCACCGAAGAACTGATGCTTTTGAATTGTGGTGTTGGAGACAACTCTTGAGAGTCCCTTGGACTGCAAGGAGATCCAACCAGTCCATCCTAAAGGAAATCAGTCCTGAATATTCATTGGAAGGACTGATGCTAAAGCTGAAACTCCAATACTTTGGCCACGTGATGCAAAGAGCTGACTCATTTGAAAAGACCATGATGCTGGGAAAGATTGAGGGCAGGAGAAGGGGTCAACAGAGGATGAGATGGTGGGATGGCATCACCGACTCACTCAATGGACATGGGTTTGGGTGGACTCTGGGAGTTGGTGATGGACAGGGAGGCCTGGCGTGCTGTGGTTCATGGGGTCGCAAAGAGTCAGACATGACTGAGTGACTGAACTGAACTGATCCAGAAAGATGTATATAAATTTGATACACCGGTGGATTTTTTTTTTATTGAGGTAAAATTCACCTAACATAAAATATACCATTTTAAGGTGAATAATTCAGTGGCTTTTATTACAGTTACAATGTTATGCAATCAGCACCTTTATTTCCAAAGGATCTACTCTGGACAACTCATATAAATGAAATCATATAATGTGTGGTGTTTTGTGACTGGCTTCTTTCAATTAGTATGTTTCCAAGATTCATCCACATTGTAGCATGTATCCATGCTCCATTCCCTTTAATGGGCTGCATAATATTTCACGTACAGATGGACTGCTGTTTGTTTATCCCTTCATTGGTTGATGGATATTGGGTTGTTTCCACCTTTGGGCTATTGTGAATAGTGCTGCTGGGAACAAGTGTGTACATGTATTTGTCTGAGTATCTGTTTTCAATTCTTTTGACTAGATACTTTGGAGTGGCATCCTGGGTCATATAGTCATTTTACAATTAAGGTTTTTGAGGAACCTCCAAACTGCTTTCCACAGAGGCAGTGGCCGTTTCACATTCCCACTAGCAATGCGTGAGGGTTCTGCTTTCTCCAGGTCTTCTCCAACATTTGTTCATTCTCTTTCTTTCTTCCTTTTTCCCTGTCTCCCTCCCTCCCTCCTTTCCTTCCTTCCCTCTATCCTGCTGCTGCTGCTGCTGCTGCTAAATCACTTCAGTCGTGTCCGACTCTGTGCAACGCCATAGATGGCAGCCCACCAGGCTCCCCCGTCCCTGGGATTCTCCAGGCAAGAACACTGGAGTGGGATCCCTCTATCCTAGGGGCTATGAAGTGGTGTCTGTGT
Organism: Oryx dammah; assembly: GCF_014754425.2. Lineage (NCBI taxonomy): Eukaryota > Metazoa > Chordata > Mammalia > Artiodactyla > Bovidae > Oryx > Oryx dammah. The sequence continues at coordinate 10,280,406 of NW_024070192.1, read as the reverse complement.
TTTGACTGTCTCCCTGATGATAGTGATGTCTTTCCCTGGGTTTCTTGGCCCTTCACCTGTCTTCCCAGGAGCTGTCCTTGCTCCTTGTTTCTGCATTTCTCTTCCTGTTTCCTCCCCTTGCTCCTGACCCACAGGCCATTCCTTGAGCCCTATTGCCCTCAGCAGCCCCTCTGCCTGTGGGCTCAGCCTGGAACAACATAAAGCACATTTCAGGAGGTGGCGTCTTCCTGCTCCATCCAGCCCTGGGTCAGATGTCCCCTCCGCTTCCCAGCTCCTCACATCATGAGGCTGAGGGTGGGGGCCCTGATAAGGTTCCCTGGAAGAAGACCCCGAAATATATGCAGGTAGTGTACGTGAGGGTGCCAAGCACACCGGTCAGGGCGAGAGGAGGAGAGGAAGGTAACCCCTAAGGGGAATTATCAGGCCAGCTGCTGGGGCCACACCCACGTCTCAGGGTTATCCCACCAGAGGGGCGGGGGCTGGCTGTCTGACACTGACCCCCAGACTCTGAGTGCTACTCCCTGGGGATGTTCAGTCTGGCTGCCTGGGATCCACGATGAGGAGGGTAGGGACAGAGGCTCTAAAGGCCCAAGAAAGCCCTCAGGCAAAGTTGATTCTTCAGACGTTGGGCTGGCGTGTGCTGAAGCTGTGGAGTGAGGAGATGGGTGGGCTGTGGAGAGGATCTGCTATGTCTAGACCCTCTCCACGCCCCACCTGTGTCCAGGGACTTCCAGTCCAAGTCCTGCCCAGGACAGGAGCCAATAAGAACCCAATGTGGCTTCCACTGGGGGCTACACTTCACCGCAGGTGGGGCCTCATGTTTCTTCTTTGCCCTCAGCTTCAGAGGGCGGGATGTTGTGGAGCTGACCGTGGGGAGCTGGCCACAGCTCTCCTGAGTCATCCACACACCTGGACGGTGGATGGTGACAGAGCTCCTGGCTTCTGAAGATGCCCCCTCCACCCTGTGCAGAGGACGCATCCCGGCCTCCTGGCACCCTCAGAATGGCTCTCCGGATGCCCCCACGACAGAAGCAGTTTCCAGGCACCTGAGGTGGCTGACCCACCTGCCTCAACCCAAGCAAGGAACGTTTTCACTCATGTCTGTTCTAGTCCCAGGGGATGAGCATGGCTCTGTCGCTGGGCAGGAGAAGGGAGGTCGTGGGCCTGGGCTGGCCTCCCCATTTCCCTGGGTCCCCAGAGGATGCCTGCCCGCCCCATGGCAGGCTGCCTGCTCTCCTTCCCAGTGGGCTGAGAAGGCCATGAATACCACGGGGCAGCTGGAGCTGCAGTGGAGAGTCAGAGAGAAATACCTTCCCTTCTGTCCCCCACTTCCTGCCAGGAGGACCTCCAGGCGCTGACAGCATTAACTGCTGGGATAAATGAGCATCCAGGGCTCTGGTCTCTGGGACTTGCTCTTCTGCACAGGGGAAGGGATATAGAAGCACAAGTGGAAGATACTTCATAGACAAGCATGAAGGCTGGCCGTGGAGTCCTGTCCTAAGGCCACAGAGGTGGAGCCCAGAAACAAGGTCACCTCCAGAACTGACTGAGCCCCTTTGTGACCATTGCCCAAAGCCCCCCCTGATCACCAGCAGGCTTCCTGACCCCATATTCGGCAAAAAAGCCCACTCCAGTGCTCACCCTAAAGCACCCTAACCAAACACCTAAGGTCAACCCTCCAGCTGGAATTTTTCTTTGTCTTGAAAGTGAAAGTCACTCGGTCGTGTCTGACTCTTGGCGACCCCATGGACTATACACTCCATGGAATTCTCCAGGCCAGAATACTGGAGTGGGTAGCCACTCCAGTCTTCTTTGTCTTGAGGCTATTGAGATTGGCTACTAACCCAGGAAAAGTGCTGACTCTTCCTGGCCTGTCAGGAGGTCGGCCCGCTGTGCTTGCAGTGCCTTCATCTCTGCTCCTTGCTCTTAATAAACTCACTCCCTTCTGAAATGCTCTGTGCCTGGGAATTCTTTTCCGACCTGCGCTCAGATTGGCATGACACCGGGGATAGGGGCCTTGTTTCTCCTGCCACTGACACAGTTCAGTTGGTGCAATGTAATGGAGGTGTGTGTGTGCACATCCGAGTTTCAGGAACCAAAGGGGTGCCTGCAGGCTAGGGTGTATGTGGGTCTTAGCCAGCTGGCTGGCACGAGCCTGGTCAAGCAGTGCTGGACACTTCTCTCGACCGCCCAGCTCTCTCTTTCAGTCCACAGTCCCGGCTTCCATCCCCATCACTATTGACTGTGCTTTGGGAGCCTCCCAGAGATTTAAATTTGCAGAGCTGGCTGGATACCTTACGAAGCAAGTGGCTGGCAGTGGTGAGCCCCGACTGTGACCTTCACCCTGGAAGGAAGCGTTTCATTATGAGGCCATGTTGAGCTGCGAGTGGCCTTTTCTCCCCTCACGAAGAGACTGAGATCCCTAAATGCATCCTGGCAAAAGAGCCAAGCTGCCTCTTTTTCCTCAAAATGCAAGTCCGAGAGGGTCACACTCTGTAGGGGCAACAGGGTTGGAGGTGGGCATTGCAGCTGCTGTCTTTGGGTTAGAGGATGGCCCCTGCCCCCCATGCCCTGCTCTGATACCATTGATTTCCTCCAATCTGCATCCAAAGAGATCTGCAGAGGGATCAATACACCTGCAGTCCTGTGAGGGAACTCGGGGTGGGGGGAGCGGGAGGCCGAGAACTTACACCTCGGGGAGACTGGCTTGCAGGTTGGCCTTGTAATCAACAGGGAAACCCACCCTTTGGCCAAGGCTGCACCCCAAAGACAGGATATGATGGGCAAAGGGCAGCCAGGCACAGGTCACTGGAGCCCATTGGGCTGAAGGTGGGGTGGACAGTAATTTGCTTGAGTGGGGACATCACCCACAGTCCCCGAGCTGGGCTCTAGGAAGGGGGTGTTTCTCCCACATGCTGGACATGCAGGTCCCCAGGGGAGGCTGGGGTGGGAGGAGGGTTTGAATTTACCTCTGAGGAGCCACCAGGCTAGCACATCGCTGCCATTGTCTTCTCACGGCAGGGCTGTCCTCACCTCACCTCTTGTCCAGTGTCTCCAACAGTTGCCCCGAGGGCTGTTTGCAGTTTGGCTTCAACTCTTAGTCTAATCAGCCCTGGGCAGCCCATTAATGTTTGTGGAATGACTAAGTGGATTTCTGAGGGGCCATCCTGTGCCCCACGACTGTCACAGACCCATTTGCATTTTGTCACCATCTGGATTTCTGCCTTGACCTAGGACCTTCTTGTGGGGCGTGTGCCTGGGGTATTTCCACCCTTTGAAATACTCCTGCACACCCTTCAGCACCCCACTGAAATGTCACCTCTTCCAGGAAGCCTTCCATGCATCTTCAGTTAGAAGTGGTCCTTCTATCCCTGAGCTTCTGAAACTTGCTCATAGCCTTCCAGCAGTGAGGGACTCCTACCTTGAGCCTAGACTCACCCATTAGTTAATGAATTCCCCACACTGCCTGGAGCGGGGCTTAGCCCCAGGTAGGTAGATCGTAAGCATTTATTTCAATGATTAGTTAAAGGAAACAATAAGAGGATGAGCTTGTGTTCCTGGACAGTGCCCAGGGTTAAAGCAGAGCCCAGTCCCTTTTCAGCCTCACCAGGGAGATGCCTGCAGCCTTGGGTCCTGATGATGACTCTGCCATTTAGCTGGGCCGTGTGGAGTCCGCAGGTTTCCTGATTCCCTCATAGGCTCCACCCACACTGGGACCCTTGGCCTGGGTCCATCCCTGCCCTGACAAGTCCTGTCAAGAATGAAGACCAGCTTTCCTGGGGCCCCCTCCAGCTGAAAAGTCACCGTCTCCAACTTGCACCTGCCTGGATGCCTGCCTCCGACTGAGCACAGGTAGGTCCTTTGGTTTCGTTCGCACCTGTGAGTTTGGGGATGAGCTTCGTGGGTGCAGGGACCTGGGTCAGTGTGGGGGCTGGTGGGATGGGGGTGCAACCTCCAAATGGCCAGGTCAGCAGAAGAGTGAGCATTGGAGAAAGAGGTGGGAGGGGCATGTCCCAAAGGATAGGGTGTATTTGCCGCTCAGCATGCAAGCTGCTGCCTCCTGCTCAGGCCAGGGGCTTGACCCCGGAGGAGTCTCCCTGCTACGTGATGACTGCTTCTCTTTCTTTTTCCCTAAATAGGAGTGGTTGGCAATCACAGCTATGGCTGGCTGTCCCTGATCTCAACGGGGGCTTCTTTTTGAGAGGAAGATGGATTTTGAAATTCTTAAATTTTTGTGCCTCAGGTGGCAGTAACGCTGCCATGTCAGCCTTTTGAAGCTAAGTCTCAAATCTGACCTAATCTCTGTTTCTCCAGCGGGCATCGGATGCTGGGTCTTGGCCTGCACTCCATTTTGGTGTTTGGCGCTTGCCTACTTTCCAATGACGCTTTCCATTTTGTCTGGACCCCCAAGGGGCTGGCAGGACAGTGGGGATCTCATGATGATCTCTCTGCCTCTGGCTTTGTCCTCATGGAGCCATGCTCCCTGCTCCCGAGGTGCCCTTTCCTCCAGCACCAGGGACGCGGCTGAGCCCTTGTGGGCATGGTCACTGTGCACAGGCATGGAAACAGCCCGTGGCGTGAGGGTGCTCTCCATCAGGGCAGAGGCCTGTCTCTGAAACTGACGCCTGAATCCCCGTTCACTGGGCTGGAGGCTGCCCCAGGGTTGTACGGGGAGGTGTATCAGTCAGTCCTGCTGACTGCCATAACAAGTGGTCCCCAAGCCCCATTGACTTAACATACTGCATGCTTATTCTCATACTCCCTGGTGAAGAGGCTGAATATGGCCAAGTCTCAGTGAGACGATTCAAATTTGTGTTGAATATTTCCCATATGCTTATTTTCCTATTTCCCATGTGGCAAAAGCTATTGGAAAATAATAAGTAAAATTGATAAAAGGGATATAGCTCTCTGGTATCCTTGTCTATTTATATAGAGAGTAAAGCAGAGATATAAGGGATTAATGCAGTCTTGTTTAACGGAATCTTTCATCTGAAGACTCAAATAACTAAATTTGCCTCCTAGATCAGACAGTGGGAGTGTTCCCCACAATAGCCAAAAGGTGGAAGCAACCCAGTGTCCATCAGTGGATGAACAAACAAAAAATGGTCTGTCCACATGATGGAATATTATTCAGCCTTGAAAAAGAAGGAAATGCTGACACCTGCTACAACATAGATGAATTCTGAGGACATGCTGCTAAGGGAAATAAACCCATCACAAAAGGACAGACGCTGTCTGATTCTGCTCATATGAGGTACCTAGAGAAGTTAAATTCATAGAGATGGTGTGGTGGGGGGAAGGGGAGGTAGTGTTTAATGGGGACAGAGTTTCTGTTTGGGAAGGTGAGCAAGTTCTGGAGATGGATGGTGGTGATGGCTGCACAATGATGAGAGTGTACTTAACGTCACTGAACTGTACACTTCAAAATAGTTAAAATGCTAAATTTTAGATTGTGTGTATTTTACCACAATTTTAACTGTGGTAAAACTGTGAGTATTTCCAATGGTTCCCAAGCTTCCTCGTGCCTTTTTTTGGCTGGAGTGTTTCTGATAGCACCAGGAACCCCCAAAGGCAAATGCTGGGGCTTCTCAAGTTGGCAAGTCTTGCTTGTCAGGACCTTCCTTCCTCCGTGCTGTGCTAAGTCGCTTTAGTCGTGTCCGATTCTTGGCAACCCCATGGTCTGTAGCCCGCCAGGCTCCTCTGTCCATGGGATTCTCCAGGCAAGAATACTGGAGTGGATTGCTATTTCCTTCTCCTGGGGATCTTTCCCAACCCAGGGATCGAACCCAAGACTCTTATGTCTCCTGCATAGGCAGGAGAGTTCTTTATCACCAGTGCCACCTGGGAAGCCTTCTTCCAAAGCCAGCATCTTTTCCCTGACCCTAAGCCTTTCTGGATTTCAGGTTTCATGCCTGTCTCCTCCCCTGAGCTTTGTGCTCAACACAGGGCTTTGAGGAAATCTTGTATTGTTCTGCGTAAATTCAAACTTACAAAAGATACACTGGGGATGATTAACCAGTATCATAGAATCATTTTTCTCCCCCCTAGATTTGCTGCATAGTTGACTTCTAATAGATTAACTTCAAACGCAATTTACTCCGAGCTGTGTCCATGTGCGGCAACTCAACCTTTCCTTTTGGCTGAGAGTCAGGGGAGGCTGCATGCATCCATTATTGGAAGCAAATTACACATGACTGGTATTCCATTTTCAGAATAAAACCAGAGCTGCCTCAACGTGGTGGGAGGTGTAGGTAAAAAGGAGAAGAATGAGGAGAGGGTGACACAGGGCACTGGGTACTTGTAAAATTTGCTCTGGGGAGACAGTCTCAGTCCTCTTGCATCCCAGAAGTCCTTGGCAAGGACTGAGCCCCCCACAAAGGCCTTGGGAGGGGACAGCCTCAGCCCAGGATGACTTCATTGTGAAGACAGAAACTAATTCCTCTCTAAGTGGGAAAAGGCTCTTTAGCTGCATTAAGAGGCTGAGATCTGATGAAAAGGCGAATAGATTCAATCTTCCTTGCATCAGTCACCTGGGACTTCATCAGACTCAAACCGATTAGAAAAATTCACATTGAAAGCATCATTTATAATAGACCCAAATTATAGAAAACATTTGGCCTGGAGGGAGGGAGAAATAGCATTTTCACCTAAGCCATAATCTTTCATTATCTCCCCCGCCTCCTTTATGGGGTTTGACAGCCCTGTCTCCTCCCCCAGACTAATCATTAGACTAATTAGGGGCTAATCAATGTTTAATTAAAACCTAGCCATTAATTACAGGAAGTACTATGGCAACTTGGGAATAGAATGTGGCTGCAGGAGGGATCAGATTTCCTCAAGCATGGCCAGTGGCCCAAGCAGAAAGCTTTCCTTCTTGTGTTTGTGTTTCCTTCTGTGCACTTTGGCTTGAGGGGATCTGGAGGTCAACAGGGGGAGAAGGGAGGGAGTGGAGAGGAGGAGGGATTGCTCTGAGTGTCTGGGCTTCTGGCCTGTTACCCACTTTTCCCACCCACTCCACCGGAGCTTTCCCCTTGGTTCTAGCATCATTCTTCCCATGTCCCAAATTTAATCTGTTTTTCCTCTGAAAATATTTTATGAGCATCTACTTACTTGCATTTAGACTACATCCAGACCTCTCATCATGAACCGCAAATTCCCAGGTGAATGGTTCTCAACCCCTGATGTTAACCATCACCAAGAGAGCGTAAAAAGATTCGAGTGGAAGGATAGACAAATAGAACAATGAGGAGTAGAGAGCCCAGAAACAGAGCCCAGCCCAGCATATGTGGGCATGTGATATACAACAGCACTGCTGAGGAGGGGGCATGAATGATCTTTGCCATAAATGGTGCTGGGCCAATTGGATAACCATCGGGGTGGCAGGGGCGGGGGGCGGTGGGGTGGGCGTTAAATAGGAAGCTTTATCCCTACCTCACACCATACATGAAAATCAATTCCACTTTCTAGAAGATAACATAGGAAAAAATCTGAAATATCTTCATGATAAAAAGAGAGAAAACTATTAAGGAAAAGTGATAAATTGGGTTATATGAAAATTGAGAGCTTCTGTTTACCAAAGATAAGAGAGTGAAAAGATGGGGACTTCCCTTGGCAAACTAGTGGTTAAGACTCCACCTTCCAATGTAGGAGGCACAAGTTCGATCTCTGGTCAGGGAACTAAGATCCCACACGCTGCATGCTGCAACCAATAAATAAATAAACAAAAAAAAAGTGTTTAAAGGGAGTGCAAAGGACAATCACAAAGCTAGAGAGGACACTTGCAAAATACATAGCCAAAAAAAGTTCTTAGAAAACTGGGAAAGAGGCACTAAGCACTTCACAAAGTCCTTTATTGGTCATCAGGGAAATGCAACCTGAGACGCTGCTATAAACCCATCAGGATGGCTAGAATGAATAGATTGGTGACCTCGAGGGTTGATAAAGACCTAAGACAACGGGAACATCGGTACATGTCTCATGAGAGGGAAAACTGAAATAAGCCATTTGAAAAACTGTTCAGCAGAATCTGCTAAAGCAAAACATGTGTCTGCCCAGGTTCCACGAGCACAGTGTAGGGAGTGGGGGGCATGCAGGAGGGGCTTGGCAACTCTTGACGCAGTAAGTGACGTAGCACCAGGGGGACTCTTGACTCCCTGTTCTCAGGGGAGGAAGGGTATGAAGGAGAGGGCCTGGATCCTGGATCCCAGCTCTGCGTGAGCAACAGGTTCACCTTTCTGAGCTGTGGTTTCTCCATCTGTACATGATGCTTACTGCGAGAGCTTGCGGGAAGGACTACATGTGATGAAGCTTATAAAACACCTAGCTCATGGCATGGCCAATAGTTGGCATAAAATCTCTTTTATTACCCTAGGAGCCTACAACCAGAGAGGGGCACATAAATACAGATGTAGAGGGGCAGGAAGCAAGCACAGGCAACCCAAGGCTGAGTCAGGTATAATCAGCCACGGTCTGCACTTAGTGGCTAGCTCTGCAGTTTTATTCGGGAGTGGAGTCGTGGCTGGGTAGGATCTGAACGTGGTGTCAGGCTCTCTTGCAATCACCCCAGGTGGCAGTGATGTGGTATTCCCTGTTCAGGGAGGCAAGCCAGCCTCAGACACACCTCAGACAAAAGGCAGCCTTTCTCACCCTAGGGTCCTCCGTCAGCCTCCCCTTTCTTTACCACTGAACCACCTGGGAGGATCTAGCCCGTATTATTTCGGCATAAAAAGGAATGAGCCCTGCGATATTCTATAACAGGGCCGGACTGGCAAATGCGCAGAGAAAGAAGCCAGACACAAGAGGATGAAGTTGCACGATTCCACTTATTCAGAATATCCAGATCCGGCAAATCCATGGAGACAGAGAGCAGCTTGGTGGTTTCCAGGGGCCTGAGGGGCAGACAGGGGGGTGGGGGTGACTGTTAAATGATGTGAGGTTTCCTTCTGGGACTGGGATAAAATGTCCTGGGTCTAGATAGAGGTGGCGGTGGAACAGCATTATGAATGCACTAAATTCCATTGAATTGTACACTTGAAAATCGTTAATTTTATGTATGTGAATTTCACCTAAATTAACAAAAAAAATTGTTAGTCCAGCTTTTCCCTTGGGCTGCTGGGAGATGTGACACACACACTGAATTCTTGCTGTTAAAAACCCACCCATGGTTGCCTCCTCTGAAATGAAGGGCAGCAGGCTGGGTTCATCTGCCCCCATCCTGATTGCCCCCATCTGGACCCAGGGCCCTACAGGTGTTGGGAGCAGTTATGTCTACAAACAGATTTATCCTGAGGCCAAGAGCTGGACTGCGACCAATGCAAGGATGCCCATCCCCACTTCGCTGACCCTTGATGCCTCTCCAGGCGCTGGTAGGATTTTAGCTTGGCCTGTCTGCCCCTCCCACCCCCACCCCCATCTCCTTTTGCTTTTAGAACAGGAATACACGTGCCTGTTGAGTGGATACTGTTGCCATGTGTGCTCACTGGTTTAAAAGGATGTGCTGAGCAGCTGACACAGAGATAAATGGGGATGGAGTTACAAGAGGGGGAGCGGAGGCCTCAGAGCAGTAGGAACGGGTATCACTCCCCACCCCCGAGGTGGGAGGGTACCAACCTCATGCCGCCGTCTTGGAGGGGTCACCTAGTACCTGCCTGCTGTTACCTGTGTGAGTCCGGGTTCCCCACCTGTGCTGCCCTCACCAACCTCCAGGGGCATCTGGAAGCTGGAGGTTAAGGGGTCAGGTGTTGGAAATGATCCAGGGGTGCAAGTGTGATGCATCACATGTTGAGAGAGGGAGGGAGAGAGGAAGTGTGTCTTTGTCCACGTGTAAATCAGGAGACAGATGGCAGAGCCACTCATGACTCCCTTCTAGGTCTTCCTCCATCTCCTTTCTTTCATGAGCACTGTGAGTCCTTCCCTTCTATAGCAGTGAATTTCCAACTCAAAGGGAAAAAAAATCCCATGAGTAAATTAAGTCCTTCTCCTGTGCTGCCTGTATTGGGGCCACTGAGACCAAAGGGTCTCATTTATTATTTTTAAAGATGAGCAAATTGTTTTCACCCTTTGTCTCATCCTCTGAAGCATGGGCTTATGTGCACTTGAGGGGCTCTGTCCAGAAGATGCCATCTGTGACCCCAGGAGGGACCAGGTCCTGCTGACACGTGCCCCTCAGTGTGGCCTCGAAGCATCTACCTGAGGGAGATGAGGCCTCTGTTAAAGGCCCTGGAAGCAGACCCTTGAGGGTGCTCATCTGGCCCCCCGACTTTCTTTCCTTAGTGTTCCAAGACTGATTGTTTTAGTGACCTCAGAATGTTCCACGGCGAAATGATGTGAGTGTTGGTGTCCAGCCCTGTACTGTGTGGGCTCCTAGAATCCATCCAGGGTTGGTCTGTGTGGCTGGGATGTTGAGAACGTGCTAAGAGTGCGTGGGGGTGTGGTGGGGAACTTGGGGGCTTGAAGACCCTCTTCAATCTCTCTCTGGGCTTCCAGAACAGGCCACTGGGAACCAGGTCAGAGGAGGTTTCCAGTCGCTGGGTACATGCTTCCTCCTCCCCTCGTCTTCCTCTTCCTTTACCCCTCTCCTCCTTCCCCTCTGTCTCCCAACTTGTCCCGCCATCCCCTCTCAGCCCTCGCCACCAACAACACTCTGTGTCAGGAGCCTGTTTCCAGGTAGATCTGCTCTTGTGCTCTGTGCCACCTTGAGCACAAATACGTGTGTGTGTGTGTGTGTGTGTGTGTGCATGCGGTGTGAGGGGACAGGGTGCCTTGGCCCAAATGTGTCTGGACTGGGTGGAGCCCTCCAGGATGGCAAAGGACTTGGGCAGAGTCAGCATAAAGAACCCAGTGTGTTCACCAAGGCCAGGAAGTTAACCTCGGTACAGGGGATGACCTGCTGCCTGCCTGGCACCCCTAGTGCCTGCCACCCCTTGCCTTGCCCGGCTGTGCTTCTCTGAGGGGATCCCTTGTCAAGAGCCCCCGGCACCTGGAAGGAGGAAGCGGTTATGGAGTCAGGCCTGTGCTCTGATTCCTGCCTTCCCCTCACGTTCCCCCTGAGGGTGGCTGCAGAAGGAAAGCATCCTGGCGAGTCTGGATGTGGTGGGAGTGGACGTCCTGCCCCGTCCTCCTCCTGACTCCCAGGACAGTGTGTCACATCACACACGTCTTCCTGTCTCAACACGCGGTCACCTGGATTTCATGTTGACTGCCTGCTCGCGTGGACCCAGAAGCAGAGACGTGGGGAGGCTGTCAGTGGCTCTGAGCTATGAATTTCTGGTCAGATTTAACTCCTTAAGAGTGAAAGGGGAAACTTCCCTGGTGGTCCAGTGGATAAGACACTGAGCTCCCAGGGCAGGGGGCCTGGGTTCAATCCTTGGTCAGGGAACTAGATCCCACATGCGACAACTAAGACCCAGGATGGTCAAATAAATAAATTAAAAAAAAAAAAAGGGAAAGGAAGGGGGCCCAGGTTTCCTTGGCCTCCCTGGTTCTTCATCTTGGTGCCCATGACACACGCGGTGGGGCCTCTCCCATGTCTGCTGGAGTCAGGGCTCCGCCTGCAGGCCACCTCCCACTTCCCCTGTGCTCCTTCTTCTCCACGCCCCTTGACCTGTTGGCCTCACTTCCTGCATCCTAGCTTGCAGTCCTCCCTTATCTCCCACCTGGACCACCGCCGAGGCCTCCCTGTTCCCCCCATCCCTGACATTCCCCGCCTACATATCCCATTGCTTTCAGAGTTGTTTACTAGGAACAGGGCTATTTCCATGGCATGGAACATTCTGCTCAAGAACATTCAACAGCTCCCCATTACCTGCAGAAGGAAACATGTCCCAGGGGAGCCAGTCTTCTTAGCAGGGCATTGAAACTCCTCCAATTTGACTCTGGCTTCACATTATGGGCCTGCCCAGCCTCATTGCCCCTCGACTCCTCACCCCCACATACTCCTGCCCAGAGTCAAACAAGATGGCCTGTGGCAGTTCTCATCTGGTTCACTCAGCCTGAGCTCTGGGTTGGAAAGGTCTCTGTATGAGAGGACTCCGAGTAATCCGAGAAGTAGCCCACGCTACCTTCTTTTTCCTCTGAACTCAGAGTGTTCATGGTCTGGGTCACGCTGCGTGGAAATTCATTTATGCAACAAACACACTTTCCATTGACATGATTCTTTAGCACAGCTTCACGAACTCTTCAAGCTCTTTGAAGGGGAACTTTTCTAGGAAGCATCCCTCACCCTGCTCCTAATTACCTGGTATTTTCAACCCATCTTTGCATGGTGTCAAAATCATGTCAGTGTATCATTTTCAAAATTCCATTATACAGAACTTACGGTTTTCTTGTCCTTTCGTCCTTTTATTCTTTCACCTACTGTGTGTTTGTTGAGTTCCTGTTTTGTGACAGGTGCTGAGGGTGTGATGGACACAAGGCAGGCCTGTGCTGCTGTTATCAGGTGAGGCAACGCTGGAGCCCCCAGCACATGAGAAGCACTATGGTGACGAGGGTGAGACAGGTGCAGGGTGCTGGGAATGCAGGTGATGGGAGCTGATGTGGTCTCAGGGCATGTGAGGGGCCCTCTCTGGAGAGGGGACGTTTCAGCTGACATCTGAAGGATGAGGAGGTATTGGACACAGAATGGGGGGGGGATTATGTGGAAGGACCGAGAGGCAGGCAGACATGTGAAAGGCAGGAAAAAATGTCCCAGGTGACCCAGAGTGGCCTGAAATCAAGCCTGAATATCCAGGCAGAAAAGGCCATAGACCAAGTCAAAGGGTTTGTCTTGTAACAAGGGGTGATGGGAGCCATGGAAGCGCTTTGAGCTGGGGAGTGACACAATCAGACCTGCCTTTTGCAAAGAACAGCCTCTGCCTGCTATGTGGGGACACTGTCGGAAGAGGGCGGAGGGACTGAGTGAACCGTAACAGGGGTTGTCAAGCTAGGGCTATGGGCCAAACCCGGCCCACGGCCTGTTTGTGTCTATAAAGCTTTATTGGCACACAGCTGTATCCAGTAGTTGGTTGCTGCTCTCAAGAGGTGGAATAGTTGCCACTGAGGCCATATAGCCCTCGGTGCCTTATATATGTATATATATATATATTTTTTTTTCTTGACCTTAATTTTTTTTGCTGTTTTTTGTCTTATTATTATTTTTTAATATTTATTATTTATTTTGGTTGTGCAGGGTCTTATTTGCAGCATGTAGGAACTTCAATCTTCATTGCAGCATGAAGGATCTTTAGTTGCAGCATGCAAACTTTGTTGAAGCATGTGGGATCTAGTTCCCTAACCAGGGCTTGAATACAGGCCCCCTGCATTGGTAGCATGGAGTCTTAGCCACTAGACCACCAAGGAAGTCCTGATGCCTGAGATATTTACGCTGACCTTTTACAGGAAAAGTTTGCTGACAGTTCTGTTAAAACGCTACCTTAATTTGGGTTGTTCTGGAAGCAGAGCTGATGGAAGGATGCGAGTGCAGGTATACTAGTACTAGTGGTGAGTGGGTGGAGGGCAAAGATTTAGAAAGTGGGGCCGACAGGATGCGGGGCTGGATGGGGTCAGGCAGGTGAGAGAGTGGAAGTGAGGATGTAGATGAAGATTCCGCTTCAAGGGCAGACCTCCAGTTCAGATCTGGGCAGGTCTTGAGCAACCCGACTGTTCCAGAACCTTCACTTTGTTTCTCTACGAGATGACCTCCAGTCTCTGTAGCTGAATAACACTCCACGAATCTTCCTCACCATGATTCACTAATGAAGCTGAAAAGGCTCTTCACCTTCCTCCCAAACGTGACCCACAATTCCTGCAAGTTCCTCTCTGAGCAAAGCATGGGTACTACCATCCTGTCTCTCCCCTGTCAACAAAGCGGCTGCCTGCCTAATTCCTAATTATGCCCTTCAAGGTTGCATTAAATCATTGCACCAGGACACTGCATTGTGGGTAATCAGCTGCTGTTTTAATATGTTTAGCTGCTCTGAGTTTCCACAGGCAGAGACCGTCTGAAGCGAAAACTGTGCCCCTGTCTGTCAGGATCTCTGCTGGAGATCACAGAGCAGAGGATAAGTCTGGTGTGGCAGGTTGGATCGTGTTTCTCCCCGCAGAATAAACCCTGCCGAAGGCATGGGCTGGAACTTCCCCTTCTCACCCTCAGACACATCTCAGAGACTTATGGTCATCCTGGCTGGAGGAAATCCAGCTGGAATCTGTTCTATGAATTCCCAGTGTCCCTTCAGTTTTTTAAAAAAACAGCTTCATCGAGATGTAATTCCTGTACATAGAATTTGCCCATGGACAGAGTTTTTGTATCTTCACAGAGTTATGCAACGATCACCACAGTCAATTTTAGAACATTTTCATCATCTCTGAAATTGATAATGATAACTATCATCTCCCAAGCTCCCCCATACCCCCTCCCATAGCCCCTGGAAACCACTAATCTCTACTTTCTGCCTCTATAGATTTCCCTATTCTGGACATTTCATATAAATGGGATCATACAATATATGGCCTTTTGTGTCAGACTTCTGTTACTTAGCATGTTTCCAAATCTCATCCTTATTGTAGTGTGTGTCACTGCTTCATTCCTTTTTTATGGGTGAACGGTGCTTCTGGAATATTTACTTCCTGAGGCCCATCAGTCATCCCACCCTGGGGGCTTCATCTTGTAGTCCTTACAGCACCCCACGCGGTAGGTCCCTGACCTTCCCTTGATGGCTAGGGAAGCCGAGACTCAGAGTAAGTGCCTAATTCAAGGTCACATGGTTACCTTGAGGGAGGGAGGGGTCTAATCCTGGTGTTCAGAGCATCTTCCCAAATCTCCTGTAATTTTCCTAGTATCCAGAGCAGATTAGAGGGAATTAGGGGAGAGGGCCTCTGAATCTGATAGGGCCCGTGATGGGCTGAATAATGGCCCCCAAAGATACCCAGGTTCCAATCCCTGGAACCAGTGAATGTGACCTTATTTGGAGAAAGGGTCACTGCAGATGGGATTAAGGATCTAGAGGTGGGTGATTATCCTGGATTATCTGGGTGGGCCCTAAGCAGTCACATGTATGGGTTTAAGAGGAAGGCAGAGGGAAATCTGACACTTTGACACACACGGAGGAGACACCCACACGAAGGAAGAGCAGAGAGAGACGTGAAGCTGCTGGCCTTAAAGACTGAGTGATGTGGCCACAAGTCAAGGGTGGCCAGCAGCCCCTGGGGGCTGAAACAGGCAGGAAAGGCTTTTGTCCTGGAGTATAGCCCCGCTGACAGCTTGATTTCAGACTAGTGATGCTGATTTTGGGTTTCTGGCCTCCAGAACTGGGAAAAGAATAAATTTCTGTAGTTTGAAGCCCTTTGTATGGCATCAGTTAGGGCATCCTCAGGACACTAACACAGGGCCTCATACGTGATGCCCAGGCCCTTTGTGCCTGAGACAGCTTTCTGTACATTCCTAGCCTGAGCATGGTGGTACAGCTGGCTGTGTTGCTGCTAAGTCACTTCAGTCGTGTCCGACTCTGTGCAACCCCATAGACGGCAGCCTACCACGCTCCCCCGTCCCTAGGATTCTCCAGGCAAGAACACTGAGTGGGTTGCCATTTCCTTCTCCAATGCATGAAAGTTGAAAGTGAAAAGTGAAAGTGAAGTCACTTAGTCATGTCCGACTCTTCGCGACCCCATGGACTGCAGCCCACCAGGCTCCTCCATCCATGGGATTTTCCAGCCAAGAGTACTGGAGTGGGCTGTCATTGTGTGGTGTTCTGTATATCTTGAAAGCTGGGAATAGCATTTAATACCTCTTATCTAAGAACTTTGCATAAATGAACCCAATCCCCACAACAGCTCTGTGAGATAAGCTCCTATTGTTATTCCCATTCTACAGATGAGAAAATGAGGCTCAGAGTGGCAGGTTCACCAGCGAGGGGCAGATCCAGGCGGTCCTGTTGCCCAGTGGGTTTCTACTGCTCTGTGCTGCCTCCTTAAACTACGCTGCTTAAAGAAGCATGTAAAAGCACAGGCTTGGAAGGCTTTCATTCATTCAACAAATACATATCAAAATATATACGAGCCCTGGAGAATCAGCTGTTAAGAAAACATGTGCCTTCCCCGCTGGGCCCTCACATGTGCTAGGGAGACAATCGCCGAAAGTATAACATGTAACCCTGGAGAAACACTGGACGTGCCAGGACCCTTTCTGGGGTGCATGGGTGTGCATATGTGTGCACATGTGTGTAAGCATGCTGTATTACGCAGGGGATTAGGGAAGGGAGCTGAGCAGGTGGGGGTCCAGTGGAGGCCTGCAGGGCCCAGGTGAGCTGGAGGAGCCCATGGCTGGCTCACCTGAAGGGGAGGAGCAGGACCAGAGGGGACTGGAGCGGGTGGAGGGGGCGGACTGGGCACAGCCGTGCCAGCCACTGGGCAGGGCCCTGAGGAGCCCTGGGCCGAGGGGACGCTTGAGTTGTCCCACCTTCCTTGTGTGGCTGTGGGTCAGAGCCTCCAGCTCAGTATTGTCGCAAATTTTAAATGCAGGCAGGGTTGTGCCTGGCAACTGGTCAGTGTGTCTCCACAACTGATAACAAGCTGCCGCCCACTGCCCGTCAGTACCCTGTGACTCTTGGTCATCTTGTGGGGGTGGCCCCATTTCAAGCACCTTGTTGTATCCTTAGCATACATAGTCTCACCTTTCTTTAGAAACTACTTATTTTTGGAATTTTCATCTTTCCCTCAGTTCTAGGGGGCTCCTTGTTCTGGAAGGTAACATAATATCATCCACATTTCCTTCTCTAAAGCTCTAGAACTCCCCCAGAACTAGGTGGGTTTTGGCGCTTAGGCTTGTTGAGATTTTAGAAAGATAACAGAATACACTGACTACGTCATGGAAGAGGTTCTGGGGTCCGGGGCAGCACTGCCTCATGGGAGGTCACCGAGAGGAGATGACAGCTGGGTGATCCGAGCTGGACCCAGGCCAAGAGAGGCTCCTTGCCCTCGCCCGCCTCACTTCCACTCTGTCCACCGTGCTAACTGCCACCTGCCGGTGCCGCTTTCAAAGGCACAGCTGGGAGAAAGAGCGGTGTGCTGAGACCGCCCAAGGGGCCATGTGCCCGGCCCCCCAATACCTTGTAGTAAACTTTCAGGATTTGGAGGTGCAGCTGCTAGAGGAGAGTCTGAGCCCTTGATCCTCCATAATTGCTCATTTATAAGTAAAATGAGGGCTTCCCTGGTGGCTCAGCTGGTAAAGAATCTGCCTGCAATGCGGGAGGCCTGGGTTCGATCCCTGGGTTGGAAAGATCCCTTGGAGAAGGGAACAGCTACCCACTCCAGTATTCTGGCCTGGAGAATTCCATGGACTGTATAGTCCAGGGGGTCGCAAAGAGGACTGAGCGACTTTCACTTTTCACTCAACCAGGCTCGAGAGGCTGTTCCTGCAGACGGCCCCGCTGCCCCGCCCGTGTGGCTGCCTCGCCCTCTGCCTCTGTCCCTGCTGGGGGTTCAGGCTTCACCCAGAAGCTCTGAGGGTGTAAAACCAAGCGGCTGCAGTCAGCATGGTAAGTAATGGCCGCCGGTCACTCCTGGTCACTTTGCATGTTGGCGCCAAAATTAGAAAATGTGAGGTTTTCAGAGTTAATTGGATTTTTGAATTTAGGACAAGGGGTGTGGACACGTGGGCCCAGCCCACACTGACAGAACTTTCTAGGTACCAGTCACTGCGCCTTTTCTGCCCGGCTTCATCAGGCCCTGTCAGCCACCCCCCAGAGGCGTCCAGGGAGCTGCCCAGGGAGGGGGCGCGGGGCCCCAAGGCGCCCCGCAGGCACCAGGCCTTCTTCCCCTTCATTCTGGTCGAGGTAGGGGCTCAGGCCGCAGCCCAGGGCACAGAGCCTCCCACAAAGCCAAGCACCCAGATGCACCTGGGGCCACGGACATTGGATTCCATCTGAATTCTGACGTTCACTCTTTTTTTAAAGCGTCCGCGGAGTCAAGTCTTAGTCCTGAGAGAGGAGGCCTGCTTTGTGCAGACAGCCAACAGGCATTTGAATAACGTGGCTTCAGGGAGAAGGGAGGGAGGGACACTGGCGTCCTTGTGGTGACTTTACATGGGCTCTGAAGGCCACCTCTGAAAGAGGTGTCCCCAGGTATTTTAAATAGGTAGTATCAAAAAAAAAAAAAAAAAAAAGGCCCTCTCCAAGGTGACAGATGTTCCAAAGGACAAAACTCTACTACATGTGAAAGTCCAGTTATTTTTATTTGAAAACCCGCTCATTTTGTGATCATCAGAACTCACATAGTAAGATGGATTCTGTTACACTGAGGGCCTTGTGCCTGGGGCTGGATGCCATGCCCACCTTTGAGTTCCACAACCTAAGTACCTCCCAAAGACTCCATTGCCTAATGCTATCCCCTAATACTGTCACATTGGGAGTTAGGATTTCCACAGATGAATTTCTGTGAGGGGCACAAACATTCAGCCCATAATAGCTCTCTGTTTCCAAACATTACCTATACATTGAAATTTTCTTACTCATCAGTTTTAGACTTCATTATTGATCTTTCCTTGATGGTATAATAGATCAGATTTTAACTTACTTACATTTCTTCTTCCCTCTCCTCTGCCCAAATAACTTCTCACTGTTTGGTTATGTCTACATACAAGTTTTTCTTATCACAACTATCATAACCACAACAGTTTTCTTTCTCTCTTTGGTACAACTTTTCATTTATCCTGTGGTTAATAATTGCTTAGGCTTTCCCTGGCCCTCCAGCGTGCCTTCCCATGCAACCTTCCATGAGGTCAGTCCCGTCAGATAGTTGGTCAGCCCTCTGAAGTTGGAGCCTTCTGACACCTGGAGCCTTCTGACACCTGCCCCAGCCGGTATGGGCTGCTCCAGGCTGCTGCATTGGCCCTTGTTGAGGGCTTTTCCTTTGCTCACTCCTGTGATGGAGCCCATGCTTCTTAGATCTTGCTTTATCCTTTTGTTTCCTACCTACTCTTGGTGGATCTCATTCTCTTATAACACCTGAAATGTCTTATTCTTTTCTCATGTTCAGTTTGAATGTAGACTCCTGGTTTTGAAATTATTTTTACCTAGAATTTTGAAGGCATTTTCCTGCTGAATTCTGGTTTCCATGCTGCTGTTGAGTAGTCTGATGCCATTCAAATTTTTGATCCTATTTTATGACCTGGTTTTCTTCTCTCTGGAAGCTTTTATCCTTGGTGTTCTAAAATGTCATAAAGATGTGCCTTTGTTCTTTTATTGTTTGGATACTTTGTATGCTCTTCAATCTGAAGGCTCATGCCTTTCAGTTCTGGGAAGATTTCTGGTATTATTTCTTTGATAATTTTATTCTCTTGATTTTCTCTGAGCTTTCTTTCTGAAATTCTTATTTGTCAGATATTGGACCTCCTGGCTTCATCATGTAGCTCTTTAATTAGAAAAAAAAAAATCTCCTATTGTACGTTTCTTTGCCTTTTTGTTCTACTTTCTGGAAACTTTAACTTCATTTTCCAAGACTTCTATTGACTTTAATTTATATTATTATATTTTTTACTTCGAGGCATTCTTGTTCTTTAATTGTTTCTTCTTGTTTCATGGACCGTAATAGCTTTTCTCATCTCTGTGAACATATTAATGGTACATTCTTTGAAGTTTTCTTCTCTTTGTGAAGTATGTACCTATACTAGTTATCTAGTGCTGTGTAACAAATTACCCTAAACACAGTGGCATAAAAGGACAAGCATTTCTCATCTCACAGTTTCTGTGAGCCAGGTATCTGGTAGGGCCTAGCTGGGTGGTTCTGGCTCAGGGTGAATTTGTAGCTAATGTGTCATCTAGGACTGAAGTCATTTAAGGCTTCAGTGGAGATGAAGGATCCTGCTTTCAAGCTCAGTCACTTGGTTGATGGCCAGAGCCCTAAATTCCTCAGCGCACGGGCTTCTCCATATGGCTGCTGGACATAGCAGTTGGCTTCTTCCGAAGTTAGTGAGAGGGAGAGAGAGAACCAAGATGGAAGCTGTGCTGCTTTTTATAACCTAATCTCAGAAGTAACCACCGTCCCTTCTGTCATGATACAATGTGGGAGAGAGGACTCAAGGATGTGAGTAACAGGGACTGCCATCGAGGAGGCAGCTGACTACCCCGGCACTTGTTCCGAATTTCCCCTAATTTCTTACTTCGGTCCCTTTTGTCCATGATGGAGGCTTGTCTTGAATATTTGGTGATCTCTCTCTCTGACTTCTTATATTGTCAGCACACAAGTTGATTGGAGGCTGTGTGTATATGCCTATGTGGGGAGCTTGTAGACTGTCTCTGTTAGACTACTCCAGAAGTCAATCTTGTTATGAAGAGTCGAGGGTAAGCCGTTTATTTGGAAGGTGAAGGAAACCCCACTAGGGGAGCGAGGTTTTAGAACATGGAAAGGAAGGAGGCCAAGAGAGGGTATGATATAAAGTCATGCATTGAAGCATGTGTTTGGAACTTGGTCCTGCCGAGAACTCTGAGAAATGGGGCAAAACGCATACCTCAGAAGGATCCTACCCGGATGATGTTGGTGGAGCTGGGCTACTGGTGCCCTGACTTCACTGAGTCATTGCCTGAGGGCTGTGGGGGAGAGGGAGGGTGAGCATCAGGACCTGTTCACCTGCTGCAAGAGGGCAGAGCAATCTTCTGAGGTTTTAGGGAAACTGTCAGGCACACGATGCAGATGCCACTGTTGGAGTCTAAAGCACCTGGACGTGGCTGAGGTCCAGGGGCCTGGCAGGCAGAGACAGTGACCATGGGCTTTGCTGTAGGGCACGGTTCCCACCCTTTTTGGCACAGTTTTTCCAGACTCAGAGAGGGGATAGTTTCAGGATGATTCAAGTGTATTATATTTATTGTGCATTTATTTCTATTACTATTATATCAACTCCACCTAAGATCATCAGGCATTAGATCTTGGAGGTTTGGGACCCCTGCTGTAAGATGATTATATTTGTAGGTCTTTTCTCTGGGACAGCTTTTATTCTCTGCAGAAAGGGATCCTCTGATTGCTTGCTTTGGATGGGGTTGGGGTGTGGGGATAAGGCTGGCTTCTGGTGCTCTGGGACTGGTAGCAGAGGCCAGCTGGGTGGGGCTGTCACCCTCAGTGTGGAAACTTCTATTCCATATGCCTCTGTTCAGCACTGTGCTTGATCTCATCTTCTTTGAGCTGGCATCCCAAGCCTGGGGTCTCTCTGATTCACTCCCTACAAGAATGAGCCTCAGGTTTCTGTGGGCTGGGAGAGGGTGCCTCGTTGTATGGAGGTGGGCAGGGTCCAATTTCACCCTGGCCTTCAAAGTATCCAGTTTCCATGATTTGGGGGAGGTCTTTGGGGGCACATCAGCTGGGTGCTGTCCCTTGGCTCCAGCCTGCGGTTCTCTAGCTCTGCCTTCTCCATTCCAGGGTCCCCCAGCCTTTCTCTCTCAGCCTCTTGACTTCATCATGACTGGGGATTCCACGTCTCTCATTCATTGTGAGGTTGTCTTGCCTGCTCCCTCATCTTACTAGTCCTGTCCTGGGAGGCCTGCACCTGGAAAGTCGCTGGACGAGTGAAACTGGGCAAGAGTTGGGGCCAGGGCAGGGCAGCCCAAGCTATTGGTGAGCAGGGTGGAAGACTGGGGAGGAGACTGAGGTCAGGGTAGACAAACCTTGAGGTCACCAGGCCCTGGTCTGTGCCAGCGTCTGGAGGCCCAGTTCAGTTGGGGGAGGCAGGGCTGGTGAGCTGGGGTGGTCTGGTTGTCTGTGCCTGTTTGCTGCGCCCATGGGTTGTCTGCACGATCCAGATCTCCTGTCACCCTCAGTGAGGTCGCTGGGGGCTGACTCTGGACCAGACCTGCTCGCATCTGATAGTGCCACCGGGGGAGGTAGCTATGTTTAGAAGTAATTACTCTATCTGCAAAGAAGCATTGGAACATCCTCCCTGGCAGTGGCAGGAATTAGCTCGAGGCATCACTGCTGGAGCAGCAGCAACTTCTTTGCTGGACTGTCTTGCTTTCCATCCTGGGAAATGGGGGACTGCGCTGAAGCAGGGAGAGGGATGGGTCCTGGAAGTGGTGGGAGAGAGAAACCTGCCCACGCTCAGAGAACTGGGTTATTCCTGTGAGCCATTGCTATGGATATGTTAAACCATCTGCAGCAGACAGCCTGGGAGGGATGCTGACAACGGTCATTTACTTAACAATTGCTTATTAAAGGTGTCCGATTGCTGAACAGGGTTCTAGGTACCTGTGATATGGCTTAGTTATGAACCAAGTCCTTGTCATTCTAGTGGATAGGGACGGGCAACGCGTGCACATACACACACACACACACACACACACACACATACACACACACAAAAGCAGGTGGAAGTAAAGTTGAGAGGTGCTGCTGCTCCACATTAGGCAGGCCCCTCTGCTAAGGCAACACTGTGCAAAGACCTGACTGAGGCCAGTGAATGACCTGTGCTCTTCTGGGGAAGAGTGTTCCAGGAAGCTGGATCAGCAAGTGCAAGGGCCCTGTGGCGGGAGGGTGGTTGGCAGGATGGAGGGACAGTGAGGGTGGTTGGCAGGATGGAGGGACAGTGAGGGGGACTTGTTAACCCCTGCAAGGTGAATGCCCATCTGCTTTGAATGCTGGTGTGCCTGCTTCAAATTCATATATTGGAACCTTAAGCCCAATGTGATGGCATTTGGAGGTGGGGCCTTGGGAAGGTGATTAAGTCATAAGTGTGGAAACTGGATCATTGCCTTTTAAGAGACCCAGAGAGCTCCCTCACCCCTTCCACTGTGTTTGGACACAGTGAGAAGATGGTTGTCTATGAACCAGGAAGCAGAACTTCACCCAAAACCGAATCTAAAACGGAATCTACCAGCACCTTGCTCCTATAAATGTGAGAGAGGTTCCTGTTGTTTATAAGGCCCCCAAGGCTATGGTGTTCTGCAAGAGCAGCCCCAACAGACTGACACACTACTGTTACCAAATAATTTCATGCTTCATGTCAGAGATGAAGACCGAAGGGGTCCACATTGCTCTTCGGACCCCTGCCTCCAGAGACTAAGTGGGGGCCCCTGTGCTCGAATGATAGAGGATGCCTTGGGCTGGCCAGGCCTCCCTGGGGGTCTGGAGGGCAGACTGTGGGTGCTTGGCCTGGAGATGGTTGCATTTCAGAAAGAGGCAACCGGTCTTCTGCTGGAGAGTGAGACGGTGAGGACAGTGAGTACATGCAGCATTGTCATGCGATGGACTTGCATTCTCTGCAGCACCAAGAGCAGAGGAGGGGGCTCGAGGTGGACGCAGGCCCTGGCCCTGAAGCCACCCTGCTCCTGAGGGTGCTTTGTCACTGCTGGTGTCCATGTAGGAGGGCCCGGAGGGGCAGCTGAGATGCTGAGCTCTATGTTTTGTAGGGAAACCAGTCAGGGTTGGGGGCATCCCAAGGGCTCCTAGTCTGAAAAGGGCCTCCTGGCGGCTGCTGGAGCTCTTCCTCTGTCTGCAGTCTGTTTTGTCTCCCTGCACTGCTTCTCTGCTCTGACTCAGTTTCCAGGCTTTCCTTTTTCTTTTCTTTTTTTGTACTGAAGTACAGTTAATTTTCAATGTTGTGTTAGTTTCTGGTGTATAGCAAAGTGATTCACTTATACATATATATGCATATTCTTTTTCATATTATTTTCCATTATGATTTATTACAAGATATTGAATATAGTTCCCCATGCTATGCAGTAGGACCTTGTTGTTTAATTATTTTATTTTTTAAATATATATATTTCTTTGGGTGTGCCAGGTCTTAGTTGTGTCATAAGGGATCTTTTGTTACAGTGCACAGACTCTAATTGTGGCACATGGGCTCCAGAGTACGTGGGCTCAGTAGCTGCGTCACACAAGCTTAGTTGCTCTTCAGCGTATTGAATCTTAGTTCCCCGACCAGGGATTGAACCACGTCCTCTGCATTGCAAGGTGGGTTCTTAGCCACTGGACCACCAGGGAAGTTCCTATCTATCTTAAATAGAGTAGTTTGTATCTGCTAATCCCAAGCTCCTGATTTATTTCTCCCCCCTTTCTCTTTGGTAACCAGAAGTTTGTTTTCTACGTCTATGAGTCTATTTCTGTTTCATCAATAAGTTCATTTGTGTTGTAGTTTAGATTCCACATATAATTGATATCATATATGTGATATATGATGTTATAAGATATCTTCTTTTTCTGACTTACTTCACATAGTAGGATAATGTCTATATTCATCCATATTGCTGCAAAGGGCATTATTTCATTCTTTTTTATGGCTGAGTAGTGTTCCATTGTGTATATAAACCAAATCTTCTTTAGCCATTTATCTGTCCATGGACAGTTTGCTTCCATGTCCTGGCTGTTGTAAAGAGTGCCGCTATGAACATTGGGGTGCATGTATCTTTTCAAATTAGTTTTCTTTGGAAATATGCCCAGGAATGGTATTGCTGGATCATATGGCAATTCTATTTTTAGTTTTTTAAGGAACCTCTGTGCTGTTTTCCATAGTGGCCATACCAATTTACACTCCCACCAGCAGTGTAGAAGTGTTTTCTTTTCTCCACGCCCTCTCCAGCATTTGTAATTTGTAGGCTTTTCAATGAAGGCTCTTCTGACCAGTGCAAGGTGGCTTTTATTTTGTAGTTTTGCTTTGCATTTCTCAGTATTTAGGCACATCAGCATATTTCATGTGTTTATTGGCCGTCTGTCTATCTTCTTTGGAGAAATGTCTATTTAGATCTTCTGCCCATTTTTCGATTGGGTTGCTCTTATTTTTTTTTTCTTTCTGTTATTGAGTTGTATGAGCTATTTGTATATTTTGGAAATTAAGCCCTTGACAGTCACATTGTTTGCAAATATTTTCTCCCAGTCTGTAGGTTGTTTTTCATTTTGTTTATGGTTTCTTTTGTTCTGCAAGCACTTAAAAGTTTGATTAGGTCCCACTCATTTATTTTTGTTTTATTTCTATCGCCTTGGGAGACTGACCTAAGAAAACATTGATACTATTTATGTCAGAGAATGTTTTACCTGTGTTCTCTTCTAGGAGTTTTATGGTGTTGTATCTTATATTTGTCTTTAAGCCGTTTTGAGTCTATTTTTGTGTATGGTATGAAGGTGCATTCTAACTTCATTGTTTAGCATGCAGCTGTCCAGGCTTTTCTTAAATCAGTCCCAGCTGGTGAGACAGCTTTTACACTCCCCAAGGTGATAATGGGGCCTCTTCCTTGTTGAGTTTCCTAACAACACTCTCCAGTGAGCCATCAGTTTCTGCACGGCCCTTGGGACATGCAGGCTCCGTTTTCAAGTACATCCTGGGGCTTGCCATGTGTGACAAAAGGCAGAGGGTGAGTTCCACAAGAAAAAAATCAGGTGTGCATTTTCTGGTACATAAAAGACAGTCTGAGGCTTCTTTTCATGGAAAGGAGGTGGTTGGGGAGCAGGATGGAAAGATATAGAAACTCATCACCATGAATGAGCGGAGAGGAGAGAGACCAGAGGAGGAGAAGGAACGTGCAAGAGAGTGAGAAGGAGACAGTGGGGCGCATGTGGATGAGGCAGATGCAGAGATAAAATGCTTTCACAGGAGGTGCAGGAACGTCAGTCTAAATCAAGGACGTCAAATGATTGCGGGTGCCTTTGAGTCTCTGACACACGTGCCTCAGGCTGGCTGTGTGCACTCTTCATGTCTGTACACACTTGACTGTTGGTTCTGGGCCCTCAGCGGGGGCATCTTGCCACTGCCTCTGCCTCCTCCCACTGCCTCTGCCTCCCCCATCCACTGTCAGAAGGACCCCTCCCTGTAGTCCTTAGTGGAAGCTTTGTTGCTACTGCCCTGCCTCCCTTCTCCCTGGCCCAGGTGGCTCCGTATCCTTAACAAAGAAGGCCATTGTGGTCCAGGTGGCAAGGGTTTAAGTGAGAGACACACAAACTGGCTGATGTCTGTAGGGGTAAGGAGAGCCAAGTGCTACATGCCTGGGCCCTAAGAGGTAAAGAAGAGAGGCGGCAGCACCAGGAAGACGAGCAAGATGAGGGAGCTACTTGCATCCTTCACCTGCCCCCCAGGATCATCCTCGCTGTCAGAAAGCCCTCACCAGCCCCCCAGCTCCCTCGGCTTGGCTAGGCTGTTGGTGGATCCAGAGGCAGAAAGAGGGCTGGTGGTGGTGACTGAGTGAGTGATGGGGCAGCCAGAATGGGTGAGGCTGAATTGCGGAGAATCCTGGTAGCTGCCAGGAAGGATCCAGGGTTTGAGGCTGCCCAGATTTGACCTTCAGCCTTGGGTGCGAAGGGGAAGTCCTGGCTTTGAGGTCCTGGTGTGATGAGTTGGGTTGGGGGCTTCCTCTGAATCTGGATTTGATACCAGTTACAAAGAATTCCCAGGTCTTCATCCAGAGGCTATGCGTTGGGGACATGTAGCTGTGTTCATCAGGTTCTGTCCACTGTAGTTCTAGTTCCCCCTATGCACATTGTGCAAACCGGGGAGCAGGGAGCAGTGATCTTTTCTCTAATGTACATTCCCTGTGAAATGATGCTTTTTGGGAGTTACTTGTCTGTAACTTCCCCAATTACTGCACTGCCTCTCACTCTTGCCCAGTGCCATGGTGACCTATGAGGTTTGTATTTTCTTTTTTACTGACCTGAAACTCGGTCCTCCTGGACAGAAAAGTCAGAGGCCACAGTGTCTCACAGAATTGACCTGGGGCAGCAAGCCCTGGGATCTCACTCCTCAGCAGTTCCTTGCCCCAACTACTATGTGGACAATGATTCCATACAGAAGGATCTGGGAACATCACTCTGGAGTTTGATTCTTTATCTACTCCCCCAAAATGCCAGAGACTATCTGCCTTACAAAGCTGGACTTCAGGGATACTGGCCATGTAGCAGAGGATTTAACCTTGTCCCAGGAGAAGTCTGTTTTTTGCTCTCGGCCCATTGAAAGTAATCTCTAAGCCCTTGGGAAGCTCTGGTCATGGTTTGCCTGGCAGCTTTGGGCCATACCAATAAAGTGATACAAGGTGGAGCTCTGGGCCACAGAAACATGTGAGTGGGCGTGGGTAGGAGTTTGGGTCATATGGTATAAGCTTGGCTTCTAGAGGGACTAGACTGTGGTCAGCCACGTGGGCACCGAAGTGCCTCCATGGTAGACGCCGGTGAAGAGTCTGGACCCCAAGGCTTGAGGGTGTCCCTGGTTGGCAATGTCACCACTCATTGGTGCTATGGAAGCAGCACTGTCCTGACTCTAGGGAGAGGGGCAAGTGGAAGCCCCCACATTTTGTGTCTTCCTGGACTCCCTGGTTGACTTAAACCTCTATCTTTTCACTGTAATAAACCATAAACCATAACCATGAATATAACAGCTTTCTTGAGCCCAAAGTCCTTCTAGCAGATTATCAAACCTCAGTGTGGTCTTGAGGACCCCCAACTTGCACTTGGTGTCAGAAGTGAGGGAGTTTTTTTAAGACCTGCTCCCTGACTGCAGGCCACCATTGTGGTGATTCCCGACTGCTCCCAGACTTTATTTTTTTATTTTTACAGTTTTACTTATTTATTTTTGGCTGTGCTCGGTCCTCGTTGCTGTGTGTGTGCTTTCTCTAGTTGCAGCAAGCGAGAGCTGCTCTCTAGTTGCGGTTCATGGGCTTCTCACTGCAATATCTTCTCTTGTTGCAGAGCATGGGCTCTAGGGCGTGCAGACTTCAGTAGTTTAGCTGCCCCGAGGAATGTGGAGTCTTCCCAGGCCGGGATCAAACCCATGTCCCCTGCACTGGCAGGTGAATTCTTAACCACTCGCCCACCAGGGAAGTCCTACTCCTGGACTTTAATAGCTCTCCGTCTGGTCTATTTTTCTGACCCCAGTCAGTGCTAGTGCTGCGGCCAGTATGGGCATTTAAAACGGTCAGTCCTCTCACATTTTCCCCTGCTGAAACCCTCCACTGTGCTGCATCTGCATGGACTCTAAAGGTTTGGGCGTGAGCTAAAACCCTGGTATAATCTGGCTTTTGCTGACCCTCTCCAACCCCATCCCCTTGCCTACCACATTCCAGCTCCCCTCATTCCAACCCCCTTTGGTGTGTGGCACACACCTGAGCTCTGACCCGCTTTGGAGCTATCTCCCATGCTAATCTCTTTCTTGCTCTTTGAGTCTCGCCTAATGTTAGCCTTTTTGGGAAAGTTCAGGGCATCTCATTTGCCATCTCAGAATCTATTCATAGCCTGCCCAGCACCCCTCTCAGTGTGAACTCATACGCTTATATTGTTACCTTTCCTGTTAATTTCTGCTCTTTCCATGCTGGACATCCCTCAAAGGCAGAGACTTTGTGTGTATTTTTCTTGCAGTTGTAGATCTTGTGTGTAGATCTTGAACCCAGCATCAGGTGGCTAATCAAATCCTGCTTGTTGGAGCAATGAGTGACCTTCCACCATAGCTACTGCATGGCTAACCTTTACCAGCACTAGCTGGTGGTGCCCCAGCCTCCTTGATCAAACTTCCCACAGATGTGGTCCCAAGCAGCATGCTCCTGTGGGTCCTAATGGATCTCCTGGCTCCTGGTGTGTGTGTGTGTGTGTGTGTGCATTGTCCCTTTCCTTCCACTTTTTTGGTTGGGTTATGCTGTGACTTAACCTAGTTATAGGCCTGATGGCAGGAGGGCAGGCAGGGGCAGACCCTGAGTTTAGCACGTGTTGTCTTACATGGGGGAGAGTTTCATATTGTCTTCAAGCAGAAGGAAGGGTATGTTTTTCTATGCATCTGTCCTCGATTTTTGTGTCCCACAGAGTTTCTTCTGCCTCTTTATTGTGTTCTGGAGCTCCATCATTGCTGTTTTCACTGGGATCTAGTTGTTTATTCATTGTTTTTTGGAGGAAGATGAGCAGAGACCTTCTCGTTCTCCATCTTGCTGTCATTACTGGAGAGTTTTTCCCCAGTGATTCAGCACATGATCTGTTTGGTGAATGTTCTGTGTACATTTGGAAAGAATAAGTGTCTGCAATTGCTGGATTTAGTGTTCTGTAAATGTCAGTTAGGTCCACATGGTTAATGTCTGTATCTTCTATTTCCTTACTGATTTTGGTTGACTTGTTCTATCAACAGTTGATGGAGGGGTGTTAGAATCTCCAACTATAATTTGTGGAACTCTCTCTTTAATTCTTTCAACTTTTGCCTTATGTATTTTGAAATTTTACAATTTGATCTTTCAGGCTTGTGAATTTTATACTTTTCCTAATAAATTAACTCTTTTTTTTTATTATGGAGCATTACTGTCTTCAAGCTTAGTTAATCTGTTATTAATATAACCCCTCTAGCCTTCTTTTTATTGTTTGCCTAGTATCATTTTCTTTTTTTTTTTTAAATTAATTAATTTATTTAATTTTATATTTGTTTTGGAGGCTAATTACTTTACAATATTGTATTGGTTTTGCTCTACATTGACATGAATCCATCACAGGTGTACATGTGTTCCCCATCCTGAACCCCCCTCCCACCTCCCTCCCCATCCCATCCTCTGGGTCATCCCAGTGCACCAGCCCCGAGCACCCTGTATCATGCATCGAGCCTGGACTGGCAATCCATTTCACATATGATAATATACGTGTTTCAATGCCATTCTCCCAAACCATCCCACCCTTACCCTCTCCCACAGAGTCCAAAAGACTGTTCTATACATCTGTGTCTCTTTTGCTATCTCACGTACGGGGTTATCGTTACCATCTTTCTAAATTCCATATATATGTGTTAGTATACTGCACTAGTGTTTTTCTTTCTGGCTTACTTCATGTGTATAATAGGCTCCAGTTTCATCCACCTCATGAGAACTGATTCAAATCTATTCTTTTTTAATGGCTGAGTAATGTTCCATTGTGTATGTGTACCACAGCTCTCTTATCCATTCATCTGCTGATGGACATCTAGGTTGCTTCCAAGTCCTGGCTATTATAAACAGTGCTGCGATGAACATTGGGGTACATGTGTCTCTTTCAATTCTGGTTTCCTCAGTGTATATGCCCAGCAGTGGGATTGCTGGGTCATATGGCAGTTCTATTTCCAGTCTTTTAAGGAATCTCCACACTGGTCTCCACAGTGGCTGTACCCTAGTATCATTTTATTTTTTTTATTTTTCCTAGTATCATTTTAAACTGTCTTCTACTTTCAATCTTTTCCTGTTGCAGACAACCTCTGCTTTTTCATTGGGGTGTGTAGTACATTTATGTTTAATATAATCAGTGATATGGCCAGAATTAAGTCTATAATTTTGCTGTTTGTTTTCTGTTTGTGTTCCTGCTTATTGTTCATTTATACCTCGTTTTCTTCCTTCATTGTGGTTAATTTATTCTCCACTCGATAGCTCAGTTGGTAAAGAATCTGCCTGCAATGCAGGAGACCCAGGTTCAATTCCTGGGTTGGGAAGATCCACTGGGGAAGGGATAGACTACCCACTCCAGTATTTTTGGGCTTCCCTTGTGGTTCAGCTGGTAAAGAATCCACCTGCAAGGCAAGAGACCTGGGGTCGATCCCTGGGTTGGGAAGATCCCCTGGAGAAGGGAAAGGATACCCACTCCAGTATTCTGGCCTGGAGAATTCCATGGGCTGTATAGTCCATGGGGTAGCAAAGAGTTGGACACGATTGAGTGACTTTCACTTAATGTGTTAATTTATATATTACCTTTGTAGACTTATCCACTGCACTTTTTTAGTGGCTGCTCTAGGGAGGACTATATATACATATAGTTATATTATATATATTATATATTGCATGTATATATGTATTTAAAAGACTGAATGGGAGAAGTGCTATCTTTCATACACGATGGGGGAGATGTCTCAGAATTTAGCTGTTGAGCACCTCAATGTCTAGAGTTTGAGGAGGTGGGGGGAAACTAGCCAAGGTGACTGAGAAGGCCCTGATTAAGGTGAGAAAGCCTACGAAAGAGAAAAGTTAGGTTTTCCGCTGAGGTCAAACAAAAAGAGACTTTCTAGGGAAGTGAGTTAATGACTGTGTTCACATTGCCAGAGGAGGGGTGTGTGTGATGGAGGTTGAGGATTGACCATTGTGTTTGGCCGTGTTGGTGGGGGTTGGGAGGGAGTCACTGGTAATCTTGGCAGAAGTTTTTCTTGGCAGAAGAGTGAAGAAAGTTGTTTAGAGTTACTTGAGGAGAGAATGAGAAGGGATGAAGTAGGAACAGCATGTAAAGACAACTCTTTTAAGAAATATTTCTTCAAAGAGGAGCAGAAAAGTAGTGCAGTTTCAAGGGAGATTTGCGTCAAGGGAGGGTTTTACTGTTGTTGGGAGATACTAGTATTAATATTTAATGTTGTTGTTGGACGATACTAGCATATTTATACTAATGGAATGACTCAGGGCAGGGTAAAAAAACACATAATCTAAAATATAAACCACACTTATGCATAGACATGTACTTATTAACAGTAATTATATTTTGATTGTGGGATCATGAATGATTTTTCTATTTGTCTCTGGTTGAAAATCTATACTTTATACTTTTTTCCCTACAATAAGCTCATCTAACATTAAAAATAAAAAAGTGAAGTGGCAGAGATAATTAAATTCACGAAGAAAACCAGAGCTTTCTCATCTCTCTGAAAGCCTTTTTTTATTTTCGTATGAGCAAAGTATGTTTGCTCACGGCACAAACATTAAAACAGTGTAGAAAAGTTAATAAGTAGAAACTAAAATCTCCCTGATTGACCCCCTCTCTTAATACCCAATTTCCACAGCTTAGCAGTAAAGTTGGTGGTGTGTATTTCAAGAAAATTTCACACACACACACACAGACACAGGCTTCCCTGGTGGCTCAGCAGTAAAGAATCTGCCTGCAATGCAGGAGACCTGGGTTTGATCCTTGGGTCGGGAAGATCCCCTGGAGGAAGGCATGGCAACCCACTCTAGTACCCTTGCCTAGAGAATTCCGTGGACAGAAGAGCCTGACAAGTTGCAGTCCATAGGGTTGCACAGAGTCGGACACAACTGAAGTAACTAGGCAGTATGTATACATATATTTATGAATATCCCTTTTCCCCCTGCCTAAACAGGATTTTATATATATTGTTCCGGAACTTTCTTTGGAACCAGTGACCTATCGGCACATATGCACGCATGCGTTCTCAGTTGCTCTGTTGTGTCCGACTCTTTGTGACTCCATGGACTGTAACCCATCAGTCTCCTCTGTCCATGGCATTTTCCAGGTAAGAACACTGGAGCCAGTTACCATTTCCTCCTCCAGGGGATATTCCTGACCTAGGAATTGAACACATTTCTCCTGCATTGACAAGTAGATTCTTTACCATTGAGCTCCCTGGGAAGCCTCTTCAGCACATATAGGTCTTCCTTGTTTAAAAAGAATGATTGTGGACTATGCCATCATGCAGGCATTTCAAAATTTATTTCCTAGTGGGTGGACCCTCTCCCTCCCAGTGTATTCCCTGCTACTACAATAATATTCACTTAATTTATTGTAAGTAAATGTTGGCTTACTTGTGAGAGTAAGTGAGTGGGGTAGATCCCTGGAAAGGAATTGTTAAATCAAAAGGAATGAGCATTTAAAAACAAATGAGAATCACCAAATAGTCCTTCTGAAAGATTTTGCCAGTTTAGTCCACTTTCTGTGTATCATCTAGTATTGTATATTGTTAACTATTTTGCCAATTTGAAACTTAATAATGGTCTCTTGATATTAGTTGAATTTCTTTATGAGTGAAGTTGAATATCTTTTCCTATGTTTAATATTCATTTATATTTTTCTATGGACTGGTGGTTTCACTGCTGGTTTCACTTATTAATTTGCCAGAACTAGTGTCTGTCTACAATGTGGGAGACCCGGGTTCGATCCCTGGGTAGGGAAGATCCCCTGGAGAAGGAAATGGCAATCCACTCCAGTACTATTGCCTGGAAAATCCCATGGACAGAGGAGCCTGGTAGGCTACAGTCCATAGGGTCGCAAAGAGTCGGACACGACTGAGCAACTTCACTTTCACTTTCTATTTATGAAGGTGATCAATCTTGTTATCAGTTCAGTTCAGTCACTCAGTCGTGTCCGACTCTTTGCAACCACCTGAACTGCAGCATGCCAGGCCTCCCTGTCCATCACCAACTCCTAGAGTCTATCCAAACCCATGTCCATCAAGTTGGTGATGCCATCCAACTATCTCATCCTCTGTCATCCCCTTTTCCTCCTGCCCTCAATCCCTCCCAGCATCACGGTCTTTTCAAATGAGTCAGCTCTTTGCATCAGGTGGCCAAAGTATTGGAGTTTCAGCTTCAACATCAGTCCTTCCAATGAACAACCAGGACGGATCTCCTTAAGGATGGACTGGTTGCAGTCCAAGGGACTCTCAAGAGTCTTCTCCAGCACCACAGTTCAAAAGCATCAATTCTTCGGTGCTCAACTTTCTTTATAGTCCAACTCTTATCCACTTATGTACTCTGCATATAAGTTAAATAAGCAGGGTGACAATATACAGCCTTGACATACTCCTTTTCCTATTTGGAACCAGTCTGTTGTTCCATGTCCAATTCTAACTGTTGCTTCCTGACCTGCATACATGTTTCTTAAGAGGCAGGTCAGGTGGTCTAGTATTCCCATCTCTCTCAGAATTTTCCACAGTTTATTGTGATCCACAGAGTCAAAGGCTTTGGTATAGTCAATAAAGCAGAAGTAGATGTTCTTCTGGAACTCTCTTGCTTTTCCCATGATCCAGTTCAGTTCAGTTCAGTTCAGTCACTCAGTTGTGTCCGACTCTTTGTGACCCCATGAATAGCAGCACGCGAGGCCTCCCTGTCCATCACCATCTCCCGGAGTTCACTCAGACTCAGGTCCATCGAGTCTGTGATGCCATCCAGCCACCTCATCCTCTGTTGTCCCCTTCTCCTCCTGCCCCCAATCCCTCCCAGCATCAGAGTCTTTTCCAATGAGTCAACTCTTTGCATGAAGTGGCCAGAGTACTGGAGCTTCAGCTTTAGCATCATTCCTTCCAAAGAAATCCCAGGGTTGATCTCCTTCAGAATGGACTGGTTGGATCTCCTTGCAGTCCAAGGGACTCTCAAGAGTCTTCTCCAACACCACAGTTCAAAAGCATCAATTCTTCGGCGCTCAGCCTTCTTCACAGTCCAATTCTCACATCCATACATGACCACAGGAGAAACCATAGCCTTAACTAGACAGACCTTAGTTGGCAAAGTAATGTCTCTGCTTTTGAATATACTATCTAGGTTGGTCATAACTTTTCTTCCAAGGAGTAAGCGTCTTTTAATTTCATGGCTGCAGTCACCATCTGCAGTGATTTTGGAGTCCCCCAAAATAAAGTCTGACACTGTTTCTACTGTTTCCCCATCTATTTGCCATGAAATGATGGGACCAGATGCCATGATCTTCGTTTTCTGAATGTTGAACTTTAAGCCAACTTTTCACTCTCCTCTTTCACTTTCATCAAGAGGCCTTTTAGCTCCTCTTCACTTTCTGCCATAAGGGTGGTGTCATCTGCATATCTGAGGTTATTGATATTTCTCCCGGCAATCTTGATTCCAGCCAGTGGATGTTGGCAATTTGATCTCTGCTTCCTCTGCCTTTTCTAAAACCAGCTTGAACATCTGGAAGTTCATGGTTCACATATTGCTGAAGCCTGGCTTGGAGAATTTTAAGCATTACTTCACTAGCGTGTGAGATGAGTGCAATTGTGTGGTAGTTTGAGCATTCTTTGGCATTGCCTTTCTTTGGGACTAGAGTGAAAACTGACCTTTTCCAGTCCTGTGGCCACTGCTGAGTTTTCCAAATTTGCTGGCATATTGAGTGCAGCACTTTCACAGCATCATCTTTCAGGATTTGAAATAGCTCAACTGGAATTCCGTCACCTCCACTAGCTTTGTTTGTAATGATGCTTTCTAAGGCCCACTTGACTTCAAATTCCAGGATGTTTGGCTCTAGGTGAGTGATCACACCATTGTGATTATCCAGGTGGTGAAGATCTTTTTTGTACAGTTCTTCTGTGTATTCTTGCCACCTCTTCTTAATATGTTCTGCTTCTGTTAGGTCCCTACCATTCTGTCCTTTATTGAGCCCATCTTTGCATGAAATGTTCCCTTGGTATCTCTAATTTTCTTGAAGAGATCTCTAGTCTTTCCCATTCTATTGTTTTCCTCTGTTTCTTTGCACTGATCTCTGAGGAAGGCTTTCTTATCTCTCCTTGCTATTCTTTGGAACTCTGCATTCAAATGGGTATATCTTTCCTTTTCTCTTTTGCTTTTTGCTTCCCTTTTTATGGCTATTTGTAAGGCCTCCTCAGACAGCCATTTTGCTTTTTTGGATTTCTTTTTCTTGGGGATGGTCTTGATCCCTGTCTCCTGTACAATGTCATGAACCTCCATCCATAGTTCATCAGACACTCTGTCTATCGGATCTAGGCCCTTCAATCTATTTCTCACTTCTGCTGTATAGTCATAAGGGATTTGATTTAGGTCATAGCTGAATGGTTTAGTGGTTTTCTCCACTTTCTTCAATTTCAGTCTGAATTTGGCAATAAGGAGTTCATGATTCAAGCCACAGTCAGCTCCCGATCTTCTTTTTGCTGACTGTATAGAGCTTCTCCATCTTTGGCTGCGAAGAATATAATCAATCTGATTTTGGTGTCGACCATCTGATGAGGTCCATGTGTAGAGTCTTCTCTTGTGTTGTTGGAAGAGAATGTTTGCTATGACCA
Organism: Oryx dammah; assembly: GCF_014754425.2. Taxonomy (NCBI): domain Eukaryota; kingdom Metazoa; phylum Chordata; class Mammalia; order Artiodactyla; family Bovidae; genus Oryx; species Oryx dammah. The sequence continues at coordinate 10,244,747 of NW_024070192.1, read as the reverse complement.
GTGCGTTCTCTTGGCAGAACTCTATTAGCCTTTGCCCTGCTTGTTATATGTGATATAAATCGCTTCTCATTGTATAATTTTTCTTTTAACTTTGTTGAGTATTTATTTTTCTGATACAGAAGTTTATCTTTTTGTCAAAACTCTTTTTCTTTTTTGGCTTCTGTGTTTTATGTAATATTAAGTATTCTCCACTGCAAGATTTTAAAATAATTCATTTTATTATTGTCATGAAAGTGACTTTCTCTCAGTCTCCCCAGCTTTAAGCTCTGCATCCAGGGGAATAGTTTGAGCGGGGACAGGGAGGGGATGTGGCTTCACATGGCTGCATGTCACCTCACTTGGCCAGTGAAGCCATCAGGCCCCAGGCTTCCAGGACTCCTTTATGGCCACTCTTTCCAACCTCTCAAAGGGGTCGGAATGTTCAGGCTTCCAGTGTTCAGGTACCCATTTTTGGGGTACCTTTAAGAAGTGGCCCACGCACCAAAGCCTGTATGCAGGCTGAGTCTTAGGGATGCCAGGAAACCTCTGAATGCTCCAACCATTGACTGTAACCTTCCGAGCTTTGGGCCTGTCTCATCCATGCCTCAGAGTTTTTCCCTGAATTACAGAAGCAGAGAATTTTAGAACCAAGAGAAACCCTAGAGATCATCTAAGTCAGAGTCAATTTTATAGTCAGAGAAACAAGTAAAGTCAAGGATGTGTTGATAGTAAGTGACAGGCCAGGTCTCTTTGGACCAAGCGCTGACCCCTCGCTGCTCGCATCCTCTCTGAATCAGTTTCCTTGAAGGCTCCCCGAGGATGCTCCTAGGCACCCTGCAGCTTATCACCCATGCTCATTAGACAGAGACGAATGGTAGTGGGTGCTTTGTGAACCCCTGGGGATGAGTCTTTGTAGGCTGGGAAAGTGTCCACACTCACTGTGCCCAGAAGGTCCACTTTGGACATGGATTTGAGCCTGTCTTAGGGAAGAGCAATGGCAGACAGACTCCAGGTCCCCTGAAATGGAACACAGGGGGATACAAGATGGAAGTAGGGTTCACTCTGCTACTGGCTCTTGAGGACCTGCAGAGAGGGGTGGGACAGCACCCCCAGCCACTTGCCAGTGGTTTTGATGACAAAGGGGGCAGGGGCTGAGCCACGGTCAAGTACAGGGGAATCTGTGGTTCTTCATAGGCCAGTGTTCAGAAAACACAGGAGAGGCATTTGTTCTGGACTCTGGGACTCCTGTGGTCAGTCCTCCCTGCCTCCAATGGATGCCTAAAGCCAGGAAAGCTAGGTAAGCTCCACATCGAAGAAGCTGAGCCACCGAAGACTATGGGAGACAGGTTAAGAGCAGCAGTAAGCTGGGGCTGGTCTTTGGGCTATTTTATGAAGGTTTAGGTCCTTGAATAGGGGTTCCAGACTGGTATGGGGATCTGTTTTAACAGGAAACTAAGTGGGAGAGACAATGAAAAAAAGAAAATTGCAGACTTAGGGTTCTTTTCTTCCAAGGGTAGCATGTCAGGGGACACCGGCTCTGGGAAACTTCCAGTCGGAAGGGTCAGAAGGATGAGAGGAGCCTCACGATGTAAAATCCTACTGACTCTCCTGGCACTTGGTTCATTTTAATTACAATTATAAAGCATGTCCAAACTCTAGCCCCTGACATGTGAAGCAGATAGAATCACTTACAATTAAAAAAAAAAATCACTCTGAAGACGGGTGCTAGCATTTGCCTGGTCTGGAATTTCACCAGGCGCCTCCTCTGAGCTCCATGTTGTAGGTATTGGCCTCCGCACTTCTTGGCTGGTGGCTCTGGTGCCACACAGCCATGGGCTACCCACTGGGCATGTAGGACCAGGCACCCTTGGGCTGGAGCTGCTGTGGTCTCTGCCTGCCTTGATCCACATGGTCTGCACGTCCCTTCGGTCCACAGGTGCAGTGTGCCCCCTCTCGGGGCAGCCATGGTGTTGGATGGGCCACACCGTTTCGAGAAGATCCACATCCTTCACTGTGGCTTCCCTGAGCAGAGACGGGGCAAGATGTGCTCTGTGTCCTGGGGGCCACTCACCTGCAAGGCTCTAAGCCCCCATGTGCAGCAGCCACGGGCTCTGTGCCCCAAGTGTAGTGTCTGCAGGACACACATCCAACAGGGAGATTAGGTCAGCGGAAAGGCAAGACCGGGGTGTGAGAGTGTGTGTGTGTGAGTGTGTGTGTGTGTGTGTGTGTGTGTGTGTGTGTGTAATGTGTTGTCTTCAAGCCCAGCTCCACTCCATTAGCAGGTGCCAATGAACTATCTTTCAGATTAAGCTGGATGAGTTGAGTTTCTGTCACTTGCTCCCCAAATGTTTTGACTCTCTGCCTTGTATCTGAGGAGTGGGTGGGAATTTCTCATCTCCACGGCTAGCCCAAGCTCTCACCTGGAGTTTCTGCACCCCACTCCCCACCTCACCGGTTCCCATTGGGAAACTATTTTTTCTCCATCAGGGAATAAGTTGGGCTCACCCACCTCTTTCCTATCCCCTCCCCTGCTCAGGGCTTCACGGGTCCTGCAGGCCTTGCCTTGGGTTGGCTGAGCTGGTCTCCTAGCCTGCAGTTGCCGCCATGGATGCAGCACAGCCAACGGGATGTGACCCTGAGCTTGTCTGCTGGGCACTGACTGACTCCTAGCCCGGGCTCCCCCACCGCCAGCCAGCCTCCAGAAAGGACCCCCAGTGGTCAAGCCTCAGCTGCTGCTCAGTCTGGAGGCTGTGTCCTGGCACCTGGATGAGGGCGTGGGGTGCGGCTCCTCCAGGAGCAGCTCTCAGAGGAACCTGTGGGTGGTCCCGGGTGGCACTGTGGTGACAAGGCTGAGTGGCTCCTGAAAGGTCCAGACATGTCTTGAGGACGTACTAGAAGTGTTTGTATCTCTTCTCGCTTCCGCCAAGAGACATAAGGGTGTTTAGAGCATGTGTTCCAAGGGGTACAAGACTCTGAACCCTCTCACTCAGGTGGGTACCTTGGCCAACAAGGGCTCTGGGTTACAGACAGCTGGGGCAAATGCAGGCAGATGTTAGGGACACACAGATATGGGGCCACAGAAACTGAATATGACTTCCAGCTTGCTATAGCAGTGCCCAGGGTCCCTGAGGAGGGTTGTTATGAGGACCTTGCCCTCCGACCATGCCCAGCTTCTCTCCCTCTCCTCTGGCTTCCAGAGACAGCATAGCCTCTGGCCATCTCCAGCCCTTCCTCCTAGCTTGTGTGGATTCCATCCAGTGTAAGCCCCATGGCAAAGAACCCATCCACGACGAATCAAGGCCGTCCATGCTTTCAAATATTAAATCTGTTCAGAATATTAAATAATTTCCTCTTCAATGATCCCAGTAAATTTAATTAGTGCTTGTTCTCCCAATAGAGTTGTCTCCTGGTTTCAGAGATGTTGCAGTCACGAGTATGGGGGCTCAGCTTCCGGCAGTGTACACGGCTGGACAGTCTCCCCCGACAGCCCCTCTCAGGGGCAGGTGTCCTAGTTCATCAGTTGCCACATCCCTGTGGCTGGGTGGGAGGTGGGCAGGAGACACGAGCATTGTCCTCTGCAGGCTATCCATTCTAAGAAGGGGTCCAAGTGGAGTTTGGGTACCAAAAGCCCTTACTGGTTGTGAGGTTATAAAAAGACCGTGGCCCCCATCTTGGGGCTTTTTCTCTCTGGCTCCCTTAGATCAGATGCTCTGGGAGAACCCAGCTTCTGAGACCAAGACCAGCTTTCTGAGTCTGGGTTATTGAGATTCATTTTCCTTATCTATAATTTGGGGGCAGTAACACTGACCTCAAGTCATTATTTCAAAGGTTAAATGAGGAAATTGCATGTTGGGTGTGTAGCCCACAGTAGGAATTCAATAAAAATTAATTTTCTTTTATTGCTCTCATGAATCATGAGCTTCAAAAATATTTATTGTGTAATGATGAAATTTCCAGAACTTCAGTTCAAAATAATAAACCCAAGAGGGAGCTCCTCCTGAGAGGACCCAGAGAAAGGGCTAGATTGTTTTGCCAAGATGGTCCGTGAGCTTCAAAGAGACATGGGGAACTCCTGACGGCTTGATATCAGCAAGTCAACTCAAAACTTAATTGAAAAGGAAAGTCAAGAGGTTGACCATGGTATTCCCTCAGCTTCTTGGTCAAAGGCACGGGGACATTTCACTCCCGCAGGTGGAGCCTTGCCTTTATCAGGAACTGTCCTGATTCTTCCTCCTGCTTCAAGCTGGTGCACTGGCAGATAAACTGCCTCTTTAACATTTCTCATCAAAACGTAAAAATACTCCTTATACTTTTCCTGGTTACAAATATGATTGAGAGCCAACATAGAAAACTTAGAATATACAATGAAATTCAAAAAAGAACAATAAAAAGTTACCCATTGTTCATCTGTATAGAGGGAATCACTTCCAGCCAAGAGAGTGTGTCCCTCCAGCCTGTTTCAGGGCCTGGAGAGTGTAAGTGGCATTGTATTGTACACTGTTTTAGAAATCTTTCCATTCAAAGCCTTATGAGCACTTTGCGGGTATATTCTTCTATGGAAGGATTTTTAATGAGTGCACAAATTATTTACCAAGCACCCAGGAGTTGCATATTCAGTTTGTTTTCAGTCTTTTGATGTCATAAGCAATGCTGCAAATGTTCTGGTACATAAATCTTCCAAAATAAATCTTTGCGTTTGTTCCCAAGTTTCTCCTTAGGGTGAATTCCTACAAGTTGAATTGCTGAGTTAAAGGTTAAACACATTTTGGAAGCTTTTGATCCAAGTACCAATCTGCCCTCCAGACAGACGCCCCCTTCCACCCCACCAACTAGTGCAGGAGAGGGTCACTTCCCAGCAGAAGCACGGAATGCTATCAGCAGTTTCAAAATCCGGCGGGTGGAGAAGTGGAAGTGTGTTTTTGTTTTGATTAGCATTGCTTTGGTGGCTGGTGAGATTAGACACTTTCTGTGCTTTGGGGTCCTTTTTAAGTCTTCTTTGTGAGTTGCCTCTTCAAGCCCCCTCCTGTTGCGGTCTCATCCAGCATATGTGTCCCCATCTTTGGTGTTTAAAGATGGTGTTGGAGGTGAAGACAGCCATGTTAACATGTGGGAGTGTGGATGAAAATACTGATAGAGGATGGCAAGGCCACTCCGTGGGTGGAGTGTTTCTTCATGTTTTTCTCAAATTGCTTACCATGTGACATTGTCATTGCGCTGTTTACCCATCTGCCTCCCCAACTTAGCACCCAGTGCCTGGAGGGCTGCATCAGATCCTTTTCATCCCTGTGAGCCACTGTCTGACCAAGAGCTGGGCACTAGGAAGGTGCTCAAGGAATATAGGTTGGATAAATGAATGCATGATGAATTACTGTCTTTGGGTAAATGGCAAAGTTGTTCATGAAGGCAGCTTAAGACTGCCTGTCCCTTCATGTGACACTTTTGGAACATCCTTGAGTGTTAAGTGGGCAAGCCAAGAAGATGAGGACAGTATGACAGTCCTATTCAAAATGCGCCAATGCTTTGGAGCAAGAATAGTAGGAAAAATTTGCATTTTATTCATTTAGCATCAAAAAGCACAGGGTTGGGGGAAAAAGAAGTGGCTGCTTGGTGGGCACAGGGTCTCCTTTTGGGGTGATGGAAATGTTTTGGAACTAGATAGGGGTTATTTTTGCACAATATTGTGAATGTGCTAAGTAGCACTGAACTGCACACTTTAAAATGGCTAATTCTAGGTTATGCGAATTTCATCTTAGTTTAAAAAAAAGCACAAGGTTTTCCTGGCTGTTCCCTGCTCCCGGCCACTTCAGCCTGATATGTGGTGTGTCACGACTGCCAAAGATTTTGCTGTCTTGCAGTGCAGCAGGAAATTGCATTGGTGCACCGGTCCCTTGGTTTGTTGTGTTAGCCCTGAAGTCACAGATCAGAATAGGTCTCACTGTCCAGGGGAGTTGGCGGGGAGACGGATAGAGAGTGAGCTGGGTTTGCAGAAAGCTGAACAGAGGGTGCATCTGGATCAAGGGTCAGTGTGGGGTCCAAAGTAATTGGCCAAGGTTGGTTGACCATCCATAGGCCTGATCTTGTGTGGGGGCAGAGGAGGACCCTCCGGGTAGGGAGCAGCCACAGCCTGGCCAAGGAAAGGTCAACACTCCATTTGGAGTTGGGCTTCCCCAGCAGAGCAGGAAGAGGCAAGTGTGTAGGGGTTTCTAAATGCCCAAAAGATCCCATTCCTGGGGACTGGGCATCGTGAGGACCCTGAAGCAGGGGAGCTGGCCTGAGAACAAGGCTCCTTCTATTTGTCTGCTGCTGAGGGGGTGGTTAATTGAGGGATGGAGGGGTCATTGTTTGACTTTGAAATTTTGGAGCTTGAGAGCCATACCCTCCCTCCCTCGATGCCCTTCCCCCTTGCCAGGTGGGACTTGGCCATGAAGCTCCCGGAAGCAGGGAGGAGACAGGACGGAAGGAGGCACAAGAGCTATTTTGGAAAAGAATGAGCTTCCAGAGGGGGAGGTAGAGGAGGAAGATCTTTTGAAACAATAGGCAGCTCACCTCTCTTCCTGCCCCTGCTCTCTTTAGGGCACTGGCACTGCTGAGCTGGTCTGGAGCAGCCAGGCTGCTTCGGACAGAACTGTAGGCTCCCACTCCTGGAGATGGACTGAGGGTCATGAGGTCTGTCCCCCACATTAGCACAGAAGCAAACCAAGCCCTGAAGATGCCCACGGCAGGTCCCCATCACACAGGCGGCCAGGCTGAGCTGGGCATCCAGGCCCTCTGGCCTCTGGTCTCGGATTGTCCTCCCCACCAAGGGAGCCTGCCATCTCGTTTCTCAAGAACTGGCCAAGTGGGTGAGGGGGCCTGTGGCCATAGGGCCATGCTCGGTGAACAGTCCCCGGTGGGGTTAGTGTCTCATTTTTAATCTTCATCTTATTTTGGTAGAAATCTGTCCTAGACATCCCAGGGGGCTGACTGTCCTGAATATGCACACATGGGGGCCCTGGTCCAAGGATTTGGGTACACTGGGCCATTTATTTCCACTGTTGGGAACGAAACAAGAGGCCCAGCCTGGCAGCAGGGGTGCTCCCCTGGATGGGCCAAGAGACCGGGTCTGCTGGGCAGCAGTGGAAGACCTGTGGCCCCAGGGTTGCCACGCCCCACAAAGGCGTCAAAAGTGACATCTGCCCAGCCTACCTCTCAACTTTACTTGGAGATTCAGTGCTGGATGGAGACAAAAGCAGCTTTAGTTAGGATGTAGATGGGGCTGAGCAGGGAGGGGAAGGAGGAGTGAGAGGTATGGCTGAATTGCAGGACTGGGAACTCTGACTGTTAGGAGAGATAGGAACATCAACAGGGTGTGTGGGCTGAACTGTCCCCCAGATTCACATATTGAAGTCCTAACCCCTAGCACCTTAGGACATGCCTGTATTTGGAGGTGGGATCTTTAGAGAGGCAGTTAGGCTAAACTGAGTTCATATGGATGGGCTCTAATCCAACATGACTGGTGTCCTTATCAGAAGAATGATCACGTGGGGAAACAGGGAGAAGGAACTGGCCCGTCAGCACCTTGACCTCGGCCTGCCGCCTCCAGTGTCTGTGCTGCTTTATTTTGGTGAACCAGGGCCACTAACACAGGGGCAGGAGTGCAATGTGGGCAGCCCTCCCCAGGATGGGAGCCTTGTCCGGAGTCCCCTGGAGCTGGGGGGAGGCGGCTTGCATCCTGCTGTTGCTCTGGTCAGGCAGAGGGCCTCGGAACTGGCAATCTAGCTGGTGGTGGTGACTGGCATTGCCTTTGTTGATGGGGATGCAATCAGGCGTGTTTGTACAGGACCATTTGTACGGGACACGGAGATAACACAGTGCCCTGAGGTCTCTGGGAGGAAGCATGGAAATTAAACCACAGTGTAAAAATGTCAGGTTCTAAGAAGCCTACGATCCACCTGCAGTTTTCTCTCCTCTGTTATTTATTCTTCTGCCTGCTTCGGGGTGACTCCCAAGCCACATCATTAACACATGCCCTGACCTGTAGGATGCATGTGCCATCACATATTAGCCAGAAGCCATGTGACAGCAGCCAGCACCCCATGGGGACTGCAGCCTTTCCTGCCTATGTGAGCTTTCAGTGACTGGGGAGGGGGTGGGCTGCCTTTGGTTTCTAGAGTACATCGATTGGGTCATGGCCCAGTGAAACTGATGTCATTTCAGCCACCCCAACAACTGTCAACTCAGTTCACAGACTCAAAAGAAAATTTAAAAATTGTAAGTGAGGTGATGGATATGAACTAAATTATTTGGCAATTACTACAATATATACATATATCAGATCATTATGTAGTACACCTTAAACTAATACAATGTTATATCAATTTTATCTTAACAGAACCGGAAGCAAAAAGTTTATGGAAACAGTAAAGGCCTGAATTTTCCATTAAGGCACTCAGTAGATTCCAAACTTTAATGATAAAAGCCATCCAAAGTGATTCAGTGAAGTGTTCTTTCTAAATATGTTAGTTACTGAGATTATTTAATAGTGGTACCCTGGAAATGTACATCCTCACGGCAAGCTACCCACTCAGGCGTGTGGGAGGGCATTGTATTCAGTTACTCACGGGTCTGGACCAGGCTTTCCTATCATGCTTTCAGCCCAGGGATGATCCAGACTGAAGGTGAAAAGTTGGACTGAGGGTGCACTCGAATTCAGCGCAACTTCATCTTAACTATTCAATAATGTGTGAAGACGGCAGAATCAACATAGACGACCATTTGGATTCAATTTAACAGAAGTAAGTCGAAACCCCCACCCTCACCTGTTTGGGCACATGCACAGAAACCGTGCGGAGAGAACAGACTGGGAATGAGGTAGCCTGTGCTGTAGCGGTGGTTAGGACGTCTCAGTGGAAACCCCACGTCTGAAGCAGGGAATTACATGTCCTCTTTGCCACCCAGCTGTGCTGGGACTGGTGCCGGGACTTGTGCAAAATCCCGAGATTCAGCAGGACCATGACCGCAGCAGAATCCGCGTCCCTCTTGAGAGGAGGGTTTTCCTGCAGTGCAGGCTCTCCCCTAATGGGGAGGCCGTCATGGGAGGTGGGGAGCGCACCGCCATGGCAGTGCCTAAGCAGAGCTGGGGATGCTGTATCTGGGTGCTGTAACAGAGAGAGAGACGGGCTGGACCAGATGACAGCCAACACCTGTCTGCTCTGAAGCTCGTCTGATTTCATTATTAATTCCCCCAGAGTGGGTTGAATAACGTCCCCCCAAATTCATGCCCATCCAGACCTCAGAATAGGTCCTTATTTGGAAACAGTGTCTTTGCAGATGCAATTATTGAATAGTTGTGCTGAATTCAAGTGTGCCCTCAATCCGATGAGTGAGATCCTTATAAGAAAGGGAAGAGGATGCAGAGACAAACCCACATGGAGACTGAGGCAGAGACTGGAGCAATGCTGCCACAAGCCAAGGGCACCAAGCACCATTGGCCACAACCAGAAGCCAGAAGGGAGGCCTGGCATGATTTCTCCGTGGAGCCTTTGAGACAGCAGGCTGATACCTTGGTTTCCAACTTTTCACCTTCAGTACTGTGAGAGAATACATTTCTGTTGTTTTACAGCCAGTGGTTTTGTGTGATGGGAGCCCCGGGAAGCTAACACACCCTTTGCTTTCACCCTGGGTTGTCTCTGTGGAGCCTCAGAAAAGGGAAGAAGCTCTCTTGACTTCATCCTTGTTTTAAAGACCTTCAAGTCTAATGGAAAATTCTTGTTATTTTTCATGATGCCTCATCCCCCACCTTTTCCTTTTAAAAGTATTTTATGCTCACAGCCAACGTTGTACCATCCACAAACATGTTATTGTGAGTGCAGTTTGGATGAAACTGTAAAAAGAGAGCATGTGCTTCCATCCTGGCCTTGGGAGCACAAAGCCGAGCACAGCGGTGCCTGGGTGCTCCCAGCTCTGCTTCCTCCCTGCTCCTCCACCAGCTCTGGCCATGCATCCCTCTTTCCTTTCTCCTCCTCCTGTCTCCAGCCTCTGAACCTACTTAATTACCTCTGACTGAAGACAGCGGAATGGGTAAGTCAGTTAAGATTCAGGCATGTTGCCTACACAATTCTAAGCACCTGGATCTTGGGGAACGTGGGGAAACTAGATAGATTTTCCAGCATGCATCCAGATGCCTCTTATCTTGCAGACACCCTCGGCCTCTTCTGTGTCCTCCGGAAAATCCATTTGTCCAGGCGGATGGGCACGTCTTCTGCTCAGGCAACCTGTGCCTTCCCTCTGTCCATGACCTTGCTCAGATTCAGCTGAGCACATCCACACAACAGGGACAAGAGTGCTACTTCTGTGGAACAAGCTTAGCACAGACCTTCCCACAGGATCGCCCGGGGTTGCCTAGCAATCTGACAGCACTCTGCCTCAGCAGACACACGCCTCGGATGGATTTTTCCTATTTTTAATTTGTTTTCTGGGTGGGTATTATTGTGCAACCACAGGCAGAGCTCTAAGACATGGCATGGGTCCCACTCAAAACAAGCAGATCCGAGAAGATCGGGAAGGACCCAGCTGCCCCCGAGCGGGCCACGGCATCTGTTCTGGGAGGCTCTTGGCTCTGTCGCCCCTGGTTATGGAAGTTGGATGGTGCCTGGGAACCCTCTGCTGGCTCCTCTCATGCAATTTCCCAGGCCTTCTCGGCTCTTCCAAAGCAGCCAGGTTACCAAGCAGCCCAAAGAGGGAAATGTGCTCGATGTGGGCCAGGGACCCTGAGCTGCCTGGATCTCCCTCTGACATTTCCCAGCCACGTGGGAGGAGAGATGGGACGATTTGCAAGTGGCTCACCCTCCTTTGGAGAAGATAAATGTCAGAACTGAAAGCAACTGGGTACTGATATAGAGCTGCCTGCTCTTAAATAAAATATCAAGTCTGGAAGTGTGTGTGTGTGACATTGCAGATGCACCCACCCGCTCCGCTGCATGTGACATAAGAGGCAGGGGGCGGGGAGCGGGGGGTGGGGGCAGGGGTGGAGCCAGAGGTGGGGTTCAAGGTCTGGAGCTGCTACCCGGGCGTTGGGAGGCCCCCGCAGAGCACCTGGACAGGCTGACCTCCGTTCTCTCATCTTTCTGGAGTTGCCTCCAGCTCTGAAATGCCGGGACGATGCCCGCGACGGTGACACCAGGGGAGGGGATGAGGTCATCAAGGAAAATAACGTGAAGGGACTGACAGTGGAGTCTCAGGGAAAGCGGGCATTTAAGGAGGAGCAGGGGAAGCAGAGGGAGCTCCCTCGGGAGGGAAGAACAGAGAGAAGGTTCTAGAAAGGGAGTGGAGAACATGCCACCTGCCTTGTTCCCTGCTGAGAAGGCCTGGGAAATGCATGAGAGGAGCCAGCAGAGGGTTCCCAGGCACCACTGAACTTTCATAACAAGGGGTGACAGAGCCAAGAGCCTCCCAGAACAGATGCTGTGGTCCGCTCGGGGCAACCCCTTGAATGATTCACTGCGTGGAGGAAGGGGCACAGGCTAGTTGGTCTCTAGGGACGCCAGCAGGGCCATTTCCAGGGGGATGTTGAAGAGGAGGTGGGGACCACTTGTGAGAAAAGGGAAGGCGATGGCAGGAGAGCATCACTAGGATTTGTTCTCAAAGGATGGGTGTGGACTGACCATGCTTTTAGGCTAGAGCTCCTCAGAGCAGGGAAAGTGGAAGAGGAGAAAGCCTGAGGGGGCTAGACCAGTATGTGGAGAGGATTTGAAAGGAAAGAGAGCAGGAAGAGGAGTTGAGCATGGATGGAAGATGAGAGGAAAGAAAGCTGCTTAAATCTGAGCCCTCCCTTCTTGGGGAAAAAGAGAACGCTGTCTATCTGTCTGCCAGGAATCAGGGTCTGGAGCACCGGGAGTAGGCAAAGTTTGGGACCATTGTTCAGGTGTGAAGGGAGACTGGGAGGCCGGTCCAGCTGTTGGGGCCCCTGTCGAGGCTGGGTGTGTGTTGGGTGCCTCTCCACTGGCTGTGAGCAGAGGCGTGGGCCTGAGCCCGTCAACCTCCGCGTTGTCTCTTGTTAAGTTCTTGGATTGGTGTCTCTGACCTCCAAGGTTTCACTGTAACCTATATTTCACAGGATCCAAAGAGATCCAAGCCCCGGAGCCCTACAGACTAGAAGCTCTTGCATGGCTGCTCAGACTTAAGCAGCTTTCTTTCCCCTCGTCTTCCATCCATGCTCAACTCCTCTTCCTGCTCTCTTTCCTTTCAAATCCTCTCCCCATACTGGTCTAGCATGTTGTGTGTGAGAATCTTTTCTTAAATTTATTTTTAATTGGAGGATAATTGCCTTACAACATCGTGTTGGTTTCTGTCGTACATCAACACGAATCAGCCGTAGACACGCACATGTCCCCTTCCTCTTAAACTTCCCTGCCAGCTCCTATGCCTTCCCACCCCTCTAGGTTGTCACAGATCCCCAGGCTGAGCTCTCTGCACTATACGACAGCTTCCTGTCAGCTCTCTGCTTTACACGTGGTAATATATCTGAGCCACCAGGGAAGCCCAATGTATGTATCGCAATGCTCCTCTCTCCATTCGTCCCACCCTCTCCTTCCCCTGCTGTGTCCGGAGTTCTGTTCTCTATTTCTGAGTCTCTATTCCTGCCCTGCAGATAGGTTCATACTTTTTTTCTAGGCTCCATATATATGTGTTCATATTTGTTTTTCTCCTTCTGACTTACTTCACTGTACAACAGGCTCTAGGTTCATCCACTTCACTATGGTAGGACCTGTGGAACTTTCCCTACCGGGAATCACTAAGATAGACAGCACGTCTTCAGAGTATCCTACCACGTCCTGGACTGTGGCCAAAGGGGAAAGCCCAGATATCCAACAGTGGTGGTGGCGAAGTGAAAATATTTATATATTTATATGTAACACAAATACTGGAGTGTATTTGTATGTGTGTGTCTGTGTGTAGCGAGACAGAGACAGAGAGTGAAATATTCATTCTTAGCAAGGAAGTTATGACTGCATTAAGTGACCTTCTCTGTTGGATTAAACGACCAAATAAGGAAGCCTGGTAATGGATGTAAAGTACACTCTCCAGTAGCCCACCAGCTGGTCATAAAAGACTGACAGGGACAAAGAAGTCCCTTGGATTGTGTTTTCTTCAAACATATTACTGTTTTAGCATCGTCTTATGTGCAAGCTGATTAACATAGAGAGCTAGCCATGACATCCTTTGGGCTGCTACTCACAGAAGCCTGGGAGAAGAGAAGAGAAGAGTCTTAGGGATCACAGACTGGCCTCAGCTGCCTGGGGGTTTACTCGAGCCCTAGGTAGTCAGTGTACTCACTGGCCCTGAATGGACCATGGCATCAGTTCTAGAAAACTCTTGTCAAGGTCATGGGGACTCCCTGGGAAACTGAGGTCCATCCCCAGCTGGGATGTCTGATAGACTGGTGGGGGTGGAAAAACACAGATCTGAATTTTATGTTTCTTAGCTAACCATGGCCATCCTTCTATTTCTAAGAAAACAAAATAGCACACTTCTGATGGGGGAAATGAGTGTCTTCAGCTTATACTGGTGCCATGCTTGCAGAGGAGAGCTGAAATTCTATCAGGACCTGGCCCTGTACAGGCCAAGTACAGATAAGAACCTGGCAGGTGCAACTGGCATTAAAAGGGTGGTACGACGTCAGAAGGCATTTGAGTGATGATATCTCTCAGCAGGTCTATGTATTGGACAGTTGAACGTGTCACCACCCTGCTCTCATCTAGACAGCTACTCTCCTGCGATCTCCCTTCTCTCTGATTCTGTGGAATTCCCTTCTTCTCTCCCTCTCTTACTGGATCCATTGTTTCATCTATCCATTGTCATCCTCTTTCATGCTTTACTCCCTTGTTTGATTGTAGCACATCCTCTAACAGTTTCCTGAGAAATGGTACATGGTGGGTAAATTTGTCTGAGACCTTGCACATGCAAGCATCTTTATTTAAATCTCACATTAGATTGTTCATTTGGCTACATAACGGGTTCTAGGCCAGACAATATTTTCCTTCAACACTTTGAAGGCATTACTCCATTATCTATTAGCTTCTGCTGTTGTTGAGACTTCTGAACAAAAGACCTCTGCTCTTTTCTATGAAGCCTGGAAACTTGTGGAAGCCTTGAAACTTGTGGAAGCCTTTTTTTCTCTTTGGGATTTCCTGGTGGCTCCCTGGAATGCGGGAGACCTGGGTTTGATCCCTGGGTCGGGAAGTTCCCCTGGGGAAGGAAATGGCAACCCACTCTAGCATTCTTGTCTGGAAAATCCCATGGATGGAGGAGCCTGGCAGGATGGATGGATGGAGTCCATAGGGCTGCAAAGAGAGACACAACTGAGCGACTTCACTTTCTTTTTTCTTTTTCTTCAGTGTTTTGCGTTGTGTGGTAATATGCCTTGATATGGGTCAATTTCCATCTGCTCTACTGAGAACTTGGAAACTCATTTCTGGGAAATTTATAGAATTAAATAACTCTTTCAGGCAGGATGGAATGGAAAGAAGGGTTGCTTTTGTATGGGTCCTAGGCTGCATGAACTGGTCATCTAATTCTTTCATTCTTTCTTATTTTTCTCCTCTTTGTCTTTTTGCTGTGCATTCTGGGATAGCTCCTCCCTTCCATCTTCCAACCTGTCTGTTGAGGTTTTTGTTTCTGTTCTCACACGTTTAATTTTCCAGTCCTTTTTTGTTCTCTAAATGTTCTCCCTAAAATAGCATCCTGCTCTTGGTTCGTAAATGCAATATCTTATCTGCTGTCTTTGAGGATATTAAATGTCTATTTCTCCTCCCTGCCTAATGTCTATTTCTTTGAAGTTGTGCACCACACCCCTAGGTTCCCACCTGGGTGGCTCTTTCTCTCAAAAGCTTTCCCCCAATGTCTGGTAATCCTGGGTTGTCTACTCGCATTTAGGGGAAGGGATTGCAGAGCTACCCGAAGGTCTGAGGATTGAGTGGGCTCATCCACTGGGGATTCTCTCTAGGGAGACTGGCTCAGGGCTCTGCTGGGAAACAATAAAATTACATCCATAGGTTTCTCCAAAAATCTGCAGGAGGGGGAAGAGACTTTTCTAGCCTCTTGCCTGGAGGATGTTGGTGCTATGGGGGCTGGGTGGGGCTTTCAGCCTTCAGAATGAGGGACACCCCTCTGTCACCATGCATGGAGTCCCCCAGGCCACAGAGCCCCTGCTTCACCCTCCTTGAGGAATACCCTTCCATGGTGACCAGCCATCCAGTGATCTGGAGTGGGCAACCATCCAGGATCTGAGGCTCTTTAAACAGATCATCACCACTCCTAGCTGCCTTTTTTTTTTTTTTGGCCAACAGTTATCTGCCCCATGTCTCTAAGCCTTTGGAGGTTCTATTTCTTAGCTCTCCCCATGATGGGGTCAGGACTCAGCTCTGCAAGGCCAAGCACCTCTTGTCCATTTGCCTTCCTGCATCCCACATTTTGCTGGTGGTTGTCTTTTCTCTGTTCTCCAGCTCCTTGGGGGGTTTTCATCTTCAGGAAATCTCTTTTGGTAGTTTTAGTGGGGTTTTCAGAGAGAGTAAAATTAGCTATGTGTGTTCAGTTGTCATTTTAGGCTCCTAGCTAAATCTCCTTTTGCTTCTTTCTTAGTGTTGCAAAGGGCTGTTCCTGGTTCTTCCTTCTTCTTATTTTTTTTTTAATGAAGCTTCCAAGTCAGAGGTTTATAAAATTCTGTTCAGTCATATCCCAAGACAGGAATCCCCCCTGGCTGATACTAATATGAGGACATACAGTTTGGCCCTGAGCCCCTTTTCTGGGCAGATCCTCATTCCACAGCAGCTGGTGCTGGGAGGCCAAAGTCCCTGAGGCTTGTCATGAGGCTCTAGCCTTGCCAGGGCCTCTCCCTGATGGTGATCCCAATGTGCACATCCTGGGGCTGATCCTGCCACCAACACCAACTTCAATCCATGTGCTCAGGGGTCTGCATGGACCTACAGCATGCTGAGCCCTGGCTGGGTCTGGTGGAGCTTGGGAACAAGATTTGGTGCTGTCTTCCGAGAGCTTCTCTGGAATGATCCAGAGGAGCGACTAGTAAAGGTCGTGCCTGGGAAGCAAAAGGCCTGCCTATAGGAAGACAGGCGGGTGATGAGGAGTGGGTGGGCTCAGCCACAAGTTGGAGGCCTGGACCATCTGACAGCAGAGGACAGAGAAAGCCAATTAGGTCTTTTGAGCAGGGACATGCTATTTCAAATATGGGGGCTGGGGAGAGTTCAATCAACCAAGCAGCTGCCTCGTTGGTAGACAAGGCATATATCCAGTGTTTAGCTGTAGGGCCAAGAAGCTAACTCGAAATTGTGTAGCATGACTCCCCCTGACCAAGACAGATCAGTGACCCAGACAGGGAGAAGGGCCAGAAATTAAAAAACATCAAGCTCATGAGTGGACAGTAGCCACTTGTTGTGGACACTATCTGTCCTTGCTCTGCTGGGAAGGCAGCTGGCAGCGCAGAGCCCTGGGCACAGAGGAGCTGAATTTATATCCCTCCCTTCACTGTCTCTGAGTCCTACAAGCTCCAAACAAACTCCAGACTCCATGACATGGTCTTTGCCTCACACAGAAAAGCAGGACAGTCAGGTATAAGAAGAAATCTGTTCTAGAAGCAGCATCCAGAAGTAAAAGCAACCTGGCACAGGTTTTTCATTTGCTTTTAGCTTGAGAGGGCTTCCCTTGTGGCTCAGCTGGTAAAGAATCTACCTGCAATGTGGAAGACCTGGGTTCAATCCCTGGGTTGGGAAGATCCCCTGGAGAAGGAAAAGGCTACCCACTCCAGTATTCTGACATACCGAATTCCATGGACTGTATAGTTAGTTCTTGGAGTTGCAAAGAGTTGGACATGATTGAGTGACTTTCACTCCACTTCACTTCGGTTGAGAATGTCTTTGATGGCTCAGCTCACTTCCATCCCTGCTCTCACCTTTCTCGACGATGCTCCAGGCCTGCATCCGATAGTCTTTTGTGTACAACCAGGAGCAAGGCTTTGCCTAATTCCATGGTTCTGTTTGGGACAGTCAAGGCCTTCCTGCCTGCCTTTGGTGTGACCTCACTGCTCTCCACGGAGAAGGCGATGGCACCCACTCCAGTACTCTTGCCTGGAAAAATCCCATGGACAGAGGAGCCTGGTAAGCTGCAGTCCATGGGGTTTCAAAGAGTCGGACATGACTGAGCAACTGCACTTTCACTTTTCACTTTCCACTTTCATGCATTGGAGAAGGAAATGGCAACCCGCTCCAGTGTTCTTGCCTGGAGAATCCCAGGGATGGGGGAGCCTGGTGGGCTGCCATCTCTGGGGTCGCACAGAGTCGGACACGACTGAAGTGACTTAGCAGCAGCAGCAGCAGCAGCACTGCTCTCCACGGGTCTCATCCTGCCAGCCCAGATGATCCCTACTTCTCTGGCCCTTAGCTTCTGCCTTCCTTCTGCTCAACTTCCCAAGGATAGAGACCCTCTCAGACACTACATCAGGGTCCCTTCCCCTAGGGTGGGGGAGCTGGGAGTGGGGACAGTGAATACTTGCTTTTCTGACTTTAGGCAAATTCTTAGCTGACCTCCTACAAGTGACGGCCCTTACCGAGGTGGAAACGTTTGAATCGGTGTGGTTGGTCATTGTGGACAGACACCCCAGTGGTGACTCTGTGTGGCTGATCACTCACTCTTGGATTCCCAGGAAGGCAAGGCAGGGAATATCAAGCCCCAGTAAGGAGTAGGAGGTGTGTGGGCAAATTGGAAGAGGAGGCCAGGGGGTGCAGACCGGTGGCAGAGGTTGGGGAGCAGTCGCCCTCGCTGTCCGAGTCCCATTCCTGGGGCCCGAGTCCCATTCCTAGGGATCCCCAGTGTTGTTCTTTCTTGGCCAGGGCCAGGGCGGCAGGAGGGTAAGGGTCCTGGCAGGGGCTGCCCGGCCTCAGGATCGCTGCAGGAAGGGAGGGAGGGAGGAAGGGAGGGGAGGCGGTCCGGGACCGGAGGGCGGCGCTCGCGGGAAATCGGGCAGCCCCGGGCTCTGGGGTCCTCCGCGCCTCGCCCACCTCTCTCGTGCAGGCTTTCCTCCGGGCCGGAGCTTCGGGCCGCAAGGGTGCGTCGGGCCTGCGCTGTCCCCGCCGCGGCCCTCCCCGCCCCGCCGCCCTTCCCGGCCGCGCGGCCGCCCGAGCCCCCTCCCTTGCCGCGCGCTGCGCGCTCCGCCAGGGCCGCCGCCGCCGCCGCGTGCTCCTGCTGTCTCTTCGCTCCAGCCCAGCGAGCCAGAGGAGCCGGCGAGAGGGAGAGAGAAAGGGGGAGGAGAGAGGCGAGAGAAAGAGAGAGAGAGAGGGCGGCAGCGAGGCAAGAGAGCGAGCGCCGAGCCTCCTCGGACAGCGGCCCCTCGGCGGTCCCAGCCGCTCGCGTGGTCGGAGGAGACGCGGTCGCCGCCGCCGCCTGAGCCCGGCCCCGCGCTCTTCTCGCCGCCGGCTCGCCGGTGCCCGCGCGGCCCCGGGACGCCGTTGCCCGCTCGGCGGCCGGGATGCAGCCGGGGCATGGCCGCCGGGCCCCTGTCACCTGCCGCGGGGAGCGCTGAGCCCGTGAGTAACCTAGCCCCCGCCGCCCGCGCTTCACCCCTGCGGTGGTCATTACCTTCCCGTTGAACGGGCTGGGCTCGGGGGTGGGGTGGGCACGTCCCGGGGAGGGGCGCACCGGACCCTGCAGGGGGAGGCGGGGCTGGTGGGGGCGCGGGTTGCAGAGCGCGGACGGGGACCGACCCGAGGGCGCTCGGGGAGGGGTGGCGCCCTCGGGGTCAGGGGTCTCCCCGCGGGGTCGGGGCTCTCTCGGTTCCCTCCTGGGCTCGGGTCGCGCAGCACGTGGTCCAGCCCGCGGCCGGAGGGGCGATTTTGTGAATGGGAAGGCCCCGGGGTCGGGCTCCATGGAGACGCCGGGGAGTCCCGCGCACTCGTGGCGTTGGTCGTGGCGGTGGTGGTGGTGGCGGCGGTGGCGGCACAGTGCCCGGCGCGGGGAACTCCCTGGCGGGGGGAGGCTGAGCGGGAGGATATCCCAGTCCCGCGGGGCGCGTCCAGGGTACGGAGCTGGAACCTGCGCGGGTGGCAGCGACCCTTGGGCACCCAGTCCCCGGGAACCCTGCCTGAGTCCTCGAGGAGAAGGGTTCACCGGAGGAGTTGATAACCCAGAAGAGTTGTGGGGAGGAAGGGTCTCCCACGGTTCCCTAGAGGCCCCGGGCCCGCAGCGTCGCGCTGTGCGCCGGTGTGAAGCGGCCGGGGGCGAGCCGCTCGCAGGGCCCTCCAGGCGGCGGGCTGGGAGCGCTCCCCGCAGAGTCTCGGGAGTCAGGGAGACTCCGGCGTGAACCCAGGCTGGTTCTCCGAGCCTCGGCCGTACCCAGGGGCTGGCGCCGCCCGGCGCTGAGGGAAGCTGGCTCGAAGGCGGTCAGGCACACCCGGTCCAAACTTTCTGTCCCGGTGGTCTCAGAGGTGGCGAGACTCGCCGGGGGCGGGGGGCGGGAGGGGTCCAGGGCTCGTCCCCTCCGGAGGGCTGTCTCTGGCGGCACCTCGGGGTGACGCAGCCTCCCCCGGCGCGGAGCCTCTCCGGGTTTGCATCCCCGCAGTGCCCGCGCTGCCGGGGCCCCTCACCGGGTACGCGCGGGCACGAGGACGCGGCGCGGGGCGTGGAGGAACATTGGGTCCCCATCCCGTCCCAGAGTGGCCCCAGGATCCGAGGTCTCACATAGGGTAAGAGGGCTTTACTGGGAGTCCAGGATTTCAGCTCCTCCAGCTGCCGCGGGGTCCGGCGAGGGTGAGGAAAAACTCCTTCCTGACGGAGCTCTCCAGCTTTGGGGAGGGACTGGATTTATTTAATGGTCACTTTAAAAAGGAGGCCCGCGGTGCCGCTCACGCTGATGCACGAGACATTCCGCGGTGGAGGAAAAGGACCGGGACGGAGGGACTCAGCCCTACATCTCAGCTGGGGGTGAAGTCGCTTCTCCAGCGCACCCGGTCGCTAATTTCCAGCTGAAACACCCGCTCGGCTCGGGGGACGCCCTGGGCGCGCGCCCGGGAGCCCGGGGCACTTAGTACAGAGCAGGTAGGAGGCTAATGGAGTGGGGTCGCCGGTATGAGGTCTATCAGCCGGCAGCCGGCTTTGGTTTTACTGGTCTGCAAATAATCATAATAAAAGTATAAACATTGCAGCAGAACCTGCTCATTAAGTGTGCATCTCGGAATTGGGCGGATGTCTTAATTAGGCCGCGTTGTTAAGGGGTATATTGCACTAATTAAAACCAGACCCTCCAGGTGAGGGAAAATTGTGAAGGGAGAGAGGGAGAAAAGTTGCAATGAAAGCGCAGCCTGATGGAAGCGGGATGCAGGCAGGTGGGGGCCTGGGACCAGGGGGTTTGGGGAGGGCGTGGCAAAGGAGCTCCTTCTGAGCATTAGGCGGGCTTGTCCCACAGTCCCCGTCTCCACCTTGGGGCTCAGAGCTCCATTATGCCCTGAGGATGGAGGTTGCCACCCCCATCCCTCCCCAGAGACTGGAGGCCTCCCTGGGTGGGCACCGGGCTCACAGACACACTCTCCTGGAAGCAGTGCTTAACTCATTTCCCAGCCGGGAGCTTCTGAGAGGGTAGAGCAGACCCCTGGAGAATGAGGTGAGAAGGTCTGAGGGGTTAGGAAGCAGAAGCTAGAGTGGAGTGTCTGGTGCTCGGGGCCTGGTGAGGCAGCTGGAAACCAAGGAGGGGGTTTGCTAGAGTCACGTGGGCTGTCTGTGCTGGAGCTGCTGGGCTTTTTTGGCACCACTTGCCCATTTCCAACAGCAATCCCCTCCTCCTTTAAAAGAGGACTCGAATGATTACTCAGATCCCCACTCCAGGGGCCTGAGCTTAGAGAGAACTGAGTCCATCCTTGGGCCTTGGGTAGCTTCAGGTCACCTGCGGAAGCTGGAGTCCAGGAAAGTCCCCACAGGCCAGGCTCTGGCTAAGCTGGGCCTTCATTGCAAATGCCTCCTGTCCAGTGCCCTGGGAAAGGAGTCGAAGCTGGTCCAGGTGTATTCATGGCCTTTCTGCAGGTTCCCAGAGGCCAGGCTGGAGGGAAGGCTGAGTCCTGGGCGGCCCCTGCCACAGGGGGCGCAGCTGGAGGCAGCATCAAGTACAGGGCCAGGGCCCGGAGCCTGCTCTGGTGCCCTCCTCCCTGAGGAGGTTGTCCTGGGGCCGCTGGGGGCGCTGCCGCAGCAGTGGCTCTCTTCACCCTGCTGGGGTGAAGGGTTAACCTAATGCCAGCCAAGAGGCAGATTTAGAAGGGAGGCAGATGGGAGGACTCCTGGGTACCACTCTAGAGTGGGCCTCTGTTATGTTCCTGCTACTTGCTAAGCTTTGAGCTCTACCAACGGCTCAAAGAAATGGCTTCCAAGAATTGGAGAGAAATTATGGAGCTCTTTGGTTTTTGGGGTGGACTGGGCATGGTATTGGCCAGAGAAAATGCCAGGCCCAGTTCTGGATCGCTCCTTGGCCAGCCTGGTCCAGCTTGGGTGTTGTCTTTACCCTACAGTCTTCTTTACAGCCCCTCACTCACATTCAACCATGGTGCAAGGCCGCTTTGTTCTGTGATGTGTAGAAACTGGAGGCACCTTACTCCTAAGGGCAGAGATACTGGTTGATTTATCCCCACTTCCTCCTGGGCACGTGGCATTATTTGATGCCTGCTTGTGGAATTAGGAGTGAAGGAATGTAAAGGAGAGGGAAGCACCTCTCCCACCTGTGCATGTCAGAGTGGTGGTGTGTGGGGTGAGGGGCAATGTAAGGAGCCTGGAGGAGCCATGCAGGGAGAAGCGGCTCATCGAGCCTGGAGTGACAGTGAGCATGGAATTGAAACGCTCTTTTGCAGCTGTTGTGGTGTGGGGTTTACCTCATCTAGCCCATCCATGTGCCTGCAATTTTGGTCTTTTTGGTCCTGGTTGTCTCTCTGTGTTTATTTATTTCCACACTCCTGCTTGATACTTTGTTATAAAGACAAATGGAACCTGACTCACAGCTGACATTTGGTGAGGAATTTTTTGTTTTTAAACAAGTGAAGGGGAAAAACCATCCTGAAACTTCCTCCCTTGAGCAGAGATGCTATGCTCCCTCCGTGGGCACCTGCCTTTCCCTAAATCCCCGCCTGCTGCAGGCTTTTTCTTTTGCACGCGATGCCGGCTTTATAAACACATCCCATTTGCACCTACATCTTTTGATTAGCTGCAGTGTCTCCCCACGTTCTTTCATAAAGCAGCACGTTATTTTCACAGGTTCATGAAACATTCAGACAGCCTAAACATCTTATTTTTTGCTGCCTCTCTGAAGTAGGTTTCTCTCTGAGCCATCACTGTCTCCTTTTTATTTATAACGTTCTGGTTCCATCTCTCTCTCTCTGTCCGTCTGTGTCTCTTTCTCCTCCCCTTTTATGTCTTCTTTTCTCCCTTTTCATTCTGAGTGGTGCAGGCCCTTGGTATATGACTTTCTCTTTGAATTACGTATGAGAATTGAGGACAGCTCGTGTCTACAGGTGGGATGGGGAGTAACTGAGTACATGGTGAGGTCTTTTCTTTGTGGAGGACTGCAGACAGAAAAACGAGTAGAAATACCTCACTTAAAGAAATACCTTGTGACGTGGACTGGTTTGATTTATTAATATAAAATGTACATTTTTAAAGTGCAGCGCACTTAGTAAATGAGTTTGCTGTTGCAGTTTCTCCAACACATGAGCTGACACCAAAACATGCCTTAGAAGGTGACTTGAGATGATAAAGAGCATCAAATCTGCTACTTCATTTGAAAGCATTTCCTCTAGTAGCCTGGGGAAAGCTCCCAGTATATACGTTGCATTTTAGAAAGTGTTGCCAGGGACCAGGTGAAGCAAAACTGAACGCTATGGCTCAGGAGCCAGGGGAGCCCCACGAGGGACGGCCAGCCAGCGGGGCCCACAAAAGACTGCTAATTTTATTTAAGTTCCAGGGGCCTAAAGATGTGCTCACCGTGCGACAGGGGCCCCTCCTTTGGATCTAGTCATCACCCTTTCTGTGTAGCTTGGGGCTGGCTGCTGCTGATTCCACCTGGGGAGTGGGCTATAACTTGCTGGCATCAATTTGTGTGGGATGGGGTGGGGTCTTCAGAGTCTATAGTTTCCTCTGAGGACCAAGAGCAAAGCAGTTCGGTTGCAAGTTTTTGAAAGGTCTGATTGTTTAAAGCCAGAGAGAATTCCCAGCAGAAAAAAAGAAGGAGGGAGGAGAATATACATATTTTGAGCAGAATTTTATAAAATATTTCTTTGGTTCATGGCTGTCCTAAGAGCTTCTTCCTAAGATTCTAGAAGAACAGAGGCATGAGTGAAGAACTGCCCACCCTGTACCTCGCCACGCCGGTTCCCTCCCAGATCTCCTCCTGGTCATCAACCCTGTGTGTCAGGTCTCAGCTGTTGCTCAGAGAAGCCACCCCTTCTGGTCTCTTATCGCTTCGGACTATGCCTGGAAACCAGGAGGAGAGGGCAGGTGGTCAGGTTTGTCTTTTTTTGGCCTTTCAAGAAAATAGTCCCGCTTGCAGGGGAGGAACTGCCTGGGGCACACTCGCTCCCAGCCGGCCCCTGCACAGCTTCATCACGTCCCTTTTGGAGGACCAAGTGAAGCTGTAACAGAAGTCTTCTGTATGGAAGAGAAGAGAATTCTGTGTGTCTCTATTTCTCCGAGGCGTCCTGTCTGACACCAAAATCCTTCCACCAAATCAAACAAGCCAGAAGTCAGCCAGGCCACCCGCTCCCTCACAAGGCCGCCTGTCCATTACAACTATGATGTACCGGTAGTGCCCTGCACAAACCTAGGGACCGTTCAGAGCTCTGTGTGTGAACAGGTGGAGAGCTGCCGCCATGCTTATTACTGTCTCCTTGTCTGTGACACCAAATGAAACAGGGATGGTGGTGACAAGAAATGTGGTCCTCCAGAGTCTAGGTACTTCCCCTGCACCCCTGAAATTTGCGGCCATCTCAGGATAGTTTCCTTTTAGGTAAGGATAATGAGAACACAAGAGAAGCACATTGTTCTCGGCAATGAAGGCTCTTTTTATGTAAAAATGCAAAACTCTATTGAAGCCAAAGAACATAAAGTTTACTTGTATTAAAAAAGTAGATACAACTTGGAGAAAGATTTAAAGAGGTATGAATACCTAGGTACATTTAGGAGTAATTTCTCACTAAACTTTAATAGCTCAAGATCCTTCCTGAATCTAAATGAGATGCTTCACTATAGGATCCAAAAGAAAATAACTCCTAATTTTCCTGGAACTTTTCTTTTAAGGGCTGGGTGCAGGGCAATGCTCCAGGGTGTGTACATAAAAGCTTCTGGGCCACTTGAAATCAAAGCTTCTGCTGATGATTTCTCCCCCGCCCCCATCCCTCTTTCCTTTGGCAATAGCAAGAAGGGCTTTTTAACCTTCTGTTTTCAGCAAGAGGTGTTAAGATGAATTTTTAATACTTCAGTGAGATCGCCGCACACACCGTGGTTTCCCTACTTTTCTCATCACCTTGAGATGCAAGAAGCAAAAGGAAAATCAGAATGATGCTTCAGGCTGGGTCTGCACACAGGTTCCTGATGGGCTCCACCCTCTCCTGACTCATCCTCCCATCCTTTTTTTCCCCTGGAGATCTACTCTGAATCTTCGTTCAGTTTGTCTCATTAACCGGCACTGGCTTCCCTGAGATTGTGCATCGTGGCCGTTCCTTCTTGTAAGAACCATCCTTCACCCCTGGGACACCCACATTTAGACGCACATTTAAATAGAATGCAACTTCTGGACAAAGCTGTGAGTTAATTACCTTACTTGAGACCTCAAGCCCATTAAGGGTGCAAGGAGCAGATCCAGGGCACTCGCCTGAGATGCAGCGGGAGGCTGTGTGCAGGGGGCGTGAGGGGTGAGGCCAGGCTCTGACTTCCAGGGTGGTGGGACCGATTGCAATATGCCGGAGGGGAGGGCATGTAGACTTCCCAACCCTGTGTCCTGGGTTAAGCTCGTGAAGCCCAGCTTGCTCAGCTGAGAAGAGGGGCGATGTAATACACGTAAAGGATCTGGTGCACAGTAGGCCCACAACAGCTGGTGGTGCGCACAGACCTTGCTTGGTGTCATCCACATGTTGGAGGAATGAGCGTCTTGTCAGAGTTAAGGAAATGGATTCTGCACTGTTTCCTTTTGCCACAAGGAGATGATGCTGTTTTAAAATGGTTCCAGATAAAGTCGCAGGTGCTAGGACAGAAACAAGCCTTAGCATTCCTGTATAGGTGAGGATGTCGTTACGTGCTCAGGGGGCTGATGAGGGTCCCCAGGAGGAACCTGGCAGCTTATGTTCTCAGGAACACGGATGGCCAGGCAGAAAGACACGAGTGAGGGTCTGTCTGTGGGGCTGTGGTCCCAGCGGCCACCCTGTTCATGGCCTCTAGGGGTGAAGGGGCCTCTGGCTGCTCGAGGTGTGCCCCACTGATGCGCCATCACCCCCTCCCCATGCCTCCTCTCCCGGTTGAATGCCAAGGGACACAGGAGGAGGGGGAAGTGCTGGGTGCTTTACTTTTGCAGGAGTGGCTTTGGATTCTAAGAGATGGGGGCCCTAGCTCAATGTCAGCTGGATTCTCCAGGAGGAGGAAGAAAAGAAGAACAGGATCGTGACCTCCTGCCCTTCCCAGACGTCTCTGAATCTGAAGATCGCCACTATGGCACTTAACGCTCAGACTGAAGGATTCTATCCACCTCCGCATTCAGCAAGGAGATGTTTTTGATTCTCAGGACCCAAAGTGTGACAAACCGAAACCCAGTTTTGCAAAACCCATTAGAAATAAACAAAGTGTGCATGCCTTTCTGGAATATTCACGCTCCCTCACTGAAGGGACCACTGAGATGCCATTAGGCACAGCTGGAGCCCCCGCTGCAGGGACTGGTGACGTGGAACCAGGGCCCAAGGGCCTTCTTACCCAGGCTCCTCGTTGATGGGGGTGGGGGCTGTGGTTCACCAACTTCCCTCCTGCGTCCCGCAAGCTACTCATCGTGGGACTGAGAGTGCCTGCAGCCTACCTCTTAGGGGTGCTATCCGCGGGTACATTAGTCAAGTATTTTTAAATGTTCACAGAAAAGAGAGGTGCTGGAGGAATTTAAGGTGAGAATTATTGTTTTGGGTTGGTGTAATATTATAATCAACACTCCCAAACAGCCAGCGCCTATCAAGTATTATCATTCCAGAAGTCTGTTCGCTCTGTTGTCAGCTGTGAACCTTTAACTGCTGACCAAAGGGAAGGAGATAGAGAAGCCGGAGGATAGCCTTTGTTTGGTGAGAGGCCCCATTTCCTTGTCCTAACTTCGGAAGCCCTGAGGTTGGTGTCTGGGACAACAGGATGAAAGGCAGCTTACAAGCATGTCTCCCCCCGCCACCCCCACAGACTGATCTCTCCTAGAACAGTTGAGAAGAATGTACACAGAATCTGCATTCTTTTGACCCTCCCAGCATCCGCTGGCCAAGACTGGGATCTCTCCCTAAGGTTGCCTTTGTTTTCTTTTTTTTTTTTGCCTTTGTTTTCGAAAATACATGTCCGGCTGCATCAGTTCACTGACAATATTGCGTGGTTAGCGCTGGCTGTCCTGACTTGTCTGTGCTTAGGCTTGTAAAAGGAATGGTGCATGAGTGCTTTTCCCCCATGTAGATGGAAATCCCATTTCAGAAGTAGAACTGTCTGGACAGAACAGATGGGCAAAACCAAAACCAGGTCATCGATATCAGAGCTGACATGTTAAAAGTGCAGCGCGCAGTCCTGCCCTCCCCACACCATGCTTTCCTCGTCAGAAGTCACCACGGAGACTGAGGGAGCGCTAATCCACCTGCCCCCCTGCCCGTCATGGACACAATCGTATGTTTTGCTCAGATCCTAAGAAGGAAAACCCACAAGACCAGACTTGGAAAATTTCGGCCCCCAAGGATAATTTTTCAGAAAGTAATGAACGCTAGAAAATGAGGGCTATAAAGGAAGTCTTTAGGTAATAATCATAACTATAATGTTCACCACTTTGAAATGCATTAATATAGACTAAAATTACAGAAAATATGAAGTCTGCTGGAGGGGGAAGGAGGCCTGCTTTGGAGCCTGAGGCCAACCTTCCGTGTGCTTGTGGCTTACCCCCTCCCCCATCTCTTACGGAGAGGTCCCTGTGCCCCCAGCTGAGACCAGTCACACACACAATGAAGGTTGCATGGAGGATAGTATTTCCTCCCCAGTCGGTTCCTTTCAGGGCTGTGCTGTTTTGCAGAAGGCAGGGGAATGCCAAGACTCTCCCAGGGTCTGGCCCACTTCATAGGAGTCAGGCTGCTTGAGAGCTGGGCTCTGTGAGGCCGGTGTGTAGACACTGGCTCAGGAGGGCGTAGCCCAGGGTACCCCATGCACACTGTGCCTACTGCCGCCTCCCCTCCAAGCTGCAGTGAAGACTCCCCTTCAGTGCCCTGGGGTTAGGAGCAGACACAGGGCACATGGCCGTGCTCCTCCCCTCTGTCTCCCTCCCTGACCCCACCAGCCTCTTTCTCCTGCTCCCCCTCCCCCAGTCCCCGCCTTCACCTTCAAAGCCAGCAGACTGTTCCAGCGGGATGCAGGCGAGGGGCTGGCAATGGCAGGTCAAGCAGCGCTGAGCTCAGAGCAGCCGGGAGGAAAGATTTACGGTTCCTCCCTGCCCTGCTGGATGGACAATTAAAGCCTTGCACGGCTGGAGGAGAGCGGGTCGTTAAGAGTCAGGACGGTCAGAATAAATCAGTCACCTCCACTTAGACGGCTGAGCTAGGCTGCTTCCGGGGCCTATAGGGCAAGAGTCCCTTGGGTGTGGGTTTGAAGGCTCTGCAATGGACGATCTCTGCAATTGAAGGATCTGACATGCTCTGGGCTCCACCCGAGACTGGGCCTGAAGACCCCAGTGTCTCCTCACAGATGGGGATGTGCTGTAGGGCCTTCCCCGGAAGTTCTGAGTAACGCATTTGTGTTTTGTCTCCTGAGCAGCTGGCCGGCGAGAGAGCCACAGACTGGAATGCTTGTGGGTCAGAACAGTGGACCCCAACCTGCCAGTAGAGTGTGCGTGTCCATGGATATGTATGCGTGTGTGTGCACAGATGTGAGTGTTGGCATGTGTGTGCACGGTGTGTGTGTGTGCACGCACATAGATGTTGTGTGTTCTCACCTCCTGGACACTTGCAGGCTCCACTTGTGCCTCAAAACCCACACATCCCGCTGCCAGACTGCCTGGGGCGGGTGTCTGAGCGCCGGCCAAGCCCAGCCATCGTCCCTCTCCATTTGTTCCGTGTCTGACTTCAGTGCCTTGGAGACTGGCAGTTTCCTCAAGGAAACTTTGTCTTTGTGGAAATAAGATGCCAAGCGTTCCTCGGCCCTCCTACCGGCTAATTGATGATGTGATCCCGCGTGGGAGCCTTGTCATTCCTGGAAACGCTCTTTATTTCCTGCGTTTCCCCACCTCCTTCCCCGCCCGCTCCCGCCTCCCCACTGGGGTCGGCTTTCCACGATGGTGGTGGAGCCACTCCACACGAGCCGCGGGCTGCGGCGTTAGCGGTATTCAGCCAGCCAGCACGCCAGGCCTTTCATTAACTCGGATACTACAATTATGTGCGCCGAAAGGCTGAAAGGGCCATTTAGGATTTTTCTGCTTAAAAAAAAAAATATTCCTTTTTTCACAGCCATCTGCCCAGCCCTTTGGGGCCACAGCTGTGACACGGAACGGTGCGTGGCCTTCAAGCACTCCTCGGTGCTCTTGACCCCGACCCTAATCCATCCATTGGCACAGTGGGCAGCAGGGTGGGCGGGGCCCCACCATTGTTCTGCCTGGAGGTGCTTTGCAGACTATTGGTACAGCAGGCCCGGAGGAGTGTGCTTCCTGCTGCGGTGACTTAACTTTTGGCACAGCCAGGGCCACTGAACCGATGGCCGTGTGCATGGCGTGTGTGCCCTGTCGACACGTGAGCATGCCCCTCAGCATGGAGAGGCTGCTCCTGCTGCCTTCGTGGAGAAAGGTCAGTGTCGGGGCTGTGGCTCCCGCTTGCTTCCACAGAGGCCACTCGGGCGTTTTTGTGGGAGAACGTAGTTTACATGGCTTGTGCTGGCCCCTTGTGCATACACGTGTGTGAGTGTGTGTGCAATTCTGCCTGTGGGGATTAGGGTTTGGGAGGAATTGCCTGACTCTCCCCAGATTGGGTGAGTGGTGTTGTGGGACCTGGCTGGGATCCCCAGGGGTCTGGTTTGACAATCTCTGGACTCCTAGAGAGGAGGAGGCATGGAGACGTGTGCACTGGCTCCAGGTCACCCTGCAGAGAACAGCCACCCAGAACAGAACCTGGACTTGTGACGGTGGTGCTTGGACAAGACGTGCCTCCCTGTTGGAAGGTAATTGCAAGTCTGGAGACAGCCGCTGCCTTGTATGCGGTACCCAAAAAACTCATAAAAATGTTATTCAGGGACCTTGTTATCTTAGAAAAGAAGGAAAGAACCCAAGCACCAAATAACAACCAGCAACTCACAAACTTATTTTTTTAAACTTCCCTGAAGTTGCCATGGTTACCCGCATGCGTGGTTCCTGGCTCTCTTGCTCTAAGTGGAGCGGCTCAGAGCAGGCATTAAACCCTTGGTGCGGGGCTTCCACGGTGTATCCGCCCATCTGAGAAGCCCGTTTGTGCTCTGGCATGGAGGGAAAGAGTGAGGCTACAGTAGAGATTTTGCAGGACCACAGCGCATGATATTCTAATGTAGTGCTTCTAAGACTGGAGACAGAATTTGTCTCCCACGCTAAAATAATTATAGCTGGGAGAACAGAGAAGACATGATTCCAGGCCCTTAACGGTGAGGAATGTGTGTGTGTGTGTGTGTGTGTGTGTGCACGCGTGCACGCGCATGCCTTATTCCCTGGTTCTTCGAGGAGCACTTGTCTGTACCCGGCTATACATGTAAGGGTAACCACGACCTGCCACATCCCTACACCTGTAGACTGTATAGCATGTATCCAGACCATGGTATGGGAGGCCTTGGGGGAGAAGGATGCCAGACCAAGATTCCTTCCAGCCAGACTTCTCTCTACTCAGAGAGCAGAGCCCACAGAATGAGTCGAGGCACATTCAGCTATCTGTGGGCTCTCAAGGGGCCCCCCGTGTACCCACGGTCCAAGCTCAGCCTTTGTAGCTGGAACATTAGCTAAAAAAAGAAGAGACCAGGTGGTTGGCCAACTGCCTTGTCACCACCTGCCCTAGAGTCTGACTGCTTTTCTCCCATGGGCATCTGGCCTCAGGCCCCAGTGACCTGTGGGGTGTCTCCTCCCTGCTGATTGCAAGGTGAAGCTGTTCTCTTTTGACAGACAGTGGGGTGCTGAGGCCAGGGGTGGCCTGGATTTCTCCTACAGGATCTTAGGAATGGTTGGCCAGTGGGTAGATGGTGAAGACAGATGGGGATGTTCTCGATTCTCTCGCAGGCATGGGACAGAGCATATCTAAGGCTGATGGGCAACTGGAACTTTTGTGCTCCTCACACAAAGGACAGGAGAAGCCATCTTCAGAGGCCCCTTCTCATGGCTCCCTCTTGGCCTGACAGCACCCTGTATTTCGCAGCACTTTCTGGGAGCAGTAATTAGCACTCATAAGGAAGGATGAAAAATGATAGATCCTGGTAGGTGTTTGCACACCTCTCTGCTGTGTCAGATTGCAAAGGCTTTGATGGCAGGGACCCTGTTTTCCCCCAGAGCTTGTGGATGCCTCTCTACTTGCAGTGTGTTCTTAGTCAGTGTTTGTGGGGGTTTTGACAGCTGGCTGGTGGAGGGGTAGAAGCAGGCCTGGTATCCTGTTAGCCCTCCATCCGGCTGGGTCAGCTGGGCCGGCAGGTGAGGGGCCTAAGGGGTTTCTGTGCCTTGGTTTTTTCTGTCAGTGGAAGGCCTGCCGAGTCCTGGTGGTGGGAGGGTTTGCAGGAGGCCTGGTCCTCCTCCTGGGTGTGTTGTGGGTCTACTCTGTGTCCAGGGGCCTGGAGCTGGGCTGCTGCCAGAGGGGCCATGGGCCCACTGGTCTGTAGGAAAGCCTCGTGGTTTCTGGCTTGGAGAAGAAGTGGTCTCAGCTTCAGTCCTGGGGGTGGCAGAAGTGAGGTGATGCCCCATGGGCTTGGTTGGGCTGTGCATCCAGCCACACCAGCTTCCTCCCCTTCAGCCTGGAAGTGAAGGGACTTGCACTGTGTGCCACTGTTTTCCCAGAACCAAGGTCGACTGCCAAAGAGAGCAGAATGCCTCCAAAAGTGAGTGGGGAGACCTCAGATGTGTCTCTCAGTCCTATTCTTTGCTGGGCTTGGAGTAAGGGAGTAGATGAAAGGGAAAGAACATTCCTAGGAAGATGCTGGACTCTTCTAGAAGATGCCAGAAGAGAGCCTGAGGCTCCTTATGTGCGTGACCCTGGGTTGGCTGAATCCTGTAGAGGGCAATGTAGCCCGTCTGCTGGGGAGTCATCTCGTGATTATTGATGCTAATGGAAAACAGAAGTGAAATGGATAATTCAAGATGGCAGATGAATCAATATTATTTATATTTAGCTTGTGAATGTGCTGCATATTTCTCCGCTGGCAGATTGGCCTTCACAATCATATTTTGCAGAATCCAAGAATCTGCTGTCGTCGGGCCAAGGGCTGCCACCTTGCTCTCCTTCCAGGAGAGTTGTTGGAACACACGCACTTGATCCCCTCGTGACTTGGCCACCAGCACAGAGGGAAGCGCCAGGGCATCCTTACTAACACCTGCCCTTTCCCTATCTCTCAAAGGTCTCCCACTGCTGACAAACCTCCTGTAGTGGGGACTGTGTAAAAAATGATTAGAAAGAATGGCTTATTCAAACAGTGAGTTTTATGCAGCTGTTTTAGATGATGTGGAAAGAAAGCCCCAGTGCAGTGTAACTGGAAACGGAAGTTGGCAGAACAGTCTGTGTCCTTTAGTATAGAAACAAATACATATACTGTCTTGTATTCTCAGGACACGGTAGGTGCTCAGTTAGGGGCATGGGCCCCAGTGAGGGTGGATGGGCCTGCTCAAGGGGCCCATGTCTCCCATCTTCAGTGGAAGATGCCAGACTCTTCTCTCCCCTGCCATCAGCACCTCAATCTGTGCACCAGTGCTCTTTGGCACCAAAGTTTAAAAAAATGACCTTTGATTTCTAAGGTGCCTTACGCTAGACCTTGTATCGATTGACAATTTTATATTGAACAATTGGCTGAGCTCACACTGTCCTCCCAGAAGAACACTGTGAAGTCACACAGACTCAGGGTAGGACTAGGGACTTGGAGCGGGGAGGCTTGCTGGCTGTGCAGGGCGCATGCTCAGGGGCTAGGTGGCTGCAGGCCTGGGGGGCTCTGTGTGTGCCTCTGCTTGTCCAGGGTCCTGCGGTGCCTGCTTGAAATACCCAACCAGAATGAAGGCTCTCGACTTGACTTTTAGGGAGAGAAGAAAAACAGGATATGGAGAGGGGCTGATTGATGGTGAGGAAAAGATGCTTCCAGAGAAAGTCTCAAGATCTGGAGACAACGATCTAGTTCCTTCCGTCTTCCCCACGGTCTGAGAGCTTCTGGAGGGTGCTGCCCCATAGCTTTTTTGGCAGAACCGTCTAGAATGAAGGCTTGTTCCTGACTCACATCCTCAATCCCAGAAAGCTCCTGCCTCAGCCCTTAGCTCTTGGATTCTTCTACTTCCAGCAACAAAAGTAGATGAAAGGGCCACAGCCTCTCACCTCCCTGGCACATAGCAGATGTTTAATGAACACTGAAAGTACGTGTCGGGGAGGACTGTCCTTCTGTCCTGAGAATGCAGACTGACAGCTTCCTTTTCCTCAGTAACATCTCTCCCTCTATATCCCCATAAACCTTAAAACAACTCACTCAGGAAGAGGGAAGAAGCGGGGAGGGAGAGGGTGGGACCGATGGATTCCCCAGGTGTCCAGATCCAGTGAGCCTCTTCCGCAAGCGGTTTTTGGTTTCTGTCCTGGTGCCTGCTGGTCCCCTTCTTCTATTTCCTCTGCTGGCCCCCAGGACCGGAGCAGGCTGGCAGGAGAACACAGGCTGGGCTGGAGCCGGTGACCTTCTGTCCAGAGCGGGGACCTGAACTTGTGCCCGGCGTAGCCATCGGGTTCTGTTGCTTCTCGCTCTAGTCATTTTAAAAACCAAGACACTAAAAGAAAACTAACACTGGAAGGAGACATGATCATATCACAGAGTTATCTAACGCTATCAGGCCACTCTGGTGCCCAGAAATTAGATTATTTTAGAATTCCATCAAATTAAGGGAAGATTCTTCTCTCTGGTTCCCGTCTCCCTGCCCCTTCCTCTCGGTGTCCCTCTCTCCTCTCGCCCATCCCTCCCTGCCGATGAAAGATTTTCTGGCGGTGTCAAGGCAATGTGACCTGGTTCTGTAATAAAGAGGAGGCTTATTAGAATTAAGGCCTAACAGCGTTAAAAAAGCAATCTTTGCAAGATTGAGGCCACAGGGGAATTGTAAATTCTCAGCAAAGACCTCATTTAAGGATTGGAATAAAAACTTGACACGCATGTGCGGGTGTGCACACATGAAGGGATCCTCGCTAAACAAAAGAGGCTTAGTTAAAAGAAAAAAGGGCAAAGGGGAGAGGGAAGGATTGGGGGCAGAGGGGTAGGAGGGTGGTTTCCCCGCACCTGGCCCCATGCGGGGGTCTCCTGGGTAGTATTGCCGGCCAGGGGAGGGCTGTCCTTCCATCGAAGTCTTTCTACACCCAGACCTCTCCTGGAGCAGCCGCCCCCCTGCCTCTGTCACCTGAGGACAGCGTCAGGCAAACGGAGCTGTGTGCCACCCTAGCCCCGGGTGTCAGGGGCTGCCATTCTAGATTGAGTGGCTGGGGTCCCTCCTCTCGCTGCCAGTCATATTTCTTATCCGGCTGTTGCTGTGGTTTAGGGTCTGCCAGGGCAGGGGTGTGGATGGTGGCAGCCTGTGTCTGGCTTCTTCCGGGCAGGGAAGAGGTGGGCGGCAGAGATTTAAGCCTAAGATGATGCTGTCAGTGGAGGAGACAGTCTGGATACACTGAGATTGCAGGTTCACTTCCCTATCATCTTAGTCCTGTTCAGGGCTGCTCTGACAGAACAGCACAGACCAGGTGACCTATGAACCACACTCACATGTTTCAGTTCTGGAGGCTGGAGTCCGAGACCAAGGCACTGGCAGATCCGGTGTTTGGTGGGGACCCGCTTCCTGGTTCATTGCCGGCGCCTTCTGGCTCAGTCCACACAGGTGGGAAGGGGTGAGGGAGCTCGCTGGGATTTCTTCTGTAAGGACACTAATTCCCTCATCACTAATCACCTCCCAGAGGCCTCACCTCCTAATACCAACACATTGGGGGTTAGGATTTAACATATGAATCTGGAGGAGACACAAAATACCTATCAGGGGTCACTTCTTGCGGTGATCAGTCTCATGATGTTTTACTGGAAAAGCTGGCTTTCAAGAGACAGGCTGGGGGCGCGTAGAGGTGGGGACACACGCTCCCGGGAAACAGACTACTACTGCCTTGCTTCCGCTTGGGACTGCTGCGGGAGAGTGTGTCCCTCGGGGCCCTCTGGGCTCACCCCCACTGGGCAGCTGTGGCCGTGGCCTGCATGTTGGCAGCTCCTGCTTTGCGCATCTGCACTTCTCTGCCCCTGTGCTTTCAGGAGGATGGGGTGGGACATGGGGCTTCTGTGGGGACTGTGCTGCTTTGTTGCTTTGCATGGCACATGGGAGGTGCTCAGTGAGGATGTGTGCACTGATGGGTCTGGACCTGGTGCCCTTGCCTTTCTAGGCGTGGACCATGGCTGGGGGGCTCTTGCTTTTGTGCCAGGATTGGTCATAAGAAGATGTCCCCCACTCTCAGGAATTCCATAAGTGCAAAGTGGTTGTGCCTAGTATTCTGAGTTACAAATAGAAGGCAGCCCCTGAGCGCAGTCCAGCCTTGACTCACAAAACATCAGCCAGAAGCTACCTGGCTTGGGATGGACACATGGTAATGGATGCCAGCCCCTGGGATCCCGGGGGCAGGTGCTCAGGGGTCTCTCTTGATGCACCTCTCCTGGAGGGTCTCCTCAGTCCGGGATCTGTGTCCCAGGACAGTGAGATGCAGAAGTGGGTACAGCCAGGTCTGTGCTGAAAATACACCAGAAATTTGAGGACAGGGGACAGCTCCCTCCTTTCAAGGCCCAGCCTTGTCTTCAGAAGTCATTACAGGCTTATTCTGTGCTCTGGGAAGTGGGACCGCTGGGATTTCTGGCAATCAGCCTCAGTCTCGAGCCTCTCTCCCTGTAAGAGTTTCATTGAAGATTTCTCTGAGATTTGGGCAGGGTCCACTCTAGTCTTCTTTCTTGACATGGGTGACGGTGAGAGGGTTTCTCCCAGGGCTGCTCCCAGGAATTGAGGCAGAATCTCAAGAGGACAGATCTCTTTACCTGCTTCACTGACAGGGAGACATGACCAAGATGACCTTTGTTAGTATCCCTGACCTTCAACTCTCTTTCTGGGGCGGGGGGGGGGCGGGGGCGGGGGAGCCATCTCTTTTCCCACAGTCCAGTTGAGATGGACTTTTTTAGACCAAGTTTCTAGCCCCAAAGGGCCACCAAGGAAGGCAGTTTGCATTTCAGGGCATTAAAAAATATCCGAGGGGGTTGGGAAGGAAATAATTGTCCCAAACTTGGCAACAAATAGATTGCAATTTTTGGAAGCTTATCTGTGTGAAGAATGAGTTTTCAGCTCTGCACGAATATTCATTTGCCTCTTAAACAAAGGACAATTATATGCAATCCTTCTCTGCTTTTGTTGGCTTCCCAAGAAGGATCTGGAGTTGGTCCCTCCACCCCAGTTTCCACCCTCTTAGAACGATAGGTTGAGAAAGTTTCAA
This sequence comes from Oryx dammah, assembly GCF_014754425.2. NCBI lineage: Eukaryota > Metazoa > Chordata > Mammalia > Artiodactyla > Bovidae > Oryx > Oryx dammah. The sequence goes on along the minus strand of NW_024070192.1, from coordinate 10,208,829 downwards.
AATGACTCCTCATAGTTTACAGTGTCTTGATGTGTGTCTATCAGCCACCCGGGCCTGGTCATCTGGGGTCCTTATCCTGGGCAATGACAGATCAGGACAGTAAATGAGGAGTTGGGGGGCAGTTCAGAGTGGAGGAGAATTAGAAAGGAGGGGGCAGGTTGGGGCAAGTTCAGTTCCGTTCAGTCACTCGGTCATGTCTGACTCTTTTCGACCCCATGGACTGCAGCATGCCAGGCCTCCCTGGCCATCACCAAGTCCTGGAGCTTGCTCAAACTCATGTCCATCGAGTCGGTGATGCCATCCAACCATCTCATCCTCTGTTGTCCCTTTCTCCTTCGAGAAGTGTTGGGGCAAAGGTGAGACAAATTGAGGTGAAGAGAAAGCAGCCCCAAATGCATGGATTTTCTCTCTGGGGGTCCCACAGCCTTAGGAGCTGCTGTACCCCCACCCTTCCAGGAAAGGCTTGAGGAGGGGAGGCGAGGGGAGGGGAAGGGAGGGAGCCCAAGGCTTCTTTTTGTCCTCCTCCTCTTTTCCTTTCTTTTTTTAATCCCAGGGCTTCTTTCTCCAGAAGCTGTCATTTTGTATAAACCTCTGACCGAGGCACATGCATTCTCACTGCCGAAATCTCCATATCAAACACAGGCATCTGATGTGGAACTGACAGCCCTCCCCAGCCTGGCTGTGGGGTTTAGAGAGGCTGGAAGGACAAACGCCAGCCCCCACCCCAACTCCGTCCTCCACGCCTGTGCTTGGGTGATGCAGGACAGATTGAGCGAGGTGACCCAGTCTGTCCTGAGCACCTTCCTCAGGCCTCTTGGGTGAGATGAGGGGGCAATTCTTGCTCCTTCCTGCCATCTCTGATAGGTGTGCAAAGCCCACCTGCCCTCCCAGGGGGAACACAGGAGCCTGAGGGCAAGAGGGGAGAATTGTGTCCTCCTCAAAAAGATATGTTGAAGTCATAAACACCAGTTCCTGGTGCAGCCTAAAGAGGCACCAAGCTGCCCTTGGAAAGGCTTCAGTCCTAGCGGCATGATGACGCCCAGGAGGTCTTGCAGTGAAGGTGGGACCTGGGCCACATTAAAGCTCTAAAGCATTTGTTTATGAACGTTAGAGTGGGCTCAAGAGCCAGATCTGGATTCACCCCTGCCATCCCCAACACTGGAAACTCCTACTCATGCTTTAAGGCCCAATTCAAATGTCCCCTTCTACCATAAAGTGGGGCTTCCCTGGTGGCTCAAATGGTATGACCTGGGTTTTATCCCTAGTCAGGAAGGTCCCCCGGAAAAGGGAATGGCAACCCACTCCAGTATTCTTGCCTGGAGAATTTCATGGACAGAGGAGCCTAACAGGCTACAGTCCATGTGACTGCAAAGAGTCAGACATGACTGAACGACCAACACACACACACACACACACACACACACACACACCCATGAAGTGATCCTGCCCTGATTCCTCCAGTGGCTTCTTCATCTGTTCTCCTGCAGCCTCTCCCCTGCCTCCAAGTGGGACCTGGACTGGGGCGGCTCGTATAATTTCCTGGAGACATATCCTATTCCTCTGGGTGCCCAGCCCCTTTCTATGGCTGCATTTCCCAAGGTGTGATTCCTGGACTACACTGTGTTTCTTGAAAAAGGCAGGTTCCCAGGCCCGATTCCACCCTCGGCCAGCATAGTCAATAGTAACCAGCTCCCTGCAAGGTCCTGAAGGATGCTATGTATTGAGACTGGAGGGTGGGGTTAGGTGGCATCCAGGCGGGCTTCTGAGGTGTTGTACTTGGCTGGTGCTTATGGGAGAGACTTTCAAGCTGGTCCTCTGTTTGGATGGATGACTTCTGCAGTCCTGGGCTGTAGGATCTTACTGGGCAGCCCCACAGGTTGGTAAGTGAGGCTGGTGTTCTGCTTACTTTGCTCTCTCTCTCCACCTCCTACTCCTGAGCAGAAGGGTTGCTCCATTATTGTGGTCAGAGGGCTCTAGGTTATGATTAAAAGAGCAGAACCCCTGAAGGTGCATCTTACAAAGAACTACAAGGTGGAGGTCTTGGGACCGGTCTGGTCCTGCACCCCTCACAAGAAGGATATGAGGGCCACACATGACAGAGTGTGTGGAGGGGCGCTGGCTGTACAGTGACCCACGATGACCCCGTGTGCCCCTCTCCCCACATTGTCTCTTTGTTTTGTTGACTGGAGGGGTCTTGCAGAGCTGGAGCACCAAAGGGTGGGTGTTCAGGGCCTCTATTGTTCATCTCTCTGCCTTGAACACACCTGCCACATACTTTTTGGGGCTGGCCAGTTGTTTAGTTAATTTCAAATGGCCTTGCCAGGACCAGTTTCTCCATCTGCAGCAGCAAAAGGAAAAAAAAAAATTATTTTAAACTTCCAGCATGGAATTTTCCCAGTTATTTTAAATAAGTTTCATTTATTTGTGCTTGGCATTCAGATAAGAATTACCAGCCTCACACAGATGCAAATTCAGAGTCATAAAAGGAATATTGACAGCAATTGCAACCACGTCACCATCTCTCTTGCAATCAAATAAATGCCCTGGCTGCCGTCAGAGGAAAATGTAGCATTTGAAAAGCTGCAAGAGAACACACTCTCCAACAAACAAAACAAGTCTCTCTGGAGAAACGCAGGAAAGGATGCTTCTGAGAACTCTGCAGGGACATTCCAAACAGCTCCTTACACTTCTGATTGAAAATATATTAAAAGAAAAATTTAAACCAAAGACTCACCAAGTAAATCAATTATAAACCCTGCTAGACTGAATTTAGCTGTGCGTCTCTGTTGGATTCTATCTAATACTGAGAAGCAGAATGAAATTGTGGAGCATCTTCGTGCCTTTAGGGGAAAAGTATCAGTTAGCTTCAGCTGTGTAACAAATGAGCCCCCTAACTCAGAAGCTTGAAACAACAGTGATTTCTTCTTGCTCATGAGTCTGTAGATCAGCTGGTTACCTATGTTAATCTGGTCCATGCCTGACTGTTCTTGGCTGGGCTCTCTAATGGATCTGTGGCCATTTGATGGAAGGGCTGGAGATTTACAGCACTTGAGGACTTGTTCCTGCTTCACACAGCTTTCCATCCTCCAGAAAGGTAGCTCAGGCTGGGTTCCAAGGCAGGAAATGGAAGTGAGCAAGTCCTGTTGAACCAGGCATGGAGCTGACCCACCACCATTTGCATGGCCTCTTTTGTCCCATGTATATCGGGAGGCTAGCCCTGATTCCAGGGGTGAAGATGTAGACCCCACTTGTTTGTGGGAGGAGCCTTAATGTCCCATTGCAAAGGGAGTGTCTACATGGAGGCAGGAATGATCAGGGGTTTTTGAAATCAGTCTTCCCAGAGTGGAAGCGTTGTCACTGGGAGATACTCCAGTCTTGAAGGCATGGCCTGGGCAATGGACAGGCTGGTCAGTGGGCACGAGTTTGGTTGGGAGTGGGTCAGTACTGCCAAGATGTGTGGAGACTTAGTCAGTGGGGGGTCATGTCCAAGTTTAACCACCCGTCCAGTCCCAGCTCCCTTCTCAGCCCTCCTCTGAGCCTGTACTAACATCAGCTCTCCTTTCTTGGAGCCTGTTGTGCTTACTTGTCCATAATATGTTCACCTCTTGGGCTTATTCTTTCTGCTGGTCCTTTGCTGGTGGTTCCTGGTGCCTTGATCCTCTCTTTCTGCTCTCCCTGGGCTGGGGATCTCCCTGAGCTGGGCCTTCAGCCACCACCCAAGTCCTGATTCTCCTATCTGAACCCCCATCCTCCCGGGGCCTATTCAAGCATCCTCTTCAGGCTTCACAGGTCCAAATGTGTAAGCCTTCTTCTGAGTCTGGCCCTCTCCATTTCAGCAGATGGCACCTCTGTCCCCTCCACCACTGACACAAACCAGAAGCCTGGAATTCCTCCTAGCATCATCACCTTTCTCTCCAGTCCTGCTCGTTTCTCTCCTTTGCCACAGAAGCCACCTTCTCTAGTCTTGACTGTGTCCGTCACCTCCCATCTGCTGGTCAGGCTGAGGCTGCAGAGTAGGGGAAGTAGATTGGGGAGTAGGGTGGCTAGAAAATCTTTGAAAAATGCAAATCAGATCATACTGATCCACTTCTTAGAGTGCTTTAATGGCTTTAATGTTCTCAGGATAAACACAAAAATCCTGAGGGGCTTCTAGCTGACTTCAGCAGCCACTGCTGGGACCATCCGACCTCCTGGCCTTTTAGTTCCTCACACAGTCTGTGCTCCTTGGAGCCTCGGGACCTTTGCACAGGCTTTCCTTCTGCTTGGAGAGCTCAGGCTTCCTCTCCCCATTTACTTTGTCATTAATCTCAACCTTGTCATTAATCTCAATTAATCCCAACTCCCTTTACCTTGTCATTCATCCTATTAGCCTTCAGAATTCAGTTTGTTTGTCACTTCTGTAAGGAAGCCTTCTTTGACTGCCCCCCACATGAGGCTGCAGCTAGCTTTTCCTATTTCCCCAGCAGGTCTCCCTGACCACAGCTGCTGTGCAATCACTGCAGTGTGCTGACAGCCCTCTGCCTTTTGTAGGACCAGGGGCCATTTGGTCTGAGTCATCACTGTGTCTTCAGAATGGGCCGGGGTGTCTGCTTCCAAAAAACCCAATAAATGGTTGAGATCAGTGGATAAATATGTCAAAGATGACTACACACATCAGCCACTGGGTCCCAAAAGCAATCCTGTGAAATGGGCATCTTTGGCTTTGCTTTTCTGAGAAGAAACCAAGGGATAGGAGGCTAGGGTCATAGGGAGAGGAAAGGGGGTCAGAGCCATGCTGCGTCAGGGGACACAGAATGTGTCCCCTCCTTGGAGCACCCAGTGCTTAGATGCTGTAGTTTTATTATTTGGTTTTTATGTTTTGGGCCTTAATCCCTGACAGGATCCCTTAGGAATGGAGTCTTGACTGTCCCCTGCCTTGCCCATGACAGTTTATCCCTGGGAAGCTCTGCCTGGGGGTAGGGTACAGCAGGCCATTCTGGGTACCAGTGGTCCACAGCTCTGGTTGAGGCAAGACTTAAGAATGGCCACACCTCAGAAGCCACCTTTAGCCACACCCCAGGTGGCAGCATGCACTGGGAGCCGCTGGTAACTCGGGTCCCTCCAGGAGATGCATGTGGGGCTGCATTTTACTGAGAAGAAAAAGCCCTTGTTTGGTGTTCCCAAGTCATTAGTGAAGGACGAAGCGAGGCCTGGGGAGGTGGGAGGGAAGCACCCATGGGAAGTGGGGGGAATGCCCACTTTTCCAAGGCCAGATACACACACACACCTGTGCCTGCACGCTCACAATGTATGCACACATGTGTGTGCACACACAGTACACGCACACATACCCATGCATGCACGTGCACTCACACATGCACATATGTGTGTGCAGGGCACTAGCAGAGAGGCTACCTCGCCTCAGGGTTAGCATGATACATTAAAAGTTTCTCCAAAGTGGCCCGAGTTCCAAGGCAGCATCCGTGGAAACCAAGCCAAGTCCCTTCTGGGTCCAGCTTCCCAGCTCCTTGGAACAGCAAGCAGTCTCCCTTGCCAGGTCCGGAGCAGGTGGCACCTGCTCCCCCAGGCTGTGTGGGCACAGGAACAGCCCTTCTCCCCTCCCTGTCGGGAAACCAGATGGAAATCCTATCCTATAGCTCACGCGGTGGGGAAAGCTTCTGTGACCTGGGGCTAGGGAAGGCCAGAGAGCGTCTCTAAGATCCGTGTCCTTCTGTAAAGGAGGCGTTTTCTTACCTTGGTGCACATACTCGCAGAAATCGAACAGGTAAGCCCCTTGGCGACTCTCTAGTAGTCTCTCCTGCTTAATTCCACTTATTTTCTTTGTCCTGAGACTCATTAGTGTGTCTCATTAGCACCTGGGATTTCAGCTGGCCTTCCCTCCCCTTTATTGGGGTCAGCAAAACTGTGGATGAAGAGGGACAGGGTGACCACGGGAAGAATGGTCAGATAAATCCAAGGCTGGGTGTAAGTCTTCCTCCTTGACCCTGGAAGCCCAGCAGCATCTAAGATGTCCTACTGCACTAACAGTTTACACTGGCCTTGGGTCAGTGCTGTTGAGACAGACTCATTTTTGTTCACAAATACCTGGACTGGTGATAGAAATGTCATGTGATCGAGAATGGTCTTTGCTGTTAAATGTGATGGTGACCCTGTGGCCTTTGTTATGTCAGCAGAACCTCCCCTCCCTGGGCTGACACGAGGCCCATCCCCAAATCTCCCAGTCCAGTGGGGGTGCCAGCACCTCAGCCTTGCAGTTGAGTTCAGTGGGCACCTACTGAGCCATCGTGATCTGTGCCCAGAGGGGGTGGGCTATTAGAACGGTGTTAGGTTCGGTCTTTGGTCTATAGGAGTTGATTGGTTGGGGGATGAGCTTTTACATCTGTGAAACAGGATGTGGTTCAGGGTGGACTGAGGGAGCCCTTGGCTGATGGGTAGAGTCTGGATCATCAAAGAACAGAGGAGAACTTAGAGGAAGAGGAGGAGAGGGCGGGGCTGGGGCTGGGAATGAGCGCTAGAGGTGGCACCTGGCAAATTCCAGGACGAATAAGCAAAGATGTGGAGAGAGGACCGGATATGCAGGCCTGGAGGATCTCAGGAGGTGAGGACAGTGTTGGCATGTTCTGAGAGCTAAGATCCAGAGGCTGCCCTTGAGACCCACAGTCCTGTGATCCCCATCTCCCTTTTAGGATGAGCAGTGGCAGCAAATGGCCATCCAGTGCAGTGCATTCTGGAGGACTGCAGACGCCCATGCCACAGAGCTTGTGTACTTGGAGCAACCAAGTTCCACCGTGTTTCCCAATGGCCATTCAGCTTCAAGGGCCTGCCCGCTGTAGCTGAGGCAGTCTGCTCCCTGGGGCCCCATTCTGCTGTTACTCAGAGGAAAACACCAGCCTGGAGCTCAGCCCTCCTCTTCGCCTTCGTATCCTTCACCCCCACGTGGTGGATCTCCCCCTTGGCTCAGCATCTGGGGCTCCTCCTGCTTCCCCACCCCTCACACTGGCACTGGCCAGAGTGGATCCGAAGGTCAGGTGTTGTGGAAACAGTGTCCTCTTGCAGAAATCCAGGGAAAATGACATGTGAATATCAAGTCCAAAAAAGGGGCAATACTCTTGCTTCTGGGGAGCTTGAAGCAAATGGGCTGATTCGATGCCCCCTCCCCTGCAGGCCTTCCCCAGAGGAGCGGTGGGCCGTCTGCCTGGGAGATGGGCGTGCACCTGTGTGTGACGCTGCACGAGGGCAGGTGCCCGGGGCTGGGGACAGGCAGCCCTGACAGGTCTGTGCTTTCACCACGTGGTAGGACCAGATGAGGTCCCAAAGGGCCCTGGAAACAATTAGGCAAGGGCAGGATGGGATGCAGAGCAGGGCAGGAGGGAAACGGAAGGATGAAGGCCTGTGCCATTCAGAGAGGGAGAGGAGATGTGACGGAGGTGGGCGGGAACAGCGTCCTGCATCAGACTCATGGGATTATCAAAGAGGACGGGGACATTTGGAGGCTGAAGGTCTTAAATGTGATCAGCTCCCTCCTAGGACACTGTTTTTTGGAAGAGGTAATAAACTGAGGAGTTTGCAGCCAGTGTAGCCGCAGCTGCATAGTAAGAGGTATTTGGTGATGGTGTCAGTGGCTGGCAAAGGTTCTGAGCCAGGAGAATGGTGGAATTCTAGAATGATCACCATTCACTCAAAACCTCAAAATGCCAAGCAAACCCTACAGTAGCTACTTGTATCTCTGGCTTTCTAGAAGAAGCTGCGTATTGGTTTAAAATTTTATGCTGTTTTATTATTTTATTTTTAAAAGCCAGACCAGGGAGTTCTTTTCCCATAGACATTGTGAATTCAAATGACGTCTCTCCAAACATCTCTGTTGAAGACTTAGAGAAGGTGCATCAACATGCAGTTTTCATGGTCCAGAGGGGGTTGCGGGAGGATGGCCAGCAAGCCCTAGCCTCCCCCTCAAACTGCCAGGAAGGGGACAGTTCCGTGCGCTGCACTTCCTATGCACACATGCTCAGTCGCTCAGTCGTGACTCTTTTGTGACCCCGGACTGCAGCCCACCAGGCTGCTCTGTCCATGGTATTTCCCAGGCAAGAATGCTCGAGTGGGTTCCCATTTCCTTCTCCGGGGATCTTCCCGATCCAGATATCAAACCCATGTCTCCTGAGTCTCCTGCACTGGCAGATGGATTCTTTGCTCCTGGGAAGCCCAGCCCCCTCCACAGCCCCTCCCTAACTGTGGCTGTACAGTTGAGGAAATGCAGCTACCTGCCGCCCAAAGGTCCTTCAGCTGTGGAAGCCCCATCACCTTCAGCCTCTACCTTGGTTCATGCTTTGCTCTGCACCTGCCATCTGCCTGCTTTGCATGCCTGATGAACCAGGAGTTATTTAAGGATAGGACTTTTGGCATGGTGCTCCCAGAACTGTATGGTTACCAAGCTTCTGATTTCCCTAGACTTTGTGGTTGCCCCTGGTGTCATCAAAACCCCCCAGTAGGTGAGGGAGACAAGAAGGAAGCATACAAGTGGCCCTTTTGGTTGAAAAAGTTTCGGCCAGCCTCCTTACCCCTCAGACCGTCCACCTCCTGCCCATCGGCCAGCCAGCTCTTCGTCCTGGAAGGCAGAACATGCTGGGGCCAGGTGGAGGGGCAGCAGGATCCTGAGCTGAGCGGATGCTTATTTTTAGGAGCTTGCGGGCGCTGCTGCCCATGCTGGGTCTCTGCAGCATTCCCTGCAGATCCATCCCCTGTGGCAGTGGTCCAGAGCCACCCTTGTGCCAGGGAATCTGGGCTGGCCACTGGTCAGAGCTTTGGTATGAAGGGTTCTTGAACCAGGTGCTGCTTTGGTCTAGAGAGCATTGGATTCCCAGTGTCCCTGGTGCTGGTCTCCCCCTGTCCATCCCTGGCTCCTGCCTCCCCTTGTCTGGGTTTTCCAGGGAGAAAGTAGGTGGACCAGCTGCTCCAGGAGCCAGAGCCAATTCTGAAACTGGCAGAAATGAGAAGATGGGGATCTTAATTGGCAAGGCGTGTGCCCATTGCTTTTAACACTGGACTTCTGGAAACTGCCGTGTTTTATCAAGGGATCTCAGCACTAGAAACATGAGATTTTTTAAAAATATAATATCATTAAAACAGTTTTAAATTGAGTTTGATAAGTTTTTAACTCATCAGGCTCACAGACATTTTTGGATGATGTGCCTTTTCCCTGTAGGGCACTTTCTGGTCCAGCTGAGTCTGCTCGGGTACGTGCAGACCTGCTATCTTTCTTCTTCGTGGTCATGCCAACACACTCCATGTAGCACTATGATCCTTTGGTGACCCTACACCCCAACAAGATCCCGTATACATCTATGCATCTCACTCCCCTCCTTTCTGATCTAGCCAGAATTATTGGAAAATCTAATTTTCAGAGAATATAAATCTCGGGAAATGGAAGACAGGAATTCTCTGCAGTAGCTCTCTCTGTCTTCCTCAAAGCCAAGCTGATTTTTTCCAGTTTTGAGTGAGAAGCTGTGATGGGGGTCTGATTGTGGGACCTTTCCCATCAAACTGAACAGTGTGAGTGATGCTTCCCACTAACACGCTAGTGGCATGCTGGGTTCTACAGGTTTGAGTTACCCGTGCCATCCTGATAAGGCCCATGGGGCCTGGATTGGAGCTTTCATGAACCCTGTTTTAATGACAGGGAGGTAGATGCTTAGATAGATCTTACCAGGAGCAGGTGAGAGGCAATCAGAAGTATCTGGGGCCAGAGTGGTATGTATCTGCGTCGGTCAGTGTTCTCCTGAGAAACGGGACGGATTTGATAATTCTGTATATCTCCATCTCCACCCCATCTCTGACCCCATCCACATCCACCTCCATATCTTCCCCACTCCTGTCTCTATCTCTATATCACTATCTATGTTAACAAGTTTACATTAAGGAATTTGCTCACTTGATCATGGGACCTGGCAAGTCCAAAATTCCTAAGCCAGCTGACAGGCTGGAAACTCAGGCAGGATTTATGCTGCTGTGTTGAGGAAGAGTTTCTTCTTCTCCTGAAAACCCCAGTGAGTGCTCTGAAGGCATGGATGGGAGCTGTAACTGCACAATACTGTCACAGCCTCACCTTGATCATTGTTGGGCTGAATCACTAGAAACTACAGCCTGGCCAAGTGGACACATAAAATGGACCATCCCAATGTCCTTCCAGGTGCCCAGCAGGTCTGGGTGACTTCAGGATTGAGACTCTGACCGGTGGTTTCCGCCTGATCTGAGGTCTGCTCTGATCATAGGAAAACCAGGAAATAATTTACAGACCACTGGGGAGGGGCCAGACCAAAAGCAGCATGTGCTGAGCTCTTGGCTAAACCTGCTCTTCCAGGCCTGTCCGGGGCAGAGCTTTATCTCTTTCTCAGAAGCTGGAAGTGACCCGATCTCATCTTGGTATTAAGGCAGAGATGCCCCACTTCTCAGGTTTTTAGCCTCATTTTGACTTGCTTTTTCAAAGGTGAGTGATGGAGATTCAAACTACTCTTTTCTTTTTCTGGTGCTCCTCTCACCTATTTCTCTAAGCCAAAGTCGGTCATATTTTTAAAAAGGAAATATGATCTTGTCACTCTTATGTTTGAAGCCCCTCAAAGGGCTGCCTGTGGGCTTTGGAAATTGGTTTGGGCTCCACAAGGCCCGCCTGCCTGGCCCTGCTTGCCTCCCTGCTCCCTCCACCCTCTTAGATCTTACATCCCAGCTCCATTGGCCTCTCCTTGTCCTCAGGGCTTCTGCCCGCATGACTGTCTGTCTCCATGCCGCTCCTGATTGCTGTCACCCCAACATCTGCTCATGAGAACCCGCTAACCTGGAGCCCCCTGCTTCCCTACACATATCCTTGCAGTAGTGAGGCAATCCACTCCTGTTCTTTGCAGGATTTCCACAAGCATAACTCAGTAACTAGAAGTTTGGTGAACTGTTCAGTGAGCTATCTTTCCCTTTAGACTGGTGGTTCTTGACCTGGGTGCCTTCAAAATTCCCAGACTGCAGTCCAAGCCATCAAGTCAGAACCTCTGTGGGTGGGACCTGGGTAACAGCTGATTTCAAACTTCTCAGGAGACACCAAGTATGCACTCAAAATTGGAAACCAGTGCTGGCCCAGAGCAGGCCTCACTCCCAGCGTCCTCCAACATGTGAGCCGTAGAAATACAAAATCCAGGTCCTGCCCAGAACTTCTGGCTTAGAATCTATCCCTTAACAAGACCCCATGTGGTTTGGGGGACACATTGTGATTTGAGGAGGACTCAGCTGATCCCTGTATGAGGCTGTATCCCTGCCATCCTGCTCACCACTGCTTCTCCCGCCCCAGCCTAGTAGCTGTTCAGTAAACTCTTATTAAGTGAACACATGAATAATTTTTAAACAATCCCCAAATTTCTCCTCCTTACCTGCTCACTCCACTCCCTAGAACCATTTTTGTTTTCTCATGGGCAGCAGGCTCAGGGGTGGGGAGGTAGGGTTGGGCATACCCTTTCTTCATAGGGTGCTGAGGCTAGCGTTTGTGGTCCTCTTTCCCTTGCCCAGATTCCCACCTCTATAGTCTTGTTTGTTCCTAGAGAATGTTGTCCTTGGCCCAGATAGAGAAGGAGACACTGCCTTTTCCTGGCTAGTGCATGTCCTGATGTCCTGACCCCTCCCCCTCCCACCTCCATCCTGGTTTATTTTCCCTTGCTGGCAGATTCATAAAGAAACCCCAAACCGGTATGGGGATGAGAGTCAGGTGATGCAGGAGGTAGGGGAGGGAGAAGGAACATTCCAGAGGAAGATGGGAAGGCGGAAATAATCATTTAGACTCGACAGTGAGGTTTTGGAACACATTCAACTTGAATCATTGCCTTGGAAAATCCCAGATGTGGTTCTCCCAGCAGTGTCTTTCACTCAAAGTGGCCACAGCTGTGGATGGCGAGGGCCTGGCCCCTTAAAGGAACAGTGCTTGTTTGCCCTGTGTTGGGGAATGAGCCAGTGCAGAGCATCGAAGGGCCTCTCATCTCCCAGCCCCTCCCTGCAGGCTCCACGGTGCCCGGAGCCCCAGCCCCTTGGGACCACCTCCCCCAGAGGCAAGTCTGTGGACAGGACACTGGCAGTCCACGGGGTCTCACCTTCCCTGCCCTACTGCGTCTTTCTTTATTGGTGGTCTTTGTCTTTCTCTCCTTTTCGTCTGTCTCAGGCCCTGAGGAAGTATTTCTGGTGCCTCTGCTCCATTTTCTAGACTTCTTTACCAAGCTCTGGGAAGAAGGGTGAATTCTAGGGTGGTCCTTGCTTTCAGCGGAGAGGGGTCAGAGAGGAGGTGGCAGTGATTGAGGTACAGGGGAGAAAGAGGGCAAGCGCTACAAGGTGAAGGGCTGCCGCTCAGATTTCAGGTAAACTGATCATTTAGAATGAGTCTGTCTCCAATATGGGGCTTCCCTGGTGGCTCAGATGGTAAAGAATCTGCCTGCGATGTCAGAGACCCGATAGTGCATGGGACACACTAAAGGTTTCTGTTGTCTATCTAGGATGCAAGGTTTCTGTTGTCTATCTAGGATGCAAATCTAACTGTGAAATGTGAAAGTGTTAGTTGCTTAGTCGTGTCCCACTCTGCGACCCCATGGACTCTGTCTGTGGGATTCTCCAGGCACTAGGCATGCTGTATTTTCAGTTGCTGTATTTGCAACCCTGTGTAGAGTGGAGGTGGCATGGGGGGAGGATGTTGTGATGGTGCCCTGGGGAGGGAGGGATGCTACTGGTAAGCTTTCTACTGTCCTGCCTTTTGGTCCTTTTTCCAGGCCTTAGCACCCTGCTGCTGGCTTTACCTTGGCCTTTGCTGTTTGCCTGCTGAGATGGGCACCTAGAATGAGCACATCTGGAAACTGCTATAGGCAATAGAGTAAAAGGACAGGCTGCTCCTTTGCCTGCTATTCATACTTTAGAAATGAGCCTACGAGGGTGGTGGGCTCCTGCTGCCAACTACAAAGGAAAGAGTCACCAGCTCCCGGGTTCCTTGGCTTGACTTGGCTCCACCCCTGTTGGACCCCACCTCTCCCTAACTCCCACCCCCACTGATGTGGCCAAATGCCTTCAGGGCCCCTCTGGAAGGGTACTGGGCATGCCATGAGTTGAAGGCCCCACCCCTCTGGGGGCATGAAGGGTGAAATCTGACCCGATACCCCAGGAAGTATTTACAGATTTGATTGCTTAATTAAACTAAGGATTGAAGCAAGGGGCTGATGTGATAGAATTTGCTTTTTCAAGTAAGCACTCTTTGGGGAGGGGAAAATGGGCTGGAGGGCCGAAGGTGGACACAGATGTCATGGTCAACATGGGATCCTTTGTCCCAGCTCATAGTAGGTGCTCAGTAAATGTGTATTGGAGGAATGAACCCTAGGCATTGGGATGCTAGCAGCTCCCTCCAGTGGGGCTCTGCCCTGGTGATGCAGGCCCTGGGGCCTCTTCTGTTTGCTGGGAGGTGAGGGTATGGGCTTACTACTCTCCCTGGGCCTCTGTGAATTTTGGTTCCTCTTGGGGCAGAATGGGGCCAGGCAGCCTCTGGTGGGGGGCAGGTCCTTGTGTCAGACACTCCAAGGGGCAGGAGGAGGGAGCCTATCTCTGCAAGGCAAGTTCATGAATATCCAACCTTGGCCACATTCCCTGCACCCTGATTAACCAATAGCCTTCACTTGGCATGAGGCGGAGAGATAAAATGAGATACTGCATTGGAGACTTAAAACTTAATTGAAACTATGTATCACAAATTTAACTCCAGGCTTAATACAATCTGATACAATTATTCTAATATACTTCAGCTTCAATCAGGGTTTCTATGATGGAAAGGAGAGTGGGGAAGCCCAAAATAGGATGAAAAACATCTGCTGTGTGATATGTAGGAAGGCATCCAGCCTGTGAGAAAGACCCTACAATCTCAGGGACAGGAAGATTAGGGAAGGAGGCAGGGTTGTGCACGTCCTCACCTGGGCTTGATGGGACAGAGTCAGGACTTCGCTTTGGCCAGTTTCACAGCCAGGACCATGATTCACCTTTTGTTCTGAAACAAGGTCACGGTCAATTGTTTTCCCTGTTGTGTATTTGGAAACCAGAGTGCTGACTTCTTTAGAGAACTCAAGAGATGCAAGAGACTCTGGGATTCCTTAAGAATCTCAGACCTGATCCCACCAGATCATCAGTCCAAAGGATGAGATTAAAGTAACGAGAAACATCCTTTTCAGTGAGTTAATGACAGCTAGGACAGGGCAGGGGATGGGGAGCCGGTATTACAATAATTACCTAACAGATTAACTTCCTCACAGTCCTTCTGGCTCCGGACTCTCCTCCCTGCCTCTCTGTTTCATAAAAAGTTCCTTCCCCCAAGGCCCCTCCTCATCCTGTAGCCAGTCTCTTATCTGTGATTTACAGGTTTCTCCATCCTTCCTAAGACATGACATTTCTTAAAAGCTGCCCACACTGCTACAGCTGTGCAGAGCAGCGGGGGCCCCAGGCCCACTCCTGGAGAGCTAGGCCTGCACCAGGGATTTTTGGCTCTGGCTGATTCTCTGAGCCTTGGGAGAGCCTGGAATAAATACTGACTTCAGGGCTCCATTCTTGCCTGCCAGAGTGATGGGTTGGTCTTGTAAAGTGTCACTTTGAAAGTGCTGTCCAGGTTATTCTGGTGGGTAGGATGGCTTGGAAGCCAGTGCCAGTCTTTGCTCTTAGTGTGAAATATCATTTACACACAGCTTTTGAGATGCAGGAAGCCTTGTCTATTCAGAAATTCTTAAACTGCTATTGTGCTAGTAAGTAGGGGAAAGAGAGGGTAGAAGAGTGGGGTAGTGGGTGTCTTACTCATCTGTCCATCCATTACCCATCCATCCATCCATATACCTGTCCATCCATCTATCCATCAGTCCAGGCATCCATCTATGCATCCACCCATCCATGTTTCATGCATCCTCCAAACATCCTCAGATGTTTACCTTGGCCACCAGAATAGCCTGCATCTGCACCAAGGCAGCAGCAAATGGAATAAATGCAAGTCGGTGGATTAAAGAAATAAACCTACTAGCACATACCCAAAAGAACTGAAAACAGGATCTCAAAGAGATATTTGTACACCTGTATTCATAGGTATTATTCACAACAGGCAAAGGTAGAAACCACCCAAGTATCCATCAACTGATGAACAGATCAACAAAATGCAGGATATTCACGCAGTGAAATAGTATTCAGTCAGGAAAAGGAGTGAAATTGTGACCCATGCTGTAATGTGGATGAACCTTGAAAACATGCTCAGTGAAAGAAGCAGATGCAAAAGGATGAATATATCGTATACTTTGATTTATACGGAACTCCAGAATAGGTAAATCTATAGAGACAGAGCTTCCCTGGTGGCTCAGGCAGTAAAGAATCTGCCTGCAATGCAGGAGACCCGTGTTCAACCCCTGGGTTGGGAAGGTCCCGTGGAGAAGGGAAAGGCTACCCACTCCAGTATTCTTGCCTGGAGAATCCCATGCACAGAGGAGCCCGAATCCTATGACTGGGCTTCCCTGGTGGCTTAGACGGTAAAGAATCTGCTGGCAATGAGGGAGACCTGGGTTTGATCCCTGGGTTGTGAAGATCTCCTGGAGAAGGGAAAGGCTACCCACTCCAGTATTCTTGTCTGGAGAATTCTATGGACAGAGGAGCCTGGCAGGCTACAGTTCATAGGGTTGCAAACAGTCAGACACAACTGAGTGATTAAGCACAGCACATAGAGATAGAAAGTAGATTAATCATTGCCAGAGCCTTTAGGGAGGGGGGAGAGTTATTGCCTAATGGCTACAGAGTTTCTGTTGGAATTGACAAAAAGTTTTGGAAAATTATGTTGGTGATGGTTGTACAACAGTGGACCTAACGGACCTAATGTCACTGTTCATTAATGTCATTCAATGTCACCAGATGGTTAAATAGTAAGTTTTCTGTTACTTATGTTTTGCCACAATAAAACTGTTTTTTAAAAAGGAGGAAAGAAGACACTTGTTTGGGAGGCTAGTGAAGGTTCTCCTTGCTCTCTTCAGTGTGTGGCTAGAGGGCGGACTGTGAAACCCCATCACCCCCTTGGCAGGTCCCCACCACCCCACACCCCTCGGGTAAGAGGATCTGGCAGGTGGAAACATTCCATACTAGCTCGGCTGCTCCCACAGAGCAGGGTTTGGGAGGGCTTGGTTGGTTTGTTCTCAGTGGTAGCTTGTGAGTGGGATACAGGATCCTGTGTTACGGGCAGTTACTTTCAGAGGGAGGGTTTTTTGATGGGGCAAAGGTGGGAAATGAGCCTGCTTGTCCCCTGAAGTGAGTGGACGGGGCTCTCGCATCTTCCTAAGCTTTGATGGGGGGTGGTTGATCACCTGTTCTGAATATGGGGACAGTGGTAAGGTCAGGCCACTGTGGGCATGGGGAGAAATGTTGAAATAAAGAGGCCTTAACCCCGGGTTGTGCTGTAGTGGGAGTTGGGGGGAAGACCTGCAGAAGCTTGGTTGTTAGAGACTGCTATGAAGGAACAGGGTGTTTGTACTCTGAGTACATACCTATTTGAGATATTAGAATTGGGGGTCACAGGGCTGCTTCATGACACTAAGACCAGATGGGGCCCCTGTGTGCCCCTGTGTGTGCTGCCCTGTGTTGGGCCCTGGCCCCAAGAGGTGCAGGGGTCCTGGGAGCATCCAAGCAGCCTTCTGGGGGCTTTTGTGCTATTGGTTTGGTCTGCAAACCATCACCTAATAGAGAATATGGAGGGGAACGTCAGGCATGTTCTTATATATCAATTTCAAATGGATTTTCTAATTCTGAATTTCTTGGATTGGAAGAAAACAGGGTTTTCTCAGTTGGCATGACTCGGCCAACCCTGCCTTGGAGTGAGTCCAGAGCCCAGAGATGAAGTCCCAGAGAGGACACTGCTGTCATTAAAAAAAGGCAATGGCTTCCTCTGCCATGGACTTGGGAATCCTTAAAACAGTGGCCTCATTTTATACAGAAGGAAACAGAGCTAGTAACAAACCAGATATACATCTAAGAAGAAGCTAAGCACACTGCAGGTAGCTCTTTCACTGCAGGGCAGAAAATTGAACCTGCTTGATAAGCTTCAAGGCACAAGCCATTAACCCCATGGCAATCTGCCAGGGTGTCCCGTCTGGAGCAACTCTCCTGATGGTGCCCAGAGATCCATGAAACAGATGAACTATGGACACTGCGTCTAAAGAATGGCAAGCAAGGCTTCCGCCGCTGGAGTCTAGGGCAGCCCAAGGTCAGCCCTGTGCAGCTCCCCCTATGTTGGTGGGTTTGGTCCGTCATAGGGAGAGATGCCCCCCTGATGTGGTGGTTTGGGAGCAGCATTATGTATGAAATGGAAGGTCTGGGGTTTCAGGGTTTTGCTTTAGGATCTGTTGTAAACCTCAACCTTTCTTCCATTTGAGGGTCCAAATGCATGGAACATGATGGATGGGGGACTAGGGCTCATACCGGTCCTTCCTGGGTCCCCTGCACACACCTGAGACCCGAGAGCCCCGATGGAGAGCAGGGCGGTGTGGGGGAGGAAGGAGTTACTGGGAAAGACTCTTTGATGCCGGCCACTTCTTTTAGTGGACAAGTAGGTGATCCCAGACGAGCATGCAAGGCCCAAATAGGGAGTCTGACAGCCTCTTCAAATATCTGTGTTCAAATATTTGTAACTGGTTGAACTGCAAATGGGAGCTGATTATCAAATGGCTAAAACGTGGAAGGAGGTTTCCAGAGATGTGTGATAAGCCTCTAGAGATGGGCTCGATCGCCAGGCTCTTCCTGCCCCTTATGGTGGTGGATGACTCAGCTGGGGACAGGTGGCAGACTTATTAAATCTGAAGATGACACAAAGCTGGGAGCGACGGTGAGGGCATTTTGTAGACAGACTCAGGATTTAATTATATCACACCAGTTGGATAGGTTGAATTTAGCAAGATACAATTTAATAGGAATAAATTGAAAGTCCTTTATTTGGGTCCAAATAGCCAAACTTTCCAAGCCTGAGATGGGTGAGACAGGGCCAGATGACTAACTAAGCCACAGTGTGAGACAACAGTGTGATAGGGTGGCATCAAAAATCCAGAGGTGGTCTTAGGTTGCATTAATTGAAGTATTCTTTCTCAGAGCACTGCTGGGGTCCTGTCTTCAGCTCTTCATGCCCCACTTTAAAAGGGACTTTGAAGAGCTGAGTAAGCTTCCAAAATGAATTCCACAGACCAAAAAAAAAAAAAAAAAAAAAGAGCTAAATTTATTCTTTGTTACTTAAAAATATTTATTATTATAGTAAATATTTTCTCTGTGAAAAACAGACAAAGCACAGGAAAATGTAATGATGCGGAAAAATAATTAGCCATACCTAAATCTTCCCACCCAGAGGTAACTATTACTTTAACATTTTGGCTTATTTCCTACTAGTCCTTCAAAATATGTATTTAAAAATGAGATTAGGATGACATTTATATACAGCCTGTCTTGTTTTCATGCAGGATTGTATGGTGAGTGTTATTTCACATTTTAGAGCATCCGCTAAAACTATGGTCCTTAGTGATTGCTGTCTAGTCTGTTGCATGGATATCCCCCAAATTTGTAATTCGTTTCTTCCTTTCTGGCCTGTTGGTGGGTTGGGTTGTTGCCAGTTTTTTCCCATGTTATAAATAATCCTGTGATTAACTTTCTTGTACATAAATCTTGGTCTGTGCCTGTGATTATTTCTGTGAGATCAATTCCTAGAAGCAGAATTCTGGGTTCAAATAACACAAACATTCATAAGGCTCCTGGAACATTTTGCTGAGGGGTCCTCAGGAAGTTTGTTCCCCTGTTAACATGTGTCCATCAGCTGTTGTGGGTGCCAGCATGCAAGCTGGCCAGCACAGCTGTTATCCTCAGAAGCGATCTTCCCCAGTTTCGTAGGTGGAAATGTCACACCCGCAGCTTTCATTTACATTTCCTTGATTGTTGTGAGAGGCTGACCCAGTTTGGTCATCTGCCCTCCTGTTTGGCGGGCTGACAGCTCCTGCTACACCAGCGCACACCTTCCCCCCAGCATGGTGAACACGTCTTGGGGTTTCCTAATAATGGGGACTGTATCTCCTTCATTTGGCCCTAAGCGCACGGGGAAGGATGGCTGGATGAAAGAGATTCAGGTTGGGGCCTCCCGGCCAGGAACTAGAAGGGTTTGGACCGCACATATGCAGGTGTGGGGCAGATTGAGGGCAGGAATCAGCCTGCCTGGGCTAAATGCTGGTCACCCCTTACCTGGGTGACCTTGGGCAGTTACATACCCCAAAGAAGCCCTGGGTCCCCCCTCTGCAGTGGGGCCAAGCATCCTGCTGGGGGGTGCAGAGAGACATGTGGAGCATTGAGCGGGGGTTGGGCACCAGGTTAGCTCTGTTAACCTTAGATGCTTTTCTTCTGAGTGTTGTTATTCCAGTTTCCTTCTTCTATATGAAGAACGCATCTGTGAACCATGATGGGACTCACTTCCTCAATTCCATCCTCTGTTTTGCCCAACAAATATTTATTAAGCCTTCTCCGTCACTCTGTGACGCAGAGCAAGCGCCGGACAAGCAGATAGAGAAAAGACACGCTCTGTGACCTAAATTCCAGGCCAGCGGGGGATTCAGACAGGCAGTTGAAGAACACATTGGTTTAATTCCAAAGAAGGAAAATGCCAAAACAGAGCACACTTTGCAAAAGAGGACATATTCTATTCCTCTTCTATGTGGAAAGAAAATTAATCGCACGAGTAATCAAATCCATACCAGCGTAAACAGTGTGACACCCCCTTTCCCATATCATATTAGCCAAGGCTTAAAAAAAAGCTGACATGCAGTGTTGGCAAGGTTGTGGTGAAACAGATACTTTAAATCGTGCCATGAAATCAAGCGTCCTCTCTAGGTCAAAGACATAAATATGCCGAGAAGTGGCTGTCTTCATTTTCAAAGGAACGAGCGAGCTGATGGCAGCGGGGTTGTAGGAATCCTGCCTTTTCCTCACTGACAGAAGTGTGGCCTTTTGTTTTCCTGGCTCATTGGCCACAGTTTCCGACGAGGATGGTCTCAGCTCAACAGATGAGTCAGCCTTTGGCCTATTCATCCTCTTCTTTCTTAGTGAACAGTTCTCTGAGATTCTGATTTTTTTCCAAAGACCCATTGACTACATCCCCACATTCTAGAGCATTTTTTTCTATTGTGGTGATTTTTGTGGGCTCTTGATCCCATTGGCTTGTTTTCTGAGATCTGCTTCATTTCATCTGTTCCTGGAGGGAACTTGAGGACAAGTGAGCGCCTCCTCGCTCCCCTCCATCACCACCCTGTGCTGCTGTGTTTGGGCCCCCGCGGAGGCAGTGGGCGTGTGCCGGTTGGCATAGGGCCTCATCTTCAGGTTCTAATCCAAGCTGTGATTTCCCCAGACAGGTGGGGAGGCTGCCATCCAGCAGAGCCATGCTCTGTAAAGGGGAAAATGTGTCGCTCTTCTGAGTGTTTCCTGCTGGAATGCCTGGGCAGGGACCAGCCCCTCACCTGGGCGGTTCACCTACCGATCACGTCACCTGGTCCCTGATCCTTTCATCCTGAGGTTGGGAGGAGAAGAGTTGTGGAGAGAAGGCTACGGGGTTCTGGGCCTACCCCGACTCCCCTCTCTCCAGCCGCCTTGCAGACACCGAGGCGGCTGCAGCAGCCAGGCAATGCTTAGTGCTGGTTGTGTATTTTCAGAAGCTGCGGGGGACGTCATGTGTATAAAATTAGCATTGCCTTGTTGGCCCCTTACAGACTAATTCAGAGTGAAATGTTTTAGCAATGGTGGGCTGATTCTATCAGGAGAACAAGAACTAATTAAATTCCCTCTGACCATCAAGCAGTAAATTATTTATATCCAGACAGATGCAATCTAATCTCCAGCATCCAGCTCAACCCAACATGCATCCTACTTGATTTTTCAAGGGGAGAGGAAGAAAGAAGAAAACACTCAAATACTCAAGAGAGGAGACAGACATTAGGGAGACCCGTGGAACCCTGGCCTGAGAGGCACTCACCCTCTTCCACCAGTGGGGAAACTGAGGAGGCAGGCGAAGGCTCAGGGCTTCTCATCTCAGTTCCCAGGAGCTGTGGGCCTCCCTACCATTTCTTACACATAGAAAGAAAAAGGAATCAACAAATTATTCTTTAACATGATCTCAAACTGGGGGGAGAATTTATGTCACTAATGAATTTGCTAATGCGTATCACAAAGACTTATTGATCTGCCCCTTGGTGGCCTTTGGTGGCTGCTGAATACCTGCCAACTTGCATTTTGGGCTGTGCTGCCCGCTGCCCATCTCCTGTGTCCTTATCCATTGCAGAGCATGTCTAGGAGACAACTTGAATTTTGTGGGACCAGTGCACGTGAAAGACCCAGTGGCCCCACATCCCTGTACCAGGGGACACCACCAGTGCCACTGGGCACATGTGGGGATGGCAGACTGGGTCCGCCCTGGGCCTGAGTCCCCACGAGTGTGTGCCCCCTCCCTAGTGAGGGCCGGGGACTGCCCCTAGGGTGCTGGTCGCTGGTCTGTGATATGAGCCAAGATGAGGAGAGGACTCCTGCAGTGCCTGAGTTGGTCAAGTTCGAGGACGACTGCCTCATGGACCAGGCTCTCCTCCCAACAGCTCCTTGGGAAACCCCATGCTGTAACCCTGACACTTTGGGGCCCTTAATTACTGTGGTGAACCCCAAACCCAAGGAAGTACATGGGAAATGACCAAAAGGCGCTTTTCAGAGTAGTCACCTTAGAGTGCTCTAAACCTAGGCCCCAGACCCCTAAAGCACTTTGAGATACCTCTTTGGGAATAATAGTCATGGTCCAAAGTGTATTTAATTCATGGGAGCATGATCCTTTGAGGGTGGAGCTGATTTGGGGAACAGCCAAGAGCTGCCTAGGTCTAGCTGATGGGGACCCTGATGTGTAAAAGTAGACCTCAGTCTAAGTCTCAGCTTCACCTTTGGTCAGATATGTGGTTGTGGACCAGTTACTTAATCCCTGTTAGCCTCAGTTTTCCCATCTGTGAAATGGGATCAATCACCCTCCATTGCAGGGCCATTGGGTGGAGAAAATGAGCTGGTGTGGTAAAGCCCTCAGCATAGATCTAAGCTCAGCAAAGACCCCACTGCAGTCAGTAAGCTGGCAGTGCTGCTGTGAATGGGAAGGTGACGGGCAGGGTTTACAATTTAAGACGAGTGAGCAGCTTGTGTGTCAGGACTGGCTGGCCCTGGTGAGGCTGATGCTGCCGTGAGCAGAACTACCTGGCATCTCAGATTTGGTGTTAAAGCATGAGCCACCATGTGTTATGGTCCCTTGATGTCCCTGGACACAGCAGGGGCCAGGTGGTCAGTAGTCGCTCATTAGCTGCCTACTGTCCCTTGTAAGCACAATGATGTACTCACAGCATTCTGGCCACATCCTAGGGGGTACAGTCGGAAGGCAGTGGCTGCCTTCTCCAAGTGTTCCACCAGAGGAGAGGGAAGGTGCTTCAGTCTTTGAGGGATGGAGAATAAAGGATAAGTACTTCACACATATACACTGCTCTGTAGTTTACCAAGTACCTCCATGTATATTATTTCATCTGATCCTCACAAGAGCTGGGCAAGGCTTTCTCAGCCTCTTGCGTCTTCTTTAGCATCTTCCAGCCTTCCTGGGTGGCTCAGTGGGTAAGGGATCTGTCTGCAATGCAAGAAACCCTGGGGATATAGGTTTGATCCCTGAGTCGGGAAGATCCCCTGGAGGAGGGCATGGCAACCCACTCAAGTATTCTTGCCTAGAGAATCCCATGGACAGAGGAGCCTGGCAGGCTACAGTCCATACTGTTGCAAAGAGTTGGACATGACTGAAGCAGCTGAGCACACGTGCACACAGGCTTTGCTTAGTCTCAGAGACTCTCCAGTGACCCTTTCAGCCCCAGTCTCTTAATTCTCCTGGGGCTGGGAGGGGATGTGATGGTGCGGGCACAGTCACTGGCAACCTGATGTTCAAGGAATTCCTGAAGATGCGGCAGAGAGCCCCTGCATCCATTCACCCATCACCTGTGTTGGTTTTTTTTTTTTATCATTAAGTCGTGTCCAACTCTTTTGCGACCCCATGGATTGTAGCCCTCCAGGCTCCTCTCTTAATGGGATTTCCCAGGTAAGGATACTGGGGTGGGTTGCTATTTCTTCCTCCAGGGCATCTTCCCAACCCAGAGATCGAACCAAGGGATATCTCCTGCATTGGTAGGTGAATTCTTCACCCACTGAGCCACCAGGGTAGCCCTCATATATCACCTACCCATCCATTTATCTATCCTCCATCTACCCATCATGTATCAGCCATCCATCCATCCACTGTCTACCCACCCAACCATCATCTATCCACCGTCTACTCACCCACTCATCCTTCATCCGTTCACATTCATCTGCTGTCCATACCCCATCCATCCATCCATTCACCATCGATCTTTCATCCATCCGTTCATCCACCATTCACCATCTACCCACGCATCCACCCATTCCTTCATTCATCCATTGCTACAAGTAATTACCAGGCATTAATATATGCTGGGTAGTATTTTAGGTATCAGAGTATCAGGTAGTGAAAAACTGCTGTGAAAACTCCCTGTCCTCAGGAGGTCACTTCCAGTAAGCACGCAAGCAATATGCTAGAGAGTAGAGGTCATCTGAGTGCCCCTGCCCGTCTGATACTTGGGGCAAACTGTTGGCTCTCAGGCCTGAGGCCAGCCCCACGGGTTCTCTTTGGATCTCATGGTAAGAGGCTCCTGAGCAGTCCAGGTGCTCTGCACAGACTCCTGCCTCCCAGAAATCTCCATCGAGTCGGGGCCAGTTGAATTTAGAGTTAACCTGTGGAGAGCCTGACTCAGCCTCTCAGCCTCAGGGGTCTTGCTCCATGGAAGCTGCCCCCACCACGCCCCTTCCGCCTGTATCCCCCAGCTCACCCTGCTCTCTGTCAGTCTTTTGCCACTGCCTTTGTGCATGGGGCTCAGCCCCAGCCTGTGCACCCCTTCTTGTACTGCCCTCTCCCCCGCGCTCCCAGCAGGCCCACGCAGCCTCCGCACACGGGGGGCCCTGGGAGTATGTAGTTAACTGGATGACTAACCCAGTCCCCACAAGGCAGTGCGAAATGGCTGCTTCAGTAAATTTCCAAATGTGTCCAGAGCTGACGACTTCGTTTTCCTCCCAAGCACCAGACAAACTGAGCAGGGAGGCCTGGCGCTGTTCAGGCAGCCGAATCAACCTTCTAGACACGTCCCCACTGCAGCATCTCAGCTCAGGGGCAGGCGGGCAGAGGGTTGGGGGGCCAGGCCTGAGGAGATTCCTCTTAGGAAGAGTCTACCCACCCCCGTAGCTCCAGCCCGCCCCCACATCCCAATCCTCCAGCTGCCCTGGTCTATGTCCAGCCTTCCGACCTTCCACAATGTTCCCTCCTCCGGGTCAGTCCCGGGAAGCTAAGTGACGGATGTTTAATGGGTTCTTGCCCACAGGCTGGTTGTCCTGTTCCCTGAATCTGATCATCTGCTTGCTTCTGTTACTAAGGCCGCTCGGGCTGACTGTGGCCTCAGGGGACGTCCCTGAGCAGCTTGCTCTCCATCTCCTCTGAGGGACTGTTTTTCCTCCCCCTGAACAGCTGAAAACACAAGTCATGCCCGCTTATTGCATTCAAGCTCGTCTAGTACAGGCTCCCCAGTCATCTCATGGGGCGCTGTCCCTCCTTCCCGAGTTTCTTCCTCTTAATAAATATCTGTTTCAAGCCAGGTTCTTCTTTTTCTCTTAGACTTGAGTGTTCACAGTTTTCCTTCAAAGCTGAATCTCAGTGTATTTGGGAGACAATTACCTTCCCTCCAGGTCATTTCTGTCAGCTACCCCCACCAGCACTCCTTGCAAACTACAGCTCCCGCCTGCTTGTTCCCTGACAGATCTGCTCCCAACCTGCTTGCTGTCTTCTAGATCATTCACTTGGATATTAAACAAGATTGGGGCCTTCAGGTGGCCCGGGGGACCTCCCCTGAAATGCTCCTCCTGCCTACACACTAGACTCTGATCTGGTCTTTGTTTATGTTTGCAGACCTCCCTTTGGCCTTGTGACTCTATTTATACCAGAGCCAGCTGAACCCAATTTTGCTTAAGACACGTTTCTTCAGCCTGCTTTGAAAATGCTTCACCAACGGCCACTCATCTGGTGGTGTATGAGACGTGTGCCTCCGGCCAACAGCCAAGACTTGTCTCAGTGGCCTCTCTGCTCTCACAGCCCTCTGGGTGCCGTCTCTTGAGGAATGTCCTAGGATTGAAGCCATGTGTGGCCAGACTCCTGTCTTCTCAGCGTTTGGAGGGTGGCCAGTTCAGCCTTCCCTTAGCACTGGGGAGAGGAGAGCAGACCATGCAGTGGCTAAGAGTTTGGGCACTGGGGGCCGCACTGCCTGGGTTTGAATGCCAGCTCCGTGGCTCACTCTCTTGTCTTAGTTTCCTAGGTGGGTTCTCCAAGGATGATGGAGATGGGCGTGGAAAACCTCAGCTCTGGGCTGAGGCACAAAGTTGAGCCTTCAATGCACAGCAGCCCCTGAGGATGAAAGGTCTTGGTTCTGTCCCCCGTACCACCCAGCTGCTCTGGTTGACTCCGTGCCTGCAGAAGAAAACAAATTTCCTAGGGAATTGCCACCTCAAGGCGTTTATTTATGTGCTACACGCTTTTCAAATATTTTCTTATTTTGCCTTTTGTCAGTAAATATTTTGCCAGTCTTTTCTTTCTAGTTCATATTTTTTCATGCTTACAAAGATGTTAAATTAGCATGTGTTTTTTAAGTAGCCATTAATTTCATATCATCCCTAATTTGTATACTTAATTTCCTCTCTCCACCCACTCTGGATGTGTGTACAGCTCCTACTCTCGTCACTCATTTGTGTTACGCTCATCTTGTGCTACTCCGAGCTCTCCCGCAGGCCTTATGCTGGGCAGCCCATGCTGTGCTCCCTCCTGCCAACTTCGCGTCCAGCCTGGCCTTGCTTCCTGTCCTGGGCCCCAAGAGCAGTGCTCTGTGAAGCCAAGTGTCTTCCTCACGGGGCCTGTTTCTACTGTGTGATGTTGGGTTTTGGTGGCATTGTGGTCATTGGAATACTGGATGATACAGTTGTTACCATCACCACCATCATCACCACCGTCATAATAACCATCATAACTATCACCATCACCACTAGTTCCTGAGCGTTTACCACAGGCCAAGCATGGTACTGGGTGTTTATGTCTACGTCTAATTCTTACAACAGTCTTATGGGTATGGGTATTTTTCTCCATTTTAGAGATGAAACAACTGAGGCACATTGAAGTTCAATTATTTGCTTTGAGTGCCACAGCTCACAGTGGTAGATCTGGCTTCAGACCCAAGCCTGCACTCTGACTGCAGGGCCACGTGGCCGCTCTCCGTTTCACACAGGCCACCACCCTCTGCTTCCTGAAATCAGCACTTAGGGCACAGGCATTGGGTTCATGAGTTCTGAGAGCTGTGACTTGGGAAAGTCCTTAACTGCCCCGAGCCCTCGTTTCCTACACTGTGAAAGAGGGAGAGCAAAACCCTCCCCATGGAGTTGACTGAGGACGAGAGAACTGATGTCCACTGCGCGTGTAGCCCTGTGCCTGGCATAGGACAAATGCTCAAATGTGGGCTTTACAGCTATCACAATGTTATCAATCCATGTTTTCTGCATTTACTGATGACCTTAGGTGTGTCGGAGAAGGCAATGGCACCCCACTCCAGTACTCTTGCCTGGAAAATTCCATGGACGGAGGAGCCTGATAGGCTGCAGTCCATGGGGCCGCGAAGAGTCGGACATGACTGAGTGACTTCCCTTTCCCTTTAGGTGTGTCAGACACTTTTAGGTGCCAGGTGTCCAGAGCTGCTAAAGACCCTGACTCTGAGGAACCCAGTCCAATGGGAGGGACACGCTATCAGCAAATACATCACAAGAGGGGCAGACTCCCAGAGGGGTGTATGAAGTACCCACAATAAAGGACCAGCTGTGCCTGGTGGCGGTAAGGGGAGAGGGATAGAGAAAATTCATGTCTTTAAAAATTCAGTCCACAAAAGAGAGAATTAGAACTAAATGAATTAAATCTATGACTCAAACAGAAAAAGAATAAAAGAATGATAAATGGAAGGAAAGCAGAAAGACGGCATTAATGAAGTTAATAGATAGTGAATATGAGTCAAAGATAGAAAATGGAATTGATAGGTAAAAAGCTGGTTTTTGAAAAAGTAAATAGCTGAACCACTAGCTAGCAGAATCAAGGTTAAGAGGAAGAAGGCATGAGAAATACAAGGAATAAGAGAAATCTAACTTACCAAAACTGACCAGTTTGCATGGAAGATAGAACATTTTTAAGCTACTCCCACACAAAGAAGGTCTGGATGGTTCCATGGGGTAATTTAAACCAAACCTTTAAAGAGCAGGTACGTCCACGGTTAATCAAACTGTACAACAGCAAATAAAAAGAAGAAAAACAAACACATAATTTTCTGAGAGAGAATAGCAATGTTTTTTTAATCTAACAAAGATTTTACAAAAATAATGGCCCTGCTTGTGTTGATATCAGTTTCTCAAAAAGTCACCCTTCCCAACTGCCCTTAGGTGGCCCGTGTTCCAAACAGCCACCCAAGGAGGATCAGCACATGCGAAGGTATGTTGAGAAACTCTAGACCAGTGCTGTCCACTATGGCAGCTACGAGCTGCCTGTGACTATGTAAAACCCAAGATTCGGTTGCTCAGTTGTACTAGCCACATTTCAAGTTCTCAGTAGCCACATCTGACTCACGGTCAGCATATTAGAGTCACCATTCCAGAAAGTTCTAACGGGCAGCACTGATCGAGAATACCAGGTGCTAGGTTTTGAGAACTTCTGAATTACAAAGTCATGTTCTCAGTACTCTGAGCTCCATTTGCTTCCTTTGATGTCAATACGGCCTCATCCGCCTCTCCATCTGTGAGTCTGGGCTGAGCATCCGTCCATCCCCTTAGTCACCCAGCCATTCTACAGGTCATATTGACATGTAGTGCTGCTTCAGTAAATATGAAGTCCTCAGCTCCAAGCTGGGTGCTGGACACGTATATGCCATGCTTCCCTGCAGTAAGCATGTGGACTCGCATTTGGAACTTTCTTCCCTGATCTCTGGGACTCTGTTTTACTCTTTTACTTTGGCTTTACTTGCATCATATCCACTCAATTCCATCAGTCCTCATTTCTCCACTGGTTCATGAGCTGACTCCTATGGAAGAGGTAGGGCTCCATGCCCCTTTTATGAGAGTTTGTCCTACTAGTCAAGCTTTCATGGTGATGCTTCTGGTGTAGAGATGCTTCTGCTCTCTGACATTCTTGTCCTTCTGGTACCGGACCCCTTCATTCCAAGCACTCTGTAGAGCATTCAGGATCATTAAGCCTGACTAGGCCCTGGCCTGTCTCTGACCTGTTCTTCTGATGTAGACTTTTCCTAGTGTAGAGCCCAGAAGATAGAGATAAAGGAAGGATTTGTGGGGGGCGTACCCAAGAGCTCTCAGGGGGTGCCCAGCAGGGGCAGTCAATATGTCTTCATTTTGCTGTGGAGGCTGGTTTTCCACAGTTTGGGGTTTTTTTTGTGTGTGTGTGTGTTCTTCCCAGAACACTAGGGCTTTTTAGGTAAACTGCTTCATCTGTCAGGTCTCTGAGCCTGGAAAATTCTTACTTTTTATGATGATTCAACTCTTCTTATTTTTAAAGTTAGCCCCGCCAGGCAGAGGCTTGTGCCCACAGCTGTGGGGCCTTCTCAGCTGTGATATTGGGCCACATGGTGAAGGAATATTCATGTTGTCTCCTCTCCCTTCCTCTCCCTCCTGAGGGACAGGGATGTGAAATGCAAGCAGGACTCTGCTTTCTCTTTCATTTCTCTGCCGCATCCTCTCCTGGGGGCTCCCTGTCCCTCAGCGCTACAGGAAAGCCACAGGTCTGCTCTGCCAAGCCCCCCTCATCTTCCTGGGGTGTCCCCCAAAACCTCCCTCTGGGTTGCAGTCTGCAGTTACTCCCGCATCTCAACCCAGACACAAACCATTGCGTGACCTCCTTAAAGAGTCTTCTGGTTAGATCATTCACTGATGTCAGAGAGATCATTCTCAAGTCTCCAGAGAAACCTGAGCTCTGCTTGTCTCCGAGCTGCAGTTGGCTGGACTTCTATTGAGCTGTGTCCCTGCCTGTCTGCAGTGGAAAAGGGAGGAACCATCTGCTCAGTCCTGGGGCTGTGCGGGACTCCCCCTGCCCTGGAGGAGTGGGCGACAGCCAGTTCAACAGCTATGCTTCTGCATCGCGGGCTCCCACCTGGAGGTTGAGCCCCGTGCACCCTCATGTCATTCCAGGGCCTCCCTTAGGACTCTTTAAATAAGATGCACTCCTGCTTGGTAGAACCCAGAGACCCTGGTGAAAACCTGAGGCTTTGTTTTCTCTTGCTCACCAGCAGCCTTCCCTTAGCCTTCGTGGAAAGTTGGCAAAAGCTGGCCTGGTTGAAATAGGCATCTGTTCTGATCTGGGGTCAAGGGACCTCAGTCAGTGCGTCTCCCCATCCCAAGCCTCAGTTTTTCCAGCTGCAAAACATCAGTAATAATCGTACCACCTCACGGCCTGGAGGAAAGAAAGAAATGAAATCATGTAAACACAGAGTTCCTACAGTCAACTGCATCCGCTCCTGCAACAACGATGATTGTCCCCAGTAGGCTAATGAGGGCTCTTGCTAGCTCACAGGGTTTTTATGAGGATAAAATGAAATGCAACAAGGAAACATTTCTATATTCATTTCACAAATATTTATTGAGCACCAACTGCGTGCCAAGGCATTGGGATGAAGAGATGCCCAAAGATGTATGAAAGCTGTAGATGTGAACAGGATACATTCTCAGGTTTAGAGGGGTCCTGTGGAGGGACAGTGCCATGCTGAAGAAGCTGGGTGTCCTCAACTTCACAGAGGAGGATGGAGGCCCAGGGAGCTGAAGGGGCTTCCTGGGGACCACATGAACCCAGGGATGGGGAGTGGGTCCAACCATGCCCCTTCTCTAGCACCTAGTGCTACTTAACCAGCACATTTTTTTTGGATTCGTCTGTACCACTATCCTGGGCACACCCATAGCTTTGGGGTGGTGATAGAGCCATGTCACAGGGCTGTGCCAGCCCTTTGGAGAGGGGGTGCCCCTCCCCACCCCAGGCAAGATGCTTGCTTGGACTTCTGAGCTCTGGGAATCTCAAATGCAAGCTGGTCCTTTTTTGGGAGAAAGAGGGAGAGAGAGGGGGATCTGTGGGCAAGGGTGGGCATATTTGGGTGTAGCCAGGCACTCAGGCCTGTTCTGGGGGAGCCCCATGGTGGAGCACCTCCATACCTCTCTGCTGTCCACCAAGCCCCCCCTGGAGGCTCCTGGCCCATCTCTCCTCTGCCTTCCTTTGTGGGCCTCATGCATGCTGTCAGCGCTGGACAAGCAGCTGCTTGACTGGAATAAAAAGGATGTCTCCTCTGTTCTTCACCACAGAGATGTTCTCTGAAAGTGAACATTTCCTGCCTGTGCTCCAGATTTGGACCCCCATTCCAAGCAGAAAGTGAGAGAGCCTGTTTGGTGACTTGCTCCTATTGAGTCCTCCATGCTTGGTCCTCTCTGACTCCCTCCCCCAAGCAGCAGATTTTTAATAGAGAAGAGAAAAGGAATGATGTGGACCCTCCAGATTCTGTAACTTCTGAGCCACTAGGCAGCGGGAACACTCCTTTTCCTGTTTTGTCGTCATTCTTTGCTGTTCTCCATCACAAGGGTTGGCCTGTGAGGGTCTCCCTGGTGGGAAGGCACTGCCCAGCATCCAGCTTCCATTCTCAGCCCTGAGCAGGTTGCCTGCCATGAAGTGAACCTTAGCTGTGAGGATAGGGCAGCTGGGAGCACCAGCAGGTGGGAGGAAACCAAGGGATGCCCTGCTTTTGGTGTAGCTGCTCGAACAAGCCATCAGTCACCCCTCTTTAGAGAGCTCACTCTTTGGGTGCTGGGAACCGAGGGCTTGGAGCAGAGACTAGAGGAGCTCAGTGTGCAGCGGGGACCATGCTGGCAGTTGTTGGGACCTTGATGACAAGATTTCATCTGATGAAGGTCGTTTGTCTATCCTTGTGACTGAAAGGGGGAGACTGTGAAACACCAAATAGGTCCTCCATAAACACAACTTTCTAGGGTTGGATCCCTCCATTTTGGCCAGAAAGCAGCCTGGGGTTTGGACTCTCTCCTGCCACATACTCATGGTTTAGGGGTGGCGACAAGTGGGAATGTACATCCGGGGAGATAAGGACTCCCTGAGATCCAGACTGCAGCCGTGACCTTCCTGGACCCCCTATAAACCTCTTGAAGGTGATTTTCTTTAACTATGTCCTTATGCACCTCTGTAAATTGTATCCCACACATTTGGGATTTATCTAGATTGTAACATGATGGCTTTGGTGTGTAGTATACACTCATGTGTGCACACTCACAGTTAGCTATATAGGAATAATCAAAGGGGAGGCTTCCATGCCCACAAAGATCTCCCAAAGACAGTGCAATAAACTGGGTGACTGAGAAGGGAGGTGACTTTGCACCCAGATGATGAACCAGAGGGACTCTTGGATACAGCTGGGTGGGGGCATCCAGACGAGGGCAGTGAGGGCATGGAGCAGCTGAGAACACACAGGAAGGGGAATCCACGGTCTCCACAGTAAGGCTGAACTGGATAATGGGAAGTGGATTAGACAGCGTCTCCTGGGGGGAAATTACAGATTTCCCTCTTGCTTTCATGGAAGAGTTTGGAAGGGCGGGCCATTTTGGAAGGGTGGGCCATCAAGCCATTAAGCACTCGGCTGGCTGGAAAGACACGGGAGCCGGGTTCCTCTGCCTCGAGGTTGAGGTGGGGGTTGCTGGGAAGTGTGTGGAGGCTCAGGACGTCTCCCGGCCAGCTTGGCACATCCCTGGGTTGTGCTCCCTTGCGCTCCCCATCTTGCCAGGGTTCCAGCAGTGCAGATCTTGGCCTCTTGATCTGAAACCAAACACGCCCCCTCCTCTGTTCCTTTGGATGCGCTCCTTTGCAGGGAGGGGAACAAGATGAAGGCAGGGGAAACTGGGAACCCCCCGGATGTGGCTTTCTGGCGCTGAATTCTAATACCCTTTGCCCACATGAATGCTCGCAGTAGGACTGGGAGCCCGCACTTGCACCTCTGTGGAATTCTCTCTTTCTTTTTAAAAACTAAGAAATATCAAAGATGACTTCAGCAATGGAGATGAAAAGGCAGAGCAGCTCTCGTCTGCTCCCTCCCTGCGTTCCCGCCACCCCCACCCCCCGATTTGTTACCGTTTTTCTAGAACAAGAAGGAAAGAGTTTTATTTGTAGAAGACTTTTCTTTTTTTTTTTGTCCTTAATGATGTGGTGGGTGGCAGTGGTAGCATGTTTTTATTTTATGTTATTTTTTATCCCTTGCAGCTTTGGGGGAGGGTGGCAGTGTTTGAGTTCGGGGTGCGGTGTGTGGGGGACGGTGTTCTCTTGGAGAGGAGCAGTGTGAGCAGATGTTACACCCCCATGTCTAGAAGGTGGGGGGACTTGGAGGATGGCGCTGCTCGTGGGTGGGGAAGGACCCGAGTTATGTAAGAGCACTGAGGGGGTGGCTTGGGGACGCCGACAGGGGCAGGTGGACACCCTTCCCCAGGCCATCGAGGAAGGCGCTGGGTGCTGTCTGCTGGGAGCCTGGTGGCTGCACTGTGGTGGGTGTGGTGCCTGTGGGGGGTTCTCAGGGTGTCAGGGCAGCGGGCAGTGGGGAGGCCTGGAGGGTGGAGGAGCTCCAGTGGGAGGAGCGAACTCCTTGAAGCTTGGGGAGGCCCCGTGCCCTCTCTGCTGCTCGCTCCTTTCTCCACGTCAGCTCCCCAGCCACAGAGGAGAGACCCCCTCCTTTCCCGCGTGTCCTCGAGGCCTCCTGCCTCCACACCAGTCACCACCATGTGACCGCAGAGCAGCACGCGTCCTGAACCGTATAGCATCCCAGGGCCTGACGCCAACACTCTCTCCTCGTATAGGTAGGGCCCCACCTGACCCACAAGGAGAAACAAAAACCTGAGCAGGCATTGCTGAAATGGCGAGTGGCTGGGGCTGGGTCTAGGCACCACTGTTAGCCAGCCACCAACTAACACAGCTTCCTCAAACCTGCTCGCGGGGCAGCTATAGGGATGACAGCCAGCCCCTGTGCACTCAACCCCAACCTTCGCAGGTGTGGAAGGAGCCGAGGGTGGGGGTAGGGAGGGTGTTCGAGTCCCTCTGTCCCTCGGTATCTTCAGCAGACTTCTTGGTTCTGCCCCCGTCCATGCACCCTTCTATGGACACTGGTCGTGTCTTTGCTGGTCACCCACTCACTCTGCATTTTCCCTGGGCAGGAGCCAGGAATCACTCTAGGCTGTGGAACTCCAGCTCCATCTACACTGATGAGCTGATGGGCTTGGCACCTAAGACCACAAGGCTGGCTCCACTGGCAGCTTAATCTTCACAGCTCATCTCATCTTCCTTCGTTGGTATTTATCTTCGTTCGTTGGTATTTATCTGTCTGCTTGTTTATTTCTTCCCCTTAGAGGCCTTGGGAAAGAAGGGAACGCGTCAAAGCAGGAGAGTCTTGGTATTGCCCCATGTCAAGTAGCTGATGGCTGCCAGGAGTGAGAAGTAGGGGTATCTGGTGCCTGTTTGGTTCTAAATGGATTCCTGTAAGGAGGGGAGTTTCTGCCCTCAGAGGCTGATAAACGTCGACGTTGCAGCTCCCTGACACCTGTTGACTCACTGATTTTGCGGCAGCCCCGTCTCAGCCTCTGCCGTTGATGGGACGTCACAGCGATGATAGTACTTGCCTCTCAGCGCTATCCAGAGGAGGCGCCCATATGTCACCTGCAGAGTCCTTTGTTCCTGACACAGAAGATACTCGAAGAGTCGTGGTGGTGGTGGTGGTTCTTCATTATGGTCTCATGGCGATTTTGGAAAAATCACTAATGGTGAAGGTTGTAAACATGCCTTCTGAGCACTGGCTGTATTTCCCTGTACCGGTTGGCAGCTGCCTGAACCTGCCTGGTTGTCTTTTAGGCTTGGAGCTGTTTGTAAGTGAGATGGTGACGTGAAGAAGTTCTGTGCTGCCCTCGCCCGAGAGGGAGGCCACCAGCCAGTGGCCTGTCTGGGTAGAGATGAGCTGTGGGCATAAAATGCAAGCAGGATTTCAAAATGCAGCACTCTGACAAAGCATGTGAACTATTGCATGTGTAATTTCTTATGTGGAATGCATATTGACATGATAATACGTTGAATATTTTGGGTTACATGAAATACATTCTTGAAATTAATTTCACCATTTGGGGGGAAATTTTAATGTGACTGCTAGACCACATAATGATCCATGTGCTTGGCATGATATTTCTGTGGGGCAGGCTGATGGAAGACCCCCTCCCACACAGATGAGCTGGGATCCCTCCCTGGTCTCTCAGAGCCTTGGTATCCTTACCTGTGAAGAGGGAGATCCCCCTAGAAGGTGCTCCGAGACTGAGATTCCAGGAGTCCATGACCTTTTCTTCACCCTTGTTGACAGCACCAGGGAGCCCCTCAGCAAGGCTGGAAAGGGCGCCTCTGGAAGTCAGCAGCGCTGGCTTTGAGAGAGGTCCCAGAGCTCTCTCACTCCAAGTTTGCCCCAGCTATACACCACTGGGGTTTTCGGGGGACACCCTTCAGCTTTGTAAATATGCATTAAAAGAGTAAAAATAAATGCCTTATTTTGTCAACCTTCACAACAACTGTGAGACACGCTTACACAATGCCTCTCACACCGAGGTTCCAGAGCCTCACACGGTAAACAGTGAACTGGGAAAAAAAGAAAGAGACCACACTCTTAGAGAGTTCAAAGGCAGCAGAGAACTTATTTTCATTTCTGGAAAAAAGAAATGCTAACGTGAAGGCCGGGCAACTGGTGCCCAGGGACCCTGGCAGAGAACCCGTGGGCATGGAGGTGCCCTGAAGCTGGGGCCACAGGAGCGTCAGGTAACCCTGACATGGGAGCAAAAGAACTAAGAGGAACTTCTGGAAAAGAAGGAAGAAGGTTAGTGATGAGGACCAGAGGGCTAGGACAGCCCGGAGTTTTACTGCAGAAGCTAGCTGAGCGAGGTCGTCTCTGGAAGCAGCCGTGGACGCTGAAGAACTGACCCCTGGGCCTGGGACAAGGGGGCGGATGTTCTGCAGATCGGCGTGCAGAACATGGGAGAATCCATGTTCCCTCCACCCATCCTGGCCTTGGTCACCCAGGCCTCCAAGAATACATGTCGGATGTCCCTCTTATTTTTATTTTCCATTTTTGACATTGTCCTTCAGTTCCTCCTCCACGCTCCCCGTTAAGCTGTTAAATCACTCCATTTATTTAGTGCGAGTGTTTCTGAGAGCTCATTTTTATCTTGGTGAAAACCAGGCTTGCTCATGGGCACATAATGAAATTGCATAAATATATCCTTAGCTTGGAATCTAATTTATTTTTCCTGTTCATTATGGGGTAGAAGGCCATTATGAAATGTATAACTTTTTTTTTCCAGTGCTGGAATTGAAAGGCTGGGGCTTGGGCTCTTTTTATTCTGATGATTTTGTCCTGATTCAATTTAAAGCTGGTTAGAGCTCAAATACTGGAGCGTAATTGACAAAGATCAGTGTGGGTTGTAATGCTAATGTCGCGTCTGCGGCTTCCGCAACTCTACACGATGGACAGTGGGTTAAGCAGTGATTCCAGCAGGGGATTCCTGGGCCTGCAGAGCTGTCTGGGCCTCAAGGAGAGGGCCGAGGACTTTTCCATAGCCAGTGGTCACGTTCTCTGCTTTGGGTGAGGGTGGGTGAGTGGCATACCCTGGAGTAGGCAGGTTGAGGACACTCCTGACCTTAAGCCCAGAAAGCCTTAGAAATCCCTTCAAGAACATTCGCCCAACCTCCGCTTGTACAGGTGAGGAGTTTGAGCAGCTTATAACCTGGTCAAGGTCACCCTGGCTCCAGCCTCCCTATCCTCAGTCCTGGGTTTCCTCACCATGACAGCAAGTGAATAACATGAAATGAAAAGCAAACAACCTTTGGAAGCGATGACTTAGGCCACTCTGTATGAAGTTCATGCGTTGTGTGTTGAGTGCTGGGAGAGAGGGGGACAGAAGGCGCACCTTGGCAGCTTGAACAGGCTCTGATGCCCACCATGGCTAAGAATTTGTCAAAGGCGTGACCTGGCAAAGCAACGGGCAGGAAGCTGGGGTACCATCCTTCCTCCAGAGCACGTCTGATCCTCCATTAACTGGTCTCCCCCAGTTTGCTGACTGTTTTCCATGTGCCTGGCCCTGCTGGGCTTGGGCACAGAATGGGAAAGGCCCAGACGCTGCTCTAGGAGCTTTGATGTGACATCCTGACTCTCAAATAGGAACCATGCAGAACATCAGTGTGTGCCAGTCAGAGAATGTTCTTTTGGAGGGTGACGAGTGATGATCAAAACATGTGAGTGTGTGTGCGTGTGTGTGTGCGTGCTTGTGATCACTGGGAGGAAAAAAAAAAAAAACATCGTCATGGCTGTGACAGGTTTTCAGGGGGAGCTGGAAGAAAAGAATTTAAATGAGAGTTGCAGAAATCTTTCGTTTCCCTTCCCCTGTAACTAGAGTTGCCAGATAAAACCCGGGATGCCCAGTTAAATTTGAATTTCAGATGAACAACAAAGAATTTTTTTGTATAAGTATGTGCCAAATATTGCATGGGACATACCTATATTTTTTTTAAATGTTGTTTATCTGAAATTCACAAATGTATCCAAGGATCCTGCGTTTTTATTTGCTAAATCTGGCAACCCCACCCTTAACAGCAGAGGAAGTAGAAAAAAAAAAGCTTCATTTTGAAATCATTTCCTTACTCACTTAAAAAATGCAGTCGCATGAGTTATAAAGTCATTATTTATTTATTATATCAGGTCTTCTAAGACAGAAGTGTCTAAAGTGAAGCAATTAGTCTCGCTTACTGCTCCCCAAATCCAGCTCTCTGGGGTGACTTCTGACCTCTGCTACTAGCTGGAAGTGTCCCCTCCCAAAACACCCTCTTTGCTCATGCTGACCAACTCATGTGCACATATGCACATATGTCATTTTCATGTGCTATGTATTTTCCTGGCACTTTCTGCTTTTTTGGAGAAAATCCCAGAAGAAGAATTATTGGGGCCAAGGGCATGTATATCTTAAGTTTTAATAACTACAGCTGGATTGCTTTACAAATTTGAAAGTATTTACAGAATTTGCCATACCATGTGAGAATACTTTATCCTGCACCCATACTAGTATCAGTTATTATTTCTTAAAATATTTGCCAGTCTAAGGGTACAAAATAGCATTTAAACTTACATTTCCTCAACTCTAGGAAGGTTGATTATATTTTTTGTTTATTATTTATTTGCATTTGACTTCTGTGAACTATCTGTTCATGTGCTTTATCTATGTGTCCATGGAGAATTTTCTTTTTAATTTGTTCTGGGGTACTCTTTACATATTGGCCACTCTCAGACTTTGACTATTATATGCTGTCTTGGAGTTGCTTCTGGACCAGCTATGTTAAACCGTCACCTGATCTTGAAGCCTTAGACCTGAGCTTCTCAGGGCAGCGACCTGGATCTAATGGCAATTGTAGACTTCCAACCCCATCCGGGTGCCTAAGGTCTGCTGATCTTGTTTGTCTGAAATTCCTGGGTTAAAGGAACCATGTGTGCCTTGAGAGCCTCTGTTAGTGCTTCACTGCCCTGGTGCTGCCCCCCAAAACAGTGGGCAGCCCTAGATAGCTTTCAAATCCCCACCTCCCTTTATTATCCTGCTTTCTCTGCACACACAGAAAGCTCTGCTCCAGAGGAGGAAACTGGGCCTTGGGAGGAGGCAACACTGAGGGTGTCCTGCTCTGACCGTGGAATCTCCCCAAGAGCCGCATTGACCGTGTGACTGCAGCGAGCTGCCTCAGGGGCTGCAGGGTGGAGCAGGAGAGACGAGAAGCCTCCAGTTCCCCCAGTTCACTGTAGCCATTAACTCATTCATTCATTCAACAAGACTTTGTCAAGCTCCAGGCACATACACAGACCCTACCTGTGATCAGGGAGCTATCAGCCTCTGGGAGAGAAGTCTTTATATGATGGCACAGATTTTGCTGACAGACTGGCTGGGACCAGCTCTTCTTCCATCTGTCTCCCACAGTTGGGGCTTGTGTTTGCAGAATAGGTGAATCACAGCTCCAGAGCCCGACCTAGGGTGAGGGGCTGTCACGGTGCCCACCCCACCTCCTCAGCCAGGGTCTCGAGTCCCTGCACCTTCCCTCTCTAGCACCCCCAGCTTCGTGCCTGCGGCACCCTGTTCGTGTTTGGGGAGGGGCGTTTGTGGCCAGTTCTGTATCTTGTTTTAGGTAAAGATGGTGGCCAGTGGGGCTCACTTAGCTGGGGTGTGGAGGGGGGGCACACACATGACAGGTGGGCCCTTGAAGCCACCAGGAGCCTTGGAGAGGCAGGGTGGGTGGGGGTGGGCCTGCTGCCATGCTCTAATTATTCAAAGGCCTATCATGTGGAGGAGGAAGTAGGTTTGTCCCTTTGTGTTCAAAGGCAGAAAAAGGATGTGTGGGTGCAAGCTCTAGGGAGACAGAGTTTGGTTCTGAGAGATGTGAACATCAGCAGGACTCAGGAGGCTGTCAGGACTCCACCCTGGGGCACTGGAGCAGAGGCTGGCTGGCATGCAGGTGATGGAGGTCAGGAGACAGGCCTGGCACTGTGTGCCCATCCACCCTTGACCTTCCAGGAGAGACCTACGCTATGAGTTATTTTGTGCCCTCATACGTCCAAATTCTAACTCTGGGGACCTGTGAATGAGATCTTATTTGGGAATAGGGTCTTTGCAGCTTTAATCAAGTTAAAGTGAGGTCTTACTGGGGTGGGGTGGGCCCTAAATCCGGGGACCAGTGTCCGTATATGAAGAGAAGAGGACATATAGAGACAGACGGTCATGTAAGGGCAGAGGCAGGGATTGAAGTGATGCGATGCAAGCCTTTCCAGAGTGCACAGTGCTGCCGACACCTTAGTGTCAGGCTTTTGGCCTCCAGAGCTGTTCAAGAATGAAACTGCATTGTTTTAAGCTGCTCAGTCTGTGGTAGTTCGTTACGGTAGCCCCTGGAGACAAATACACCAGCCAAGCAGGTCAGTGTCCCAACTTCTGGGTCTCTTAGAAGATGGAGAAGGTCAGAGGGAACTCTGTTCAAAATGCTGCACTGGGTGTGGCCTGAGGAGCCCATGGGCTGGCTCCTCGCAGAGCCGTTGGGGCCTCATTCAATGGAAAGAAGCCAGTGGCCGGCAGCCCGAGAGTCAGGGGAAGTGTGGTTTGTCCCCCTGTCCATCGGCACGACGGAGCACCTTTGACAGAACTGATGTGGCCACAAGGACATGTTTACTGAGCTACACTTAAGCAGGCCCCCTGGCTGGCAGAATTACAGGGTATGATGGTGCGTTTTGCTGGAAGGCACACGTGTTTTACTGGTGTTGTCAGGACTATGTGGCCCAAAACAAAGGTGTTAGTTTGGTGATGATTAGTATAATGGGGGTTCTGGAGCCAAACTGTCGGGTCAAGGAGATGGCACTTTTGCATCCCCACCCCTCTGTGAAGTCACTTAATTCTAGCTGTGAACGGAAGAGAGAAGGGCAAGGAGAGAGGGTGTCTGGCAGTGTAAGAAGCTGTGGAGGGATGTGCAGACAGACGTACGGTAGCTGCTGTTCACGGGCAGAGGGGGCTGGGGTCTTCGAGCGGCCTGCAGAGGGGAGACCAGCCCTTCCCCAGAGGCTGGCTTCTGATTGAGGGCTCATCTGCTCCTAGAAGAAGAGGGGACCCTCCCACTGCCTGGCAGACTCTCTATCAGCGTGGACTCTTCCAGCCCTGCTCAGGCAGTGGCCTCACAAACGTGGACCCCACGGTCCTCCTTGGGCCCCAGCGCAGGCCAGTCCTGTGTTAGCATGGTCATCCTGACCCAGGCGACTTTGTCTTTGGGAGCAGGCCATCCTATCTTGCCCTATGCCCTCCCAGCATGTGGCCTGGCCAGGCCCTGTGGGCATGCAGCTGACCTGTGAGCCCAGGCACCTCAGAGGGGCAGCAGGGCCACTTTCTACCATCCAGATCACCTGTGGATCTGAACGTTGGGGTGAGTGTTCTGGGTGGTGATGGAGAGGGCGAAGGTCTAGTGAGAGTGAATGCAGCGTCTCATGGTGACATCTAAGAGGGCAGGCAGGGAAGAGCCTTGCTGGGGAGACGGCCCCATAGGCCGATGGCTCCCAGAGGCGTCCAGGCCCTCTCTCTTCTTACTGACCTGGGCTTAGTGCAGGGAGAGGGAGGCCACCTTGACCTCAAGACTGAGCACTCAGTCCATGGGAGGCCCTGTGCTTTTAGCAGTGACTGGTTCTGGCTGATGAGACAAGACATCTTCCAGCATGGAGAGTCAGCTTCTGTGAACGGTTCTTGGCTTCTAAGAGGGGCTTTGGGATGTTGTTACTGCAGACATCCTGCTCCCAGCCTGACGGGAGGTGCAGGGCGGGCAGGGGCAAGGACCTGTGTCCTGGTGACAGAGGGAGGTGCTGAATCACCCAGCTCTGCACCAGCCCTAGCCTGGACTTCCCGTCCAGGAAGTGGATCCCAGGGTGTGGGACCATGCTAGGCACCTGGAGGCCTACACATGGGACCTGGAATCTGTGTCTCCCAGGGTCACCAGCACCCTGAGTTGCTGAGCCTTGTTCTCCATGGGCTCAGCCTCTGGGGCACTTATTAAAGTGGCTCCCACCTGGGCAGAGATCCTCCACCTTTATTTCATCCGTGGCAGGTTGGTGTTTCCCTAAAGGAGCTTCCCTAAAGTGCACAGGAAAGATAAGCAATAAACCGGAAGCCACAGTTGCTTGGCGCCCATGATGCTTGGCAAGCACAGATCTGTGCTCCCAAGGGCACTGCTGTTGGGTCGCAGGGGCTCGGAGGCTGGCACCGCCAGTCGCCCTTGGTTCTGCCCCAGGCTGAGCTCCTCCTCGGGTTTTCAACCAAGCTGCGGGGACCAGTGGTAGGAAGAGCTGCTGGCGGATCCTGAGGCCGGACCTGGGTGGGGAAGGGGAAGGTTTCTCAGCCCCTCCAGCACCCTGTTCATCCTGCTCTGGTGAGAGCCTGAGTCTGTGCGGAGCTGCTCACAAGGCCCCAATCCCTGGTCCTTGAAGGGGAACCCTGTGTGTTTGGCCCCAGGATTTCTCCTGACCCTGGAGAAGCCCCCTTTGCTCTTCTTGGAGTTGGCCTCAGCTCTGATCCCTATAAGCTCCCTCGTGTTCTCCATTCATTTATCCCTCTTCCGTGGGGCTCCTGGTGAGACCACAGTGGGAGGGACCCCAGGGGCTCTGCCTGTACCTCATCAAGGAGGAGCCCTGGGGGGCCATCCCCAGGCTCTTTGCACCTCGTCTATTGTCACTGTGAAACGGCAGACCCCAGCCCAAACTCTCATGTCCCATTTGAGGAACATGCCCCCTTCCTGGCAGAGAAGCTGCGAGTCCTATGAGTCCTTCCTCGGACTCAGGAGGGATTCAGGTTCTTCACTCCTCCCACCTCCATAGGCGGCCCCTCTGGGTCTCTTCTTGGGGAATGGCTTGACAAAGTCCAGATGACTGCAATCTTACTGTCCCCGAACTACTCTAGACACATCTTACCTGAGGTCTTAGCTTGCTTCTGCAGCCATGACAGAATAGTGCAAACAGGGTGGCTTAAGCAGCAGGAGTTTAATTCTCACAGTTTTAGAGGCTCAAAGTCTGCCATCAAGATGTGGTGTGGTCAGGCTCTAGTGAGGGCCCTCTTCTGGCTTGCAGACTGTTGCTTTCTTGATGACCTCACATGGTGGGGAGAGGGCTCTGGTGTCTCTTCCTATTAGGGTACTAATCCCATCAGAAAGGCCCAGTCCTCAGGCTTCATCTAACTCTGATCACCTTCTACCTCCAGATACTGTTCCATCGAGGGTTAGGGCTTCAGTGGGCTCCCCGGTGGCTCAGTGGTAAAGAGTCCGCCTGCAGTGCAGAAGGCACAGGGGCCGCAGGAGGCACAGGTTCAGCCTCCCTGAGTCGCGAGGATCTTCTGGAGGAGGCAGGGCATCCCACTCCAGTATTCTTGCCTGGAGAACCCCATGGACAGAGGAGTCTGGAGGGTTAGAGTCCATGGGGTCGCAAGGAGTTGGACGTGACTGAAGTGACTTAGCACGCGTGCACGAGGGCTTCAGCATACGAATTCTGAGGGGACACAAGCATTCAGTCCATGATACCTGCAGTGAGAGGAAGTCGAGTCAGTCCTTCAGAACAATGATATTGTTTATATCTGAAGATACCACTAGCCAAGGGGAGCCTCCTGCCCCTTGAGCTCAGATCAAGTGTAGAAACATTCACAGTATTAGTTATAAAGGTCAGTAGTAAAACCTTTTCACTGTTACTCAGAATTGATTACCTTTCATACGTGTACATCCACACCCCAATATCATTTATCCAACAACAAATTCTCAGATACCCACTGTTGCCTTTATACACACACAACTCTGGACATAAGCCCTTATTGTTTTAAATTAGTCTATTCTTTGGCTTCTCAGAACTATAGAGATCATGCCTAGGTAGCCTGGAAGATCTTTGGATGCGCAGATCTGGCTGTTTTCCTCACTGATCCATTTCAGTAAGAGAAGGTCTCAGAGAAGGGGACTCTCTTTTGAGGGTCATGTCTTTTAATTAAGTTTGGTTTTTTAAAATATTGTAGAATTTGGACTACAGAGGAAAAAACTGAAAAAAATAATATTTTTCTGTAATCATAGAGCTGATTTGTTGACAAAGGGCATTTTCCTGTTTAATGCTTACTTGTAGTGTTCTGTATTATAAAATTTTCCTTTCCTGTCTTCAGCCATCCTTTTAGTATTCTTTGGCTAATTCAGTCATTAAAAAATGATGTTGTAGAAGAATACTTAGTGATTTAGTATGAGACATAGTTAAGTGAAAAAAAAGTTATAAAATGGAATGTACAGTATGATCCCACTTAGTACCAAAAATATATATTCTATGCATAGGAAAGTCTGGGAGGGTATTATGCTCAAAATGTTAACAGGAGTTATTTCGGGGTAGTGGGATTGTGGGTTATTTTAAATTTTCTTCTTTTTGCATAAGTGTAGTTTCTAAATTTTCTACAGTGAA
This sequence comes from Oryx dammah, assembly GCF_014754425.2. NCBI lineage: Eukaryota > Metazoa > Chordata > Mammalia > Artiodactyla > Bovidae > Oryx > Oryx dammah. The sequence continues at coordinate 10,165,516 of NW_024070192.1, read as the reverse complement.
TATGTATTCCTTTTATAATAAGGACAAGATCACAGATCATGCCAAAGGCTGTTCAGATTCTCTGACCACAAGGGGCCCAGGTTGCTCCTCCTGTGCTGGACAGCTCCCATGCTCAGCCTGGGGTTGCCCACCAAAAACTTCCCTCCCAACACTCCTGGGACTCTGGGCTGGGCAAAGCTGGCACTGGTTTTCCCTAGTACTGAAGTGACTTGGTGACCCCTCCCTGACAGGTGGGTTTATCACTACCCTCCTTGATGGACCTCTAGCGTACCCATGCCAGCCAATGGTTGTGGTGGTGGCATGGCTGGTTAAGTCCAGGGGTGTGGCTGGGACATGGCCTGAGGAAGATTTCTGAAGCCTCAACAGTCCTCCCCCCGCCCCCCGCACCTCCCACCCCCAGTGCTGGAGGACGGCTTGGCTCCCAGCACCCACTGCAGCTGGGGAAGATGGACAGTTCAGCCTGTCCCATCCCCAGGGTGGTCCTACGAGAAAAGCAAAGGACAGAGCCTGCATGGTAGAGAAGGCCAAAGCCCAGCTGCCCCACCAACTAGCTCTTCATCGACTCTCTGAGCCCCAGCCTCCTTAACCTACAAAATGAGGATGATGCTGTGAAAATGAGATGAAATACGAGGTTCAAGGACCTCGGGAGGGGCTTGAAACAGGGTGGGTACTAAGCATATATGCCTCCTCTTTCTTACCTTTAAGGAAGGCCTAGTCCAATTGGGGACACACCTACCCTGGTATAAACTGGTGAAGTTCACTGGGGAAGCTCCTACATGTCAGTGGACATTCAGGTCCAGATTGATGAGGGCTATCTCAACAGGAGTCATTCATTCTTTAACACACATGCATGTATGCACATACGTTTTCAACAGTCACCTGACAGAAGAGAGTCACGGAGCAGGGACTGGTCCCTGTGGCCTTGCTTGTGCCCTGGGAGTCTAGTGCGCAGGTTATTCAACAGTAGCCACCCCTGGAAAGGGCAGCAACCAAGCTCTCCAGCATCATCGAGGCAGAGGCCGGAGCCCCGGGATTACTCCTGGCTGCTCCGTCCTGGGGAGCGGCGGCAGGAGCAAGGGGAGGCTCCCTACTCTGAAGGCATGGGCCTCCCTCGCTGGCCAGGTCATCTTCCTCTCCTCTGACCTCCTAAATATCGTCCGCTGCCCAGTCCACTGGCCTTGGATCTTGGATCTGTCCACTTGTCTCCATTTCCTCGGGCACCAGCAACCACTGTCGGCTTCCATGCCTGCGGCCTTGATGCTTCAGTCCTGCACTGAGAGGCACCCTCCTGCACTGCAGGTCTGGCCCCTGCCTGACCCATCCATGCTGCCCAAGGGCTCTGAACGGTCCAGCCTGGCTTTGCTGCAGGCCACCCCACTCTGCCCTTAGGGCCAGCACATGGAGGACATTACAGTAGGGAAACTGGGCCTACCTCTCCCCCGCCTCCCCACTCCTGTGCAGTTCTCACACAGATCTGTCATGCAGAGGACCACTTTGGGATGTCCTGGAGAAACAGGTGAGAGGTGTCATGGTGGTTCTAGTGAGAACTCCCCAAAAGAAATCAGATGAGGGCTAAAGAACTGCCGAGGAGGACACTGGGCCATCTGCTCTGCTTCCTGGAAACCTGAGCCCTGACACAGCAAAATCTGGCCATGAGTATTCAGGTCACACGAAGCCCCTCTCTGGCTGCAGCCCCCTCTTGAACTGGTGTTTGCTCAAGCCCATTGCTGGTAAGCATGTTTGTGCGCATGGAGGAAGCTGGTCAGGTGAGCAGCTGGTCAGGAGGGAAGTGTTTCAGAGATGGAGGTGAATCACTGCAAATATGATTGGATTTACAGAAATTGGTTTGACACAAATTTTCAGGAATCCATCTGGGCTCCATGAGAGGTAGAGCTGTTCCCTTTTCTAGATTCCCAGGAAGCTTATGTTCTGGGGAAACTGGGTGTATTTGCTGCCAACAGAGGTTTTATTTTTAGCCAAATGTGAGAACGGGAAGGGAGGCCCAGAGGTGGGGGCCGAGGGGCCCTGAGTGGAGCCATGCTGGTGGGGATAGTGGTGAAGAGGGCAGCCCTTGAGGTGGAGACTGGGACCCGACCTCAGAGGGTCTGCTACCTTTTTCCTTCGGGGAAAGACGGTTCCCTTCTGCAAACCTCTCTGTGGGCTGAGATGCGATGGTGCGGCCAGTCTCCTCCCCCCACTTGTGTGCTAAGATGAATACCAAACACTACCAGCCATCACGCGTTCTAAATTTACAGGGTGCTTGTCCTTCACTGGTTGCTTAAAAGTGAAGCTGCCTTAGATGACGAGGATGCTAAAGCTGGAGCAGAGTGGCAGCTGCCAGCTTCGCGGGCCCCACCTGCTGACCTGTGCCACCCTCGCCCGAGCCCTGCGGCCTCCTCACCCGACCTGGGCCTCCTGGGTGGGCAGCGGTCAGAGGCCAGGGAAGGGTGGGCTTGCAGCCGGAGTGCCCCTCCCCTGACGCAGGCACCGTCTGTGTGGGGACCGAGAGGTAGGATCCGGACACGGCAACGGCACTGATGTTTCCTGCGCCGCACCTCCCAGCCGGGAGCCTGCTGCTCTGTTTTCCTCACCACCAGAACCGGCCAAGTCCTTGGCCCGGTGGAGCCCTGCAGGGGCGACGCCCCAGGAGAGCTTGAGGGGGCACAAGCAGGCATCAGAATGCCACCCCCTCATCCACCACCAAACCTCAAGCTGCTTAGAGTCCACTGCTGAGAACAGACCCTCTTAAGATCCTTGTGGTCTTGGAGGAGCTGTCCCTCCCACCCCTGAACTCCCAGAGGCCCACCATCTGTGCACCCTCAGCACTCTACACACGCCTTACGTTCTGTAATGAGGACCCATAGGAGCTTTATCAGGGCTCCCCCAGCCCTGGGGGAGGCTCACTGTCTCTGAAGCCCCAGGGCTGAGACAGGGCAGCGCCCAAGGATGGAGTGAATAAAGGAACTGGGGAGAGCCCACCACCCACCCTGATTTCTCCTGGTCTGGCTCGTGGGGCTGGCTTTCCTCTTAGTGTTGAACTTCATGGATGGATTTCACCACAACCTCAAAATAAAATACTGTCAGCTGAGCTCCAGGTGAGCAATTGCTGGGCACGGGCCGAGGCATGAAGATGGAGAGGGCATGGTTCTGGCCCATATGCATCTCATACACTCGAGGGGAGCTGGACACGTGCAGTGTGTTGGGTGGGTGAATGCTGGCCTCCTAGGTGTGCATGACCAGAGGAAGGAGGGCCAGAGGCCTGGGACACCTGGACCCTTGCAGACGATGGGTGGAGTGCCGAGGGTGGGCGTGGTGGAGCATGTGTGGGCAGGAGAATGATGTGGGGTTCAGAGAATGGACCTCAGCAGTGGATGGGGCTATCCAAATCTAGTGCCCTTGAAGCAGGGCCCCCTGGCTGAGTGTGGACCATCATCACCCTTTTGAACCTGCTGGACCATCAATTGTAGGTGAAAGTTTGTCCCTAGGCTTGATGTTTGTCTTAAAAATATTCTGTCCCTGTGGGTTTTTATCTTTACTCTGAAATTCTCTTAGTTTGGGCTTCCTGTCCTGAATCACATCAGAAACGCTTATTAACAACTTTCCGGCACGTTCCCCTCTCTGAAAACATAGCTTTACATCCAGGTGCCAGTGCAGGGCGCTCACCCTAGCTTACACTCTGCCAGAGCTGAGGTTTTTCTCCCCAAGGTGGGAGCGAGGGAGACACTGTGGGCTTGTCCTCCTCTCCGTGGGGGGTGCACCCTTGTCTTTGCATCCCTTTAGAGACCCCCCTCCATGCTTTGTGTACGTCCAAGCCAGCTCCTGTAGAGCTGAAATGTTCTGGAGCAGGGCTCTGTAAACTAGCTCTGTCAATGGCCAGGGAGTTAGTATTTTACGGCGAGGAGGTCTCTGTCACAACAGCTTAGCTTGGCCATCAGTGTGAAAGCCACCTTAGATAATATGTAAATGAATGAATGTGGCTATGTTCCCATAGCTTTGTTTACAAAACAGGGGGAAAGCTGTGTTTGTCCCCTGGCCTTGGTTTGCTGACCTGTTGTAGAGCGTCCAGGGACTCCTGGAAGACTTCAGGTCCGTCTTTTTCCCTTTGGGGGACAAAAGGCTCTTCTTCCTTTTCTCTCTCAGGCCTTCATGCTCAGTCTGAGCTTCCTTGACTGGTAACACCCCTAACGTTCTCCAGCATCACCTCCCATGACATGTGTGTAGGCCTAGCCCATTATCTCCTTTAGAAGGTCCCTTTTCTTGCACAGACTTGAGTCTGCTACCTGGGTCTGCGGCCAGCTTCCCCATGACCCCCTCCCCACTTTCATAGGCACTCCCCTCTGCACTTCAGAACTGGCCAGCTCCTGTACTGGGCACCTTGCTGGTGGCCAGCTGCCCCAACCAGTCTGTAGCTCCCTCCCTTCTTTGTCTGAATTTCTCTAGACACTCCTGGTCCCCAGTTGCCTCCCTCCTGGGAGCCATAGAGCTGGTTCCTTGGGTGTTTGAAAAATGCAGGTTCTAAGTGATACCTTGTTTCCCTGAATGCCTCTCTTCACCTCTTACTGGAAGTCTAGACTTTGCTTCCTGACAGTAAGGTCTCAAATTCACCTGTAAGCCAGGTGATCTATGTGGGGTGGGACCCAAGTCTTTGTTGGACTTTGTAGCATCTTGTCAAATAAAATAATCTTTTCCCTCCTAACTTGTCTTTGGAAATAACTTGCAGGAAATGGAAAAATCAGTGCATAGAATCCGAGGTACCCTTCATTGGGATGAAAGTGAGTTTTTGATGTCAGGAGTACCCTTTGGGCACTAAAAGAGATCTCAAAAGAAACAATTTGGAATTGACTCTGAGTGATGTCTTTCTGCCCCATTTGCACCTGCTCACTGTTACCTGGGGGCAGTTACTTAGCCCTCCTGCCTTCATCCTGCCAGAGAGTTTTTGAGCAGGGCTTTGGGGGCACAGTGGGCTGGGAAAATAAGCATTGCCTCAGTTATAGCAACACCTGGGAAGTCTCAGGTGGGAAGGAGAGGCACTTGGAAGGGCTGTGATATGGAGCTGTCGGCAGGAACCCGCTTCCCTGAAACCTTTAGGGGAGAGTCTTTCCTGGCCTCTCCTAGCTTCTGGTGGCTGCTGATAGCCCTCGATGTTTCTCAGCTTGTAACTGCATCACTCCAGTCTCTGCCTCTGTCATGACATGCCCATCTCCCTGTCTCTGTCCTCTCTTCTTGTAAGGACACCCATGATATTGGATTAAATGCTCTACTCCACTGTGACCTCATCTTAACTTATATCTCATTCTATCTATGAAGACCCTGTTTTCAATAAGGTCGCATTGAGAGGAACCAGGGGTTCAGATTTCAACATTTCTTTTGGTGGGTGGGCGGGGAGGGACACGATTCGACCCACAGCAAACACGGACCAAATAGAAAGAGGGAGAGGCCAGGAGTCTGTGTGCTGCTCTGCTAGGACCACACCGTGCCCCCCTTTCTTCTTGGAGCCCCTCCCGGCTAGTTTTAATGAGGTGCTGCCTGACGGCAGACTCACTGAGAGGCACTAACAGGCTCACTCTTCTATTATTGTGGCTGCCAGCACTCCAGGACCAACTGGGTTTACAAAAATAAAGTTGTATCATCTGCTGCATGTACCGCATCCCCTAAAACAGGTTATTAAGGGGAAGTGGGGAATATCGGAAACAGATGGAGGAGTCTTTGATTTGCATAAGGTGCCATTTGCATGGCTCAGAAGCCTCTATGGAGGGAATAATGTATAGAAATACACATACGTAAGCCCTCGGTTGGGAAACAGAGGCACACTGATCAACCACAAAAATAGATGTGAGAGAGACCAGGCTAGGAGGGAGAGGGGGACGGAGGCGGGCGGGGAGAGGATAACAAGCAAAACCAGTGCCCAGCACAGAACTCCCAGCGCAGCTGTGGGGCCGCCCTCCCTCCAGCTCCTTTTCCAGCGTTGTGGTTTCAGAGCTGATGGATTTTATACATGCAATGGCAGGATGGTATTTCTGAAAGATCTGGCTTTTCTTCTCTCTCCCAGAAGGGCAATTGGTTAAAAAAAAAAAGAAAGACAAGAAAAAGAAGAGCCTAGTTACCAGCAAGCTGGCTGGATGATCCTGGCAGACAGAAGTTTGTGTGTGTTCTTGGGGTCCCCTAGTGCAGAGAGCTAGTCCTTCACACAGAAAGAGACAAGAGTGAGGAATGCAGAGAGTGGTGATCCGGCCCGGAGAGGAGATGAGATGAGAGGGTGGGCTCAGGATGGTGATAACTGGTCTTGGGATTGGCCGATGGTGGCGGCAGGGGGAGTCCTGAGGGTCTGCCACCTGTGAGATGCTTCTGTGTCCCAGCCCCTCGCAGCCCTCAGCCTCGCTGACTGATGCTAAGAGCAGGAGGGGCTGGGCTGGTATCACTTGGTGTTTTTGTCCCAAACTTTCTCACATGCCTGGTTTGCTCACCAACACAGGTGTCACTGGAAGACGGGAGGTGGGTCACTGTCTGCATAGGGCCCTCTGCAGAGAACAAGACAGCCCTGGTTCAGCTGTGCTCTCACCCTTTAATTGTACATACTGGGGTGACAGAACTGAGAGCCCAGGTGTGTTTCATGTCCAGCCACTGGGACATGGTTTAGCCAGAACAGAACTACTTCCACCTCCCACCTCCCTTTGATTTGTCAATTCCAGGGTCCTCTGCTCAGACCATTCTGAACTCGCTGCTGATCAGACACTTCCTAATTTTTGACCTGTTTCAGCAGTGGGATGGGGGCTGCTCCCTGGCTGAGCATGTGGACTGCTGTCCTGCCATCACTCTCTGTTAGTGCCTGTTGCTGAGGGAGTAGGACCCCACCTAACTGCCTGGGGCTTAATACCATGGCAGAGGCGACAAAATGTACGGATGACTGTTGGAGTCACCTCTGCTTTGGGAAGGAAGCCGCCTGGCTCAGTGGCATAGCCATCTTCCTCTGGAGCCGTGTGAATGCTATCCACTGGCCTGCTGACTAAGGCAGCTGGTTGACCACCGTGGGGCTATGCTCCCCTTGTGGAATGGAGCTGTTGCTAGAAGGAGACCCCCCAGGGCTCCACTCCCCAGGCCTCACCTTCCTGGGAGTCATGTGACTAGCTTTCCCTCATGGACTGTGAGTAGAAGTGATGCCTGTCACTTCCTGGTGAGGGGGTGAGTGCTGGGGGGCAACATTCTTTCCTGGCTCTTGTCTCTGGGTTGTGGCTGAGAGAAGGGTGACTGTGGGGCCCTGGGCCCTGCATGGGAGCTGAGGTTGACTGTGAGGGCTGTTGTGATGTGAAGCCCCGTGTACAGCAGCGGGCCTGTCCTGGTGAAACCAGCTGCCTTCACTATGCTTTTCTACCAGGCTGGGTGTTAGTGGTTTCCATACTGGGTGGGTGACATCCGCAGCATCTTGCCAGTTGTCATCTCAAGAGATTGGTCAAAATTCTAAATAAAAATGAGTTTCCATGCCTTTTGGTTTGAAATTTATACACAGGACGTATACTCAGACAAGAAAAGAGATTTCCATTACAAAACTCCAAGCTTAGAAAAATAGATGGTAATGAGTGGTATTACGATATACTTCCCAAGGAATTCCAGTCAAGTGCCTTTAAGACGCTGAGATCCCGGCAAGCGTGAAAACTTCAATTTGATTTACATGTACATGATTAGGAGGTGCTTCAGAGGTGCAGACAGTCCTCCCCCATTGGAGGTGGAATGGGGGTAAGAGAAAGCTCTGTGGGGAGAAATGAAACCGAAATTGCCAGGGCACAGCCCCTTTGGAAAGAACAGGAATCATTTTCTTGGAAATGAGGATCATGGGCTTTCTCCCTTGTTGGGAAACTCATTGGTGAATCCAACTAATCTCAGCAGGGGGGACTGCCAGGTGATGTGGAGGTCTTTGCCGACTGGCTCATCTGGTCTGGAGTGCATTAGAGATTCTCATCTCCTGACATACCTGTGGCCCTTTAATTTACAGCAAGCAGCCTTGTCAACCAGGGGAGGTTTTATACCCAGGGACATTTGGCATTGTCTGGAGACATCTTTGATGGTCACAGCTGGGGTGGCAATGGCCGTGCTCTGGCATCTAGAGGGTGTAGACCATGGACACTGCCCAACACCACACTGTGCCCAGGATGGCCCCGCCTATCAGTGGTGCTGAGGTTGAGAAACTCTGACTTATAGGGGCACCTGGCAAGGTTGGGAGGTGCCAGAGGGCCCTTTCCATGCGAAAGCTATGAAGACAACATCTCTTTAAGCACCGTGGTGGGCACTTGTCTGACGGTGAATTATGCGCCGGAATCCTTGTTTTTGAATTTTGTGACTGTGCAGGTCCTGAGCATGTGGTGCCTGGGGAGAGTCTGTAAGAGGGGTGACTTCTCTGCTTCTCAAGGCATGAGGCGGGGCAGGGCTGCTTTTACAGCTGTTTCTCCAGCCGAGGCGTTTGCTTCCAGATGCAATGCCCTGTGCTTAGTCCAGACTCGGTGCCCTGCCCGAGGCAGCAGTCTGGGACCCAGCATTCCACACATCGTTGGCAGGGAGCAGCTTTCACCACTTGAAGCTGACGTCCTGGGGAGGGGGACTGCTTTGCAACGGACCCCCAGGGTGGACGTGTTGGGCAGGAGAGAGAAGCCATTGTCTTGCTGTTGCTTTTCCTCTTAAAACCGCTGAAAGGCTGGAGCAGAGCTCAGCTGCCTCTACCAAGCAGGGCGGATGGGGGAGAGGCTGTGTTAGGCACATAGAAGCCACTTGCCCACGTTAATGCTGGTACTGTTTGTAAATATTGGTTCTAGGAAACCAGCTGTAACCTGAGGTTTGTCTGCCGTGTGTTGGTAAACCGGCCTGGACATCACTCTTGGCAGTACTCTTCTGACAAACTCATTTCTTATCCAAATGGGGAATGGAATGATTTCATTATTCTAGAACTCTCCAGAATCCTGGTTCCATTCCCTTTAGGGAGAGTGGAAGCTTCCCATCACAAAAGAAGGTTCTGGGGATCATTTAACCCAACTCTGGTTTTAACAGTGGGGAAACTGAGGTCCAGAAGGGAACAGCAAAGAGGTGGTCACAAGTGTAGGACTGAAATTCTGGCCTTTTGTCTCTCAGAAGAAAGCCTAATCCCCTAGGAGGCGAAAACGTAGGACCTTTTAGGGTGTCTGGCAACTCATTTTGATGGCACTGAGGGCAGGAAGGGGAGGTGAGATTCAGGACACAGAGACAGTGGGAGGTAAGGTACCAGGATGCTGGACATCCCGATATTGGCCAGTTGGAAAGGTTTGACTTTGATTAGTTTTGCATTTCATCGAATTGCATTTAATTCGTGTGTTTGCTGGTCTTCCACTCTCCCATTGGACAGACAGCTGTCCCACCCCTGATCATACTCCTGGCTTCTGGGCATTTGCCTGATGCTCAGGGCTTGGGCTTAGCAACTCCTGTTGAATGAACCAATGGATTCCTTGATCTGTTATTTGATCAGCTCACGGGGACACTGAACTTGAAAGAAGGAAACTCACTGACTAGAACTTTGGTCTTTTTACCATATACTGTGGACTGAATGTTTCCAATCTCCCAACATTCACATGTTTAAAAGAATCTCTGATGTGATGCTATTAGGAGGTGAGAGCGTTTGGGATGTGATTAGGACATCAGGGTGGAGCCCCTGTAAATGGGGTTATGCATGCGTGCTAAGTCACGTCTGACTCTGCAACCCTAGGGACTGTAGTCCGCCAGGCGCCTCTGCACATTCTGTCCCACAGTTCTGGGAAGCCTGAGATCAGGCGCTCGTAGTTTCTGTGTCTGGAGGACTCTCTGGCAGTGGGTGTCTCACCATGTCCTCACGAGGCAGAGAGAGACTGTCTCTTGGGTCTTTTCTTCCAAGGGCACTAATCTCAGGATGAAGGTCCACCCTCATGGCTGACTCACCCCCACTTCCAAAGGCCCACCGCCAGGTAGCGTCCCATTGGGGGTTAGTGCCAACATGTGGTACTTTCAATCCACAGAGTGGGGGTGGCCCCATGGAGCTCCTGGCCCTGGTGTCAGCGGGAGAGTTTCTGTGTCTCAAGATGGAGCTAGGGACTATAGCTACTGAGGAGTGCTTTTGAGGAGGAAGAGACTCTTTAGACTCTTGGACTTGAGGCATGGTGATGCCTTCAATGAGACTTTACTACAAAAGGCTTCTGTAGCCAGAGCAGTTTTCAGAACAGGCGTCAGAGAGCAAAGACACCTGGAGATTGAGTCCTCTGCGGGTGCCCAGTGCCTCCCAAACACGATTTTCCAGCCTTGGAGGCATACACACTTTTTAGGAGCATTTCGTCGACTCAATGGACATGAGTTTGAGCAAGCTCCAGGAGATGGTGAAGGACAGGGAAGCCTGCCATGCTGCAGCCCGTGGGGTTGCAAAGAGTCAAACGTGACTGAGCAACTGAACGACAACCTGGATGCAACCCTCTATCATGGCCTTAGTTAATTCCTACTTCCTTCCCCGCCCCACGCCATAACTGAGATTGGCTGCCCCACAGTGCTGGGCGTAATAGGTGGGCTCCCTTCCCGGATCCTGGAGCAATAACTTCACTAAGAAACTTGCGTGTCTACTTCACCCTCAATGGGAATTTGTCAGACTATACAATTAATGGTTAAACTATATAGGATTTTTAATGACCTGGAATAATTCACCTGTTTATATTAGTAAAAAATAAATTGAGAATATATAAATTTTCAGTCCCAGTAGGACTGTATACAAACACTCATTGCTCAAGGCATCCTTTAGACAGTGGGTTTTGCCAGTACGTAATGATGGCACCCACTCCAGTACTCTTGCCTGGAAAATCCCATGGATGGAAGAGCCTGGTAGGCTGCAGTCCATGGGGTCGTGAAGAGTCGGACACGACTGAGCAACTTCACTTTCACTTTTCACTTTCATGCGTTGGAGAAGGAAATGGCAACCCACTCCAGTGTTCTTACCTGGAGAATCCCAGGGATGGGGGAGCCTGGTGGGCTGCTGTCTATGGGGTCGCACAGAGTCGGACACGACTGAAGTGACTTAGCAGCAGCAATGGATTATAAAATGGATAATACTCATTGATCCTATAATCCCATTTCAGGAGACATGGAGCACAGAAATTGCTAAAATACCCCATCTTCCTTGCACAAGGATACTTATATCTGCACTAAAAAGGGGGAAGTATTTAAACAATCTGTTAAGATGCTATCTTCAAGAATGACAAGTTTGCTGATTATATATTTACATATTAATAGAGGATGAGATGGTTGGATGGCATCACCGACTCAATGGACATGAGTTTGGGTAAACTCTGGGAGTTGGTGATGGACAGGGAGGCCTGGCGTGCTGTAGTCCATGGGGTTGCAAATAGTCAGACATGACTGAGTGACTGAACTGAACTGAGAAGAACCTATTGAAATAATGCCAAACTAAAGCTGAGCCATATAAAACAGATTCCTGACAATAGCAAACGTAGGTCAATGATGGGAGAACTGGGTGCCCTTCTGTCCATCCAATGGCTTTTATATGACTTGCTGCTGTGGTCCAGGCCCTGGGAGGCTGGGATATGGGACAGTGAATCCAGACTTCCCTGCCTTGAAGGGCCTGCTGACTAGCGGTTGGCAGTCAACTAAGTCAAGGAATTCCAGAGTGAGTGAGCACTGCTCAGCAGGGTGAGGACTGGGGACTGCTGCACGCTGCCACCCTGGCCTGGTGCCCCTTCCTGGCGGATGGGTGGCTAGGAGAAGGTCAAATGTGTGTGTGTGAGGGCAGGACATGTGGGGTGCATACAGAAGCCCTGGGCAGGAGGAAGGAGACTGCATGGCAGGACGGGGGGCCCGCCTGGGGGTTGCATGACAGAGGGCAGAGAGAGATACAGGCAGTGAGGGATGGAGACAGAGGCAGGCTGGTCACCTAGACCAGCAGTGGGTACCTGCTGCTTTTGCGTTAGGTCATCTGTGCAAAAAAAAATTTTTTTATAATAGCTTTAATGAGATATAACTCACACATCATACAACACACTCATTTAAACCATTCAGTGGTTTTGAGTATATTCAGAGGTATACAACCACCACCACAGTCCATTTTAAAACACTTTGTTGCCCCTCGCCCCAACCACCACAAAAAAAAAAAGCCCCATGCCCTTAAGCTGTCACCTTCCAATCCTTCTAAACCCCTAGCCCCTGGCAATCATGAATCCACTTTCTCTCTCTTCAGATTTGCCTGTTCTAGATTTTTCTTCTAAATGGAATCATATGACTGGTTTCTTTAACTTAACATAATGTTTTTATACATTATTTTTTAATTGACACTAAAATCCAATGTGGTACTAAAGTGTTCTTAAGAGAAAAATAAGACGAGTCCTTTCTGGCTAGAAAAAACCACGTGAACCACAATGTGGCCCTCCTCCACTCCTACCTCACACGCAAGCTGTCTGGTCCCTGCCTCCGAGAACCAGCTTTGTCTATGGTGTGGCCGCCCCACAGGGCAGGACGGGGGTGAATTTCAGAGAAGAGGGTGCTTGGGCATTAATTAAACACAGACCACCATGCACCCCTTTGCCAAGGGCTGTGTTTTTTCTTATTTCCTCCCTTTCACTTTGCACCCCTTCCTGTGCTAGATCGGCAAAAGTTTGCTCCAGCATCTGTGGGCTGCTTACTACCCCCTCCTCTTGTCTTTTCTTTATCCAGCCATTTGCTCCTCCTGGTTAGGGTTAGGGTTAGGGTTAGCAGAACCTGAATCACAGCGCTGCACCTGGAACCCAGCCCCTCTGGCCTGCAGTCTCAGCAGCCTTATTATTTCCCCATTTCCATCCTGGCCTTGATGGAGCTCTTTTATCCCCATCCCATTTTAGGGTACATGCATGAGAGATAAAGCCCTTATTCTTACATTGTTTTTCCTATTATGACATTCTACTTACTGTCAAAAAGTGGAACGATACCAAACATCAGAAAGGAAAGAATCCCTCTTTCATCCTGCTACCCTAAAATATAAATAAATGTGGCTCTCTCTGTGCTTACACACATTTTACACGCGCCTGTGCTCTCTCTCGCTTTGTGACCACACAGTCCTGGTCTTGCTCCCGTGTTCCTTGCTGGCTTTCTTTCTGGTCCTGTACTTCTGGAGGAGCCTCGCATGGCCGGGATGGCGGGAATTAAAAAGCAACACTTTTCTTAAAGTCGCTCAGTAGATATTTATTGAGCACCTACTGTGTCCCTGGTGCTGTTCTGCAGGCTGGGGAATGAAGAGACGTGGCTCACCCTGCTGGGAGTTCCGGCCACGGGCAGCCATGGGCTCATGTTTGTGTGATGAACCAGACCAGGAGCTCCAGGCCCCTGTCCTGTCCGAGGTCAGGCACTCCCTTGCCTGGTTGCAGGCACAGTGGCCTCCACCAGACGTGGCCTCTGACTGTTGCCTGCCCGCGCCTCTACTTCATCACCTGAGCTGGAGACAGGGGTTATTTCAGTCCTTTTAGGTTGTGTAATCTCCGCAATTAGATGACCCTGACCTCCACTCATCCAGAACTTTTTATTATGCTCCAAGTGCTTAAGTGCTCTCAAGGACCCAGGAAGTGGTTTTTGTTCTTTTTTAAAAAAAAATTTTATTAAGGCATAGTTGATTTACAGTATTGCGTTAGTTTCAGGTATACAGCATGGTGGTTCAGTTATTTTTTTTTGCAAATTACTTTCATTATAGGTTATTACAAGATATTGAATATAATTCCCTGTGCTAAACAGTAAATCCTTGTTGCTTATCTACTTTATATATGGTCGTTTCTATATGTTAATTCCATACTCCTAATTTTTTCCTCCTCTCCTCCCCCTGGGGGGTGGTTTTTAAGCTTCTGGAGCAGGAAGCCAGTGAATTCTGTGTTTGCATGTGGTATCCCCCAGGGGTCAGGGGCACAAGCTTCGAAGGCCCTGCCCACCCCTGCTATTCCCCAGCTCTGTCTCCTTAGACACTCATGTGCCCTCTCCGAGTATCTTGGAAGCAAAAGAGCCCGTCGTGCCCCAGGTCTGGCTCCAGAGCCACAGGTGAGGTCCTCACTCTTGGTGAGTCAAGGGTCAGGGCTAGTGATGCAGACCTGCCCAGAGAGGAAAGTCCTGGGGCAGGAGTTCTGCTGTCCACCGAGAACCTCCTGGGGAGGGAAGTCCAGGCAGCTTCTTGGCTTCTCTTAGCCTCCAGTTCCTCCCCATCTGCTAATGGAGGAAGTAAGATTAGCTGGTCTCCTGGTGCTCTCCAGCTCTAGGACCTCGGGTTCTGGGCCAGAGGGCTGGATCCATCTGCTCATCCACCTTTAGGGGAACGGTCCCTCGGGGTGCTCCCTGCTACAGCTGCTCCTCGATGTCAGCCATGCTGTCATTTCAACCAACTCTTACCCGAGTGTCTGAGGAGTGTGTGTGCGTGCATGTGTGTGTACGTGCGCGCGTGTGTGTGCACGCCTAGTGTGCTGTGTCCTTTCTGAGTTCTGCCCTTCTCTGTGTCTTCGGGGCTCACCCCATACGGGGGGCGCTCCGCAGAAAGAGAGAGGCAGTGGAACTTCCCTCAGCAATGCCGAGGGGTCCCGAGGAGAGGTGAGCCTGCTGTCCGCCAACCCAGCCCCTCGGCGAGCGAGAGACAATCAGACGCGACAGGGGTTCCATCTAAGCAGTTCCGCTTTATTGCCACAAGCTCTTGGTTTATGTAGGCGCGGGGGGGGGGGTTTGCGAGGGACTTTCCATAGTTGCACCAATCACGTTAAAGGTCAAATCGTCATGTGCCATCATTATAACAGGAGTCTATGGTGATCACGCGCTGTCTACCTGCACGGAAATCAAGAGAGCCAATCAAAAGTTTTGACAAACAACCTAGGCCGCGCCCTCATCTCTTCCACCAGGCGCCATCTTAGTTGTAAACCACAAAGCTAGCCCCTCTTTTTTAAGGTTTCCCATTTAGGGCCCCACATCCCCAGGTGACCAGAAGAGGCTCTGACAGTGGGAACAGGACCAGCTTTGCTCCTGTGCCACCTGCAAAGCCGTGCAGGGACCCAAGCTCAGAAGGGCTGGCACTTGATTTGAAGCTCTGCTGTTTCTGTCCTGCAATGTGAGCAAGGGCTTGGAGTTTTCATTTTGTTCTGAGGCCTGCAACTCACGTGGTCCTGGTGGAGACCCCTCACACACAGAGTGACGAGTCAAGTAGAAGCCCCATCGGAAGAGGCCCCTACTGTGCTCTTTCCTGCAGCCTTGGAGGGGGGCCTAGTGCTAATCTCGCCTTAAGGCCTGGCCAGCTGAGGCCCAGTGGCAGGGGCTGGCCTCTTGGTGGCGTGACGCTGGATGCCTCCAGGCGCAGGTGCCAAGCTCAAGTGGCAGACGACATTAATCACTCTCAAGCCTGTGTCCCTTTGCTTTGGGCGAGGTAGAGGGAAGCTGGCTGCTAGGCTGATGTTTAAGCATGGGGAGGGCATTGTGGAGTGTGTGTCTGCCCATGGGAGTGTGTGCTGGGGTTTTAATTAGCATCTCTGTTCCTGCCCCTGGGGCCCTCAGCACACTGTGGAGGGCAGCCCAGTTTACTGCACTCTAGGCTGCTCCCTGTCTCGGCCCAACACTCTCCTCGTCCTTAGCGCCAACCTTGGGGACAGAAGGTCTTGGCAGTCACTCTGCTCCTTCTCTGTCTGGCCGGTGGGGACCAGGCTTGGTGCTGGCATTTCCACGTCTGCCCACTGACTCACTCAGTCTGTGGGTACGTTCTCCAGTGAGCCTTTCCCCTGGGGGAGGTGACAAGGATGAAAGCTGGGAAGGGGAGGTGCTGTCCCAGGGAGTGGGCACTGGTCCTGCCTGCCTCCCATTTCCTACACGATCTTGGGCAGTTCCTTTAACTCTGGCCTCATTCTCCTCAACTGCCTGGGTAGACTTGGACCCGATGACTCCTAATATCCCTTGTGAGTCACTGCAGCTCAGGGGTCCCTGAGACTGCCCCCAGGTCCAGTGATTCATGGGAGGAAGTCAGCAAAGCTGTTACATTCCCACAAGCACAGTGCACCCCAGGGAAAGGACACAGATAAAAGTCGGCAGTGGGACGAGGTGCCCAGGGCAGTGGCCAGGTGAGATCAGGCCTGAGTGTCCAGGTTCCTCTCCCAGTGGAGTCCTGAGGACGGCCCCCAATCCTTTCAGAACCATGTTTGACAATGCTTACCACCTGGGATGCTCACATGAGCTCTGGAATCCAGAGGGTTCACTGGGAGTTGACCATATAGATCTCACTGACCACACACGTGGCTGACCTTTGTCTGCAGCCCCCCATGAGGTCAAACTGATACAGTGTGGCCCGAGGCCCCCACCCTAAACCACACGGTCAGCACAGACTGTCTGGCTGCTGGTAAGGCCCCCAGGTAAACACACTCACAAAGACCCTCCAAAGGCTCAGAGGTGACCTCCCAGGAACCAGGGGCAAGGGCCAAACCTTTTTTTGGGGAAAGCTAACCCTATGATGATCTTGGCCTTGCGGACAGGCAAGGTAAAGTGAAGACGATCCAGGGGAGAGGGGCCCACTGCATTCTTAGCACAGGGATGGCAGAGAAGGCAAGAAGAGGGGCTGAGTCCTGGGGGACAGGCCCCTGCCTGCCCATGCCCGTTCTGTGAGGGCTTGGCTCCAGGCATACCCTGGGGGACTTGGGCCTGACTCTGGGCTGAGCTGTGAAGTCTGGGCCATTCTCAAATGAGCAGGTTTAGGAGACCGCCACACGTGCCTTTCTCACCTGTCACCTTGCTTGTCTCTCCTGCCTCTCTCTCCCCTTCCGGCCGTCCCCTGGCACCTGCCCGGGAGCGTGGCAGCCAGCCTCGGTTGGGCAAGTGAGCCTTGGGGCAGCAGTGAGTGTGTGGGCTCCCAGGGGCAGCCCCATCTGCCGAGAGGGCTGTCTGCCCTTCAGGAGAGCAGCAGAGTGGAGGTGGCCTTTGTTTCTTCCTTTTTTATGCCGAGTTCAAAGCTCAGCCTTCCTCTCAACCCCTGAGCTCCTTTGTTTACTTCCTGAGCATCCTTCTTCTGGGGCCTGGTGCCCCCAGACCTTTAGGGTACCCACCAGCCCCAGGCCCTCTCCCAGCGGCCCGCCAGGCTCAGCATCCTGAAGCTGCCTCTCCTGGGCCAGCCTCCACCTTCCCAGTGCTTCTGAGCTCTTTGCCCTGGCAGCCTTTAGCCCCGCTTCGTTTGGGAGGAAATATTCCACTTATGCCATCTCCTTCCTCCACACGATGGGAAAACAATTTTTGAAATTGTTTTTCTTGAAAGCAGGAAACCAGGAACATGGCTCACTGGGCCTGCCGCCAGCCACTCGGCATCTCCGCACTCCGTACTTCCTGCAGACTTTCCTGCCCACTTGCTCATTTCATCTTCATGTGAGGGGAGGCAGGGCAGGTGGCGTCACCCCCAGTTTGTAGGTGGGGACACAGGCCTGGCTGATTCTTGTGGGGCTCCTCCCTGGGGCTTGTCCTTGCAGCAACACTCCCCGTCCCCAACTTCTATGTTGAGGAAAATGGTGAGAATCAAGGAGATTCTCCCTCAGATCCCCCAGGCCCAAGCGCCACTGGCCTTGGAGGACCCTTCTCAGGCTTTCCCCTGTGGGATGAGTCTCACGTTATCAGGAACACCTTGAACAAGCCCGGTGACCTCTGCCCAGCACCCCTGGACCTGGAGGAAGTGGGTCCTTGGCCTAGCCATCACTCGGACCTGTTAGGAGACCCCCTCTTTCCTTGGTCTCCCTTCTTCCAAACTGCATTACCTCTACATTTTCTTGCTGCTATAATAGATTTTATACAGTCGGTCGGTGCACTTTAGCGAGTGATAGATCACTTTCATTGCTTCGCTTCATGATTAATTTCCCATAATAGTCCTCTCTAACACCAAGGCGAAAAGAGGAAGGAGAGAAAAAAACCTACATGATCCACTTTGTGCTTGGAGTATAAATGAATTAGATTTAATTTCTGTTTAATTGTTTCCATAGCTCAACCTCTGCTGACTTCACAGGATAATTTATTTTGCAGTCTCAGGGAACAGGAGGAGGGGATGGGGGACAGAGGCTGTAGCCAAGAGGTCTGCCTGTGGACACTGTTTAATTACACCTGATAGTCTTATCTCCCCGTAATTATTGGAGGCTTGTCGGGCTTCTCCGGCGGCCTCCCATCCACATTGAGAATCGATTCCTGGTCAGACCTCGGGCCAGCTGCCTTCAAGAAGGCTGGCCATCTGCAGGGATTATGGCGTGGAGTCGAGAACAGCAGAGGGGGTTCCTGAAGTTGCTGGTGGGGAGGCAGGATGCAGGGTAATGTGTCTTTGGAAGTGGAAATTTTCTGATGTTACTGTTTGATGTTACAAAAATGATGACTAACCCCAGTGCATCAACACAACAGTTTTCCCCCAAATCCTCTCTCTCTAGAGCTGGTGAGAGCCACGGTGGGCAAGCGGGGCTTCCACTGCCCCTCTTCCAAAGTCAATTGTTAGAGCTGTGTTGACTCCAGGCCCTCTCTGCCCAGTGACTGAATCGCTTAGTGAGTGGTTGGTCAGCAGGATGGAGGCCCCTCTTGCACTCCACTCTTCCCCTACAGAGTCCAGCATGCTGTTTTTTCTTTGAGATTTATTATGGTAAAATACACATGACGTAAAATGTACAATTGGAGCCGTTTTTAAGTGTTCACCTCAGTGGCATCAAAGACGTTTACACTCTTGTGCAACCGTCACCACCATCTGTTTCTAGAACTTTCTCATCGTCCCCAGGAGAAACTTCGCCCATTAATCAGTAGCTCCCTGACTTCCCCAGTCCCTTGTTCAGTCGTAAGTTGTGTCCAACTCTTTGTGACTCGTGGACTGCAGCATACCAGGCTTCCCTGTCCATCACCAACTCCTGGAGCTTGCTCAAACTCGTGTCCATTGAGTCGGTGATGCCATCCAACCATCTCATCCTCTGTCGTCTCCTTCTCCTGCCTTCAGTCTTTCACACCATCAGGGTCTTTCCTAATGAGTCAGTTCTTTGCATCAGGTTGCCAAAGTATTGGAGCCCCAGCCCTTGGGAAACCTCTATCCTACTTTCTGTCTCTGGATGTGCCTATTCTAGGGATAGCGTATTAGTGGAATCATCCAATATTTACCCTTTCTGTCTGGCTTATTTCTCTTAGGGTAACGGTTTTACAGTTCATCCGAGTTGTAACCTCTGTTAGTGCCTCACTCCTTTCTTAAGGCTAAATAATATTCTGTTATGTGGATGGACCACCCTTTTGCCTTTCGCCGGCAATGAACAGTGTTCTCGTGGGCTTTGGGAACAGTCCAGAGGCCATAGCCCCATCCAAGTTACTTGAGCACTCTCCTCCTACCTGCCATATCATCTCTGCCAGTCAGAGAAGAAGGTCCAAGGGCCCCCTCTGTAGATGCCCTCCAACCTGGGGCTCCAGCAGAGCCTGGAGCCAGCAGGCCCTCTGGTCTGGTCATGAATATTCATGAAGCAGCTCTTCCTGGGCCATCTCCATTAAATCCTCTCAGTGCAGTTCAGTCGCTCAGTCGTGTCTGACTCTTTGCGACCCCATGAACTGCAGCATGCCGGGCTTCCCTGTCCATCACCAACTCCTGGAGCTTGCTCAAACTCATGTCCTTTGAGTCAGTGATGCCATCTAACCATCTCATCCTCTGCCGTCCCCTTTTCCTCTTCTCCTCCTGCCTTCAATCTTTTCCAGCATCAGGGTCTTTTGGTACCTCCATTTATAGATGGGGAGATCAAGGTCAAGGGACATCAGGGGATCTGGTCAAAGTCCCTCTGGAAGGGTCAGCACCATGTTCTAAGACCACATCTTTTGGATCCCAAAGCCTGTTGAGTTTCTGTTATCCTGCACTGCCTGGTGGCTCCGTCCCATTCCACCCTTACCAGATGGAATCAAGACGCCCACTGTGCCTGGAAACTTCTGACTGTAGCTGTGAAAACTGCTCTGCAGTGCTCCATCTTCTCTGCCTCCTTGAAAATCCCTCTGGGGGCATGGTGCTGATGGAGGTCCAGGTTGGTGGGTAGCAGGGAGCAAGTCACAGGTCCAGTGGTTCCCAGTGTGACACTATGGTGCATCCACCCTTGGTCAGGGGTTCACGGGAGTCCTGGGAGCAGTGGAGGGACCTGGCAAAGTACTAGTCACCCCCAAAACAGGTTGCTGCCTTCTGTGTTTCAACATCTCTCATCCTTGGTGGAATTACAAGCTGTGGGGGCAGAAAACTCTCATTTGTACCCAGTGCCTGGCACACAGGAGAACCCTTACAAGTGCTGCAGAGAGGACCCTTTTGGAAGGGGTGAGTCCTCAGGTGGCATTGCCTTAAAACAGGAGGGAAGATGGGTGGGGCTCAGTGCTCGGATCAGCCTACTTAGGCTCCATGCTTGTAGGGACTTGGAGTGGAGGCTGGGGCCAGGAGGGAAAGGCACGTTTACACTGTGCTGAGATACCTTCTTGCAGTTCAGAGTGATGACGGCCCGTCCCTCAGGAATGATTTGATGAAATGCCCACTGCAGGCTGCCTATCCCCCACGTGTGGACACATGTCCACTCCTCAGATTTGACCAGCACTCTCTTCTGCCTCATTCTCACTGCCCACTGCTAAGGAGACCCCTCCAGGATCAGTCTCCTGACCTTGCACTTGGGGAGCAGGATAGACGCACACAGGGAAGGGGTGAAGAGGCCTCAAGAGAAGGTAGGGAGCTGAGGGAGGGGAGGGGAGGCCAGAGGAGAGGCAGGGTGGCATGCTAGTCCCTTCTTACTTTGCATCTTAAACACTGTGGGGATGGGCGTGTTTTCAGCAATGGAAATAGTTCATTTTTTTTTCATTTGTTGTGTTGAGTGTTTGTCATGTCTGGGGATGCTGATTGATATGGCAGCAGCTAACCCTCCTGGCCAGCCAGACCCTGCTCTAGTTCTCTCTTTGTTGTCCTGGGGAAAGTTCTTGGCCATGGGCACATGGAAGCGTGGACTCAGGCTGGTTCAGTGGAGCAGACCCTGGTTTAAGTCCTGGAGGTGAGCACCTCCATAGACGATGGGTTTCCAGAAGGAAGAGGGTGCGGTGTGGCTCTAACTGCTTCAGAGCACCTGGAGGATGGATGTGGTGGTGCAAAGATGACCTCCTGGTCGGTGAAGTGGGGTGGGTCTGGACCACATGGGTTTCTGTGGAGGCTCAGTGGGTTAACTAGCACACACTAGTACAAGCAGTGCCCTATGTGTACAAACGGTCGTCTGGGCGAGCACCGAACGTGCGGTGGGTGCTGGTCCTGAATCTCCCAGGTGCAAGTTTCCTGCGCCCGCCTCTGCTGTTCGTGTCGTCGGGAGGGCTGGAGTGAGTCTGGCCGCCAGGTGCCTGGATGTGGGGACTCGGTGGGGAGAGAGGGCCGTTACTTGTTGGCTGCATCCCAGTGGCTCCCCTGCCAGTTGAGGTTGGTATTGGAGGAGACGTGCCCTCAGCCTGTCTGGATGCCCTTCAGGCAGGTCTAGTGATTCCAGGCTGGTGGAGGGCCCTTTAGTAACATAAAAACCGTAGAGATGGTCTGGGACATTCTGCTGAGGTCACAGGTGAACCTGTGGACCAATCACGGTGCCACTGTTTTGATTAGATCAGAGGCAACAGTGACTTACCAACAGTAGGAGCGATCTGGTTACTGGGTGAAGAGGGGCGATCGGGGTAGACCCACCCAGAGGTCCGCTAGGGTGTGCGCCTGGATGCACCCACAGGGGCAGCCACTCTGGGAACTTGTGAGCTGCTGGCACGGGAGCTGTGTCCTTCCACGAGGCAGGAGCTCCCCTTGTTCCCATGGGCAGTAGAGCGACTGAAGGCCAGCGAGAGCCCAAGGCCACACAGCTAACCTGTGGCCGTGCTGGGCCATGACCCCAAAGCAGCCGGCGCTGTCTCACCGCAAGGACTGGGGCCTACCACGGGGGCCACGTTCATGGTGACATGTGCCTGGCACCTGCCACTTGATGGATAAATCCCCAGCTGACTTCACAGTTCATCTCGGGTTGCCTCTCTCTTTCTCCCTTCCTGCCCCCATCCCTCAAGACAGACCCGGGACAGCCCTGGGCTCTCGGCAAGCCTCACCCTCCAAGCCCTTGGGTATTTATCAGGTTTCTGTGACCATCTTCTCTGCGAGACCAAGAGCCTCTTGGGCAGGACTTAGTCCCTAAGTGACTGTGCCCAGCACCACACATGGGGACAGGGGGTGGTCTAACCCTGGAAGAATAGGTAACGTCAGCCCGCTGTGCACATGCACACACACGCACGTGTGTGCTGACTTATCTGGACGTGCTGACACCCATGCACCTGGAAACACCTAGTTTGCTGGGGTGTCTTCTCCTGCTCTTTCCCTCTTCATCTCTGGGAGGCACCCCCACTCTGGGCTCCTCCACTCCCTCAGCCAGCTAAGCAGGTGTTATGTTTGACCTGGGCATCTTTGCTGGGATGGCCACCGTCCTGGCGGCAGCCTCCACCTCTTAGTGGAGCCCTGCATGTTCCCCGGGGAGGGGCAGGTGAGGGGTGGTCCCAGATTCCACATGGTTCAGTGAAGGGGCTGAGTCTCCCGGTATTCACGGACCCTGTGGAATTGGCCTTCTTGCTCAGTGGAAAGCTGCAGCCAGGAGGCCCGGTGGCCTGGGGCAGGCAGAGCAAGCCCTGCCCCCTCCCCTGGGGCTCTGGTGCTCTGCCTCAAGGCCGGCCTGCCCTCCCTTTCCCCGCACCTGGTCAGCACGGTGACTGCCAAGAGCAAAAAGCCCGGCAATGGGTGCCAGGGAAACGTCCCCACTCTCATCCCCTCCATTAATCACCAGCTTTCAGGGCACCAGGGCCCCTGTTTAAGACGCACCGGTGATTCCGACGTGAGCGCAGGCGCTCCCAACCTCCGCTGTTAATCTGCTCCCTCGGAGACAGGCTACCTCGGCCTGTTAATCACTTGCTGTAATTACAGCCCCAACTTTTGCACGGGGAATGTTAATTGATGCGTTGGGTGGAGGCGCTATGCACGCACGGCGTCCTTCTCCTGTGACCCCCAAATGCCAAGGTCATAGGATCTGGTGGGGCTAACAGTGCATAGAAATGAGCAGTGTGTCATGGTGGGGAGTGGGGGCGGGGAGGGTGGCTGGCTGCCAGCAGCGGCCGGGCTCCTCGCCCTTCCCAGCGTTCTGCCTGCTTGCCAGTCCGGACAGTGGGTAGGGGGAGGGCCACTGTGGAGAGCGAGGGCTGGGTCCTGGAGGGCCAGGGCTCCCCTCTCCGGCAGGGTTGGGAGCCAACCTTCCAAGAAGCCTGCCGACCCTCCTGGAGTATGGTCTTAGACGTCCTACTCACAGGGTGGGCTCAGTGACTTTTCTGAGGTACCTCGGTCCGTACCAGGCAATTCTGCTACTTCGTCCCCTGTGGGAAACTTGGCTGGCTGACCAGCAGGACTACTTCTGCCCGTTCCCTGAGCTGTGTGAGGCCATTCACAGCACCCTTTGGGGCCCGGAGGTAATCTTATGGCCTCCACTGCCATTTACTCTTGTCATGAAGTTTGTTTTTCTCCAATTATAAAAGGAATATATGCTTATTAGAAAATACTTGGCAATACCTCCTAATTTCAGGCTTTTGTGCCCAACAGTAGGATGGAAGGGACTCTGCTGACTGCTTAGTGCCGGCTCCATCCTAACACCTTGGAAACTGAGGCTCAGAAAGGGATGGAGCAGCCAGCCCAGAGTCCTTGGGTCTGTGGAAGCACAGGCTGGGACCCTGCTTCTGATCGGGACCTTCCCCACACTGCCTGGAGCTCCCAGTCCCCGGGCTCTATCCTTGGATGCTGGCTTGAGTGTTCCCCGAGGGGCTGGAGTGATGGACACAATGATGGAATGATTGCAGGCTTGGAGAAGAAGGTTGGGGAGGGTGTGGTTCCCTGGACTCCTGCTGATGGCGTGGCAGGGATGATCCCCTGCCAGGCCTCTTGGTGGTCCTGCTGCTGCTGCTAAGTCACTTCAGTCGTGTCCGACTCTGTGCGACCCCAGAGACGGCAGCCCACCAGGCTCCCCGTTCCTGGGATTCTCCAGGCAAGAACACTGGAGTGGGTTGCCATTTCCTTCTCCAATGCATGAAAGTGAAAAATGAAAGGGAAGTCACTCAGTCGTGTCCGGCCCTCAGCGACCCCATGGACTGCAGCCTTCCAGGCTCCTCCATCCATGGGATTTTCCAGGCAAGAGTACTGGAGTGGGGTGCATTGCCTTCTCCGCTTGGTGGTCCTAGATGCCCACAATGCCCTTGGGAACCCCAGGGTAGTTGGGGCAAGGAGCCAGGGCTGCAATGAACCCAAACATCCTCATAATCTGAGCATGGCCTCGTGAGGTCTCTAGGGGGAATGGGGCCAGGCGGGGAAAGTGGTGGGAAGGACAGGAGGGCCCTTCTCTTGCCATCTGAACAGTCTCATCTCCAGAGACTCTGTACATCCTGCTAAGGGTCACCCACAGGGAGATACAAGGTGATGAGTCCTGTCCCCCGGTCACCACCACACTGACACCAGGCTGTTCTTGTGCCCTGTCCCTGTGGGACCCCTTGCCCACAGAGGGAGACCCCTCTGTGGCTTCATGGCTGTGGTCGATTGGGCATCAGTGCTGGCCATTCAGGCCTCACCTAAGAGTCAGCTGAAGTGCTAAGAGTCACAGTACCTCCCTCCCTGGATTCTGGATGGTTGGTTGGAGAGGGCCCAGGCATCAGTGGCTTCCAGAACACTCCAGGTGCTTCTAAGGAGTAGGCAGGGCAGAGCACAGGGTCTGGATGGAGGTGTGATCCACGGGTGCTATGGAGTTTTGTGTCTGCGATGCTGAGGGAAAGTCAAGGACTTGGCTGTGCCTGGTGGGGAGGATGGGTGGGTAGAGAGGACAAGACTGGGCGGCCAGGGCAGGGGTGCCCGCTTCAACCCCAGTGGAGTCATTAAAACCCCAGTCAGCTTCGGCAGAGCCAGAGTAGGGAGGCCCTGAGCACCGCTGTGGGGTGACTGTGGGGAGGAGTGAGAGGGAGGAGGGAGCTGGGGAGAATGACGAGGGATCTGATGCCTGAGGGGCTGTGCAGGGCAGGGCGACTCACCCATGCCGAGAGACCTGCAGTGGAGAGGCAGCAGGGAGGTCTGGGTCCAGTGCCAGACACCCCCCAACCCAACAGGGGGCCCGAAGCCGGGAAAGGGTGTGACCAGCCGGCACCGCTGACTTGGTCCTGAGGTCCCCCATCCACCCCAGCTGGGTGATCACCCCACTGCGGGCCCCTTTGCCACCCCCATTCACTCTCATTATGGACCCCAAGGGTCAGGCTGTGGAGGCTCTTTCCAGCAAAAATGAATAAATAATAGATAAAATCTACCACCAACCAAGAAGGCTCCCAGGCTGCTGCAAGAATATTGTCCTGGGGGTTAATGATGTCTGCGCTCAGGACCAGTCTCCTCTGTTCTCCCCCATCTCGGATTCCACCAAAGGGTGCTGACTACTTCCTGGAGGTGGGGGGACGGGCGTCTTCTCTAACTTCTCAGGCAGCTGCTTGACAGCCCGAGCTGTCCCTGAGGCCAGTCCTCCCCAGGCTCAGTCCTTCACAGCTAGCCTCCTGGGATGACACGGCTCAAGACTTGTAGATCCTCTCCATCCTGGGGCCTCCACTGGGCAACACCTGGAATGGTCATCACCGGGGACGAGCCCTGTGCACCCCCTTCCTGGTCTACTTCTCTGTGACCTAATGCTTTCATCCTGCCAAGACTTGCCAGGCTGGCAGATGCCATCCCTGCATCGCTGCCACTCCCCAACCTGCAACACCCAGGACGGAGTCAGGGGCAGGTCTAGCCCAGGACCTCGCCACCCTCGACACAAGCCTTTCTCCCACCGTCCAGGATTCAGTCTTTGTTTACTGGGCCGAGGTGCTCTGTGGCTGGGGGCAGGGTTGCCAGAACATGGGGGTCCCCGCTCGGGAAGTCTGACAGCACTTGGACCCAAGGATGGGCCAGGACGTGGAGGTCACCCAAGCCAGCTTCCTGCCCAGCAGGCCCTTGCTTCCCAGTGCCCCATGACAGATGGCCACACGGCAGCTCCTCCAGTGTTCCCGTGACTTGTGATTTAGTGATCACGGGAGCCAAGTGACAGCTGAGAGTCCTCATCCCTTCTCCATGTCCTCAGAAGGGTCCTGCAGTCCAGCTGGGCAGGAAACCAGCATCCTCGGGTCCTGCCTGCTGCTCCTGACTGTCTTCCTGCCGCTTCCTCCCTCCTGCTCCCCCTCTCCTCTGGTGGGAGGCAGCTTCCACATGGAGACCTTGGGGTCACTCTTGGTCAGCAGGAACTCAGGGTCTCTATTTCCTTATGTTCATTTGGGTTCCTCTTCTCCCCCCTCAATGCCTGCTTTCTCTGCTTATCTTCATTCATAGCCTGTGAACTTCACCTAGTCAGCTGTAAGCATTCATGTGTTGGGTTTGGATGGGAGTGGGAGATGGGGGCACCCCGGGGCCTGAGTCCACCCTTGGCTGCTTCCCAATGGTGTGACCTTGGCCGGGAGGTACTCCCAGCCTTGGTTTTCTCCACTGTCAGCTGGGGGCAATGGCAGAAGCTTTTGGTTGTGTGGATTCCATGAAATGTTCAGGAAAGCATCCAACACCTCTCTTAAAGGATGGCAGTGATACAGATCAGTTTCATTGTAAAATGCTCATCATAAACCCTCCAGGCTGACCGAGCAATCCCACACTGCCCCATTTGGCCACCTCCTAGGGTTCACGTCATCCCGGATGCTTCCAGGCTGACCTGCCTTTCCTAACTGTGCCTCCCTGGCATTCTGACAGTGCCCATGTCTCTGTTTGGGGGCTCCCAAGAGCAGACCCTGAGATAAGTGGTCAGGGGCATGCAGTGATGGAGAGGAAGGGGAGGGGGACAGGAAGAGAGGCAGCCCACCATCTTCAGGGCAGCTGGAGCCTTTCTCACTGGGGCTCTGGGGACCAGTGAGGAAATGCCCCCCAGGGCTCTCCCATCATGGGGAGGGGTGGAATATGTGTGCACCCATCTGTGCCATTCCTTCTTGAGGCTGCTCAGGGGGCATAATGCCTGGACCTCAGGACTTCAGGCCCTGGCAGATGGAGAGAGCCTCAGGCAGAGGCTGGCAGTTCTTTGTGGGGCTGGACGGGATGTAGCTGTGTCCTCTTCACAAAGTGTGGGTCTCAGCCTGGGGCCGAGGGTGGAGACCCCCTTCCTTGGAGTCTCTTCTAGCTCCGACCTAAGAGTGATGCCGGAACCTCACATTGCTGACCTCATGTTTCTAGAGCTCGCTTTACCTCTCGCTCGTCAATCCCCCTTTATCTCTGTTCCCTGTGATAGTTAATACTTCTTTATATGAAGCATCTCCAGTAATTTTGAGGCAAAATGAGTGTGTGGTTTTGCCTCCTGATTGGACTCTGATAAAGAACTGGTACTGGGGGTGGTCCTCAGAATGGAAGGGCTGGGCACTGATTTGTCAAGGGTGGCAGGACATGGCAGGGCCCGGGCAGCGTCTTCTGCAGACCCTCACCTGAGGTGGCGATGGTGACGATGCTGATGGCTGAAGATACAGAGCGCTTTGGTGGCTCCCCACTCAGATGGCTTTGGGGTGACCCTCCCCATGGAGTGGTGGGCCTCTCTGCCCGCCTTGGCCTCAGAGACGGAGCTGTGGGGATGCTCAGCAGTAGCTGCCCCCTGGGAGCCCTTCACCTTGCTGGACATCGGCCTTCACTAGCCTAAGTTGGCACCTCTCCAAGAACGGTTTCCTGTGGCCGGTGGCCAGCTTTGTCACCAAGGAATGAATCTATCTAATCTACTCAAATCTAATCTAATCCCCACATGCATATGCTATTGACATATGGTTTTGATGTCATATGGTATGTGTGGCTGGCTGAAAGATACCCATGGGGCAATCCAGGAATCCGTGAATTTCACTTTGTATGACAAAACCTGACTGTGCAGGGGTGATTAAGTTAAGGACCCTGGGATAGAGAGATTATTCTCCATAATCCAGGTGGGCCCCAAATGCAATCCCGGTTGTCCTTAAAAGAGTGGGGGAAGGGGAGATCTGACACAAACAGAAGAGAACGGCTGTGACAAGAGGCGGAGACTGGAGGGATGCGGCAACAAGCCAAGGAGCCCTGGGGCCACCGAGAAGCCTGAGAAGGCAGGCCATGGGTTCCTCCCTGGGGCCCCTGTGGGAGCGCAGCCCCACCACACCTTGATTTCAGCCCCGTGATACTGCCTTCAGACTTCTGGCCTGCTCTGTGAGAGGCAAGACTTCGGTCGTTTTTTGCCACCCAGTTTGTAGTCACTTGCTGCTGCTGCTGCTACTGCTAAGTCGCTTCAGTCGTGTCCGACTCTGTGCGACCCCAGAGACGGCAGCCCACCAGGCTCCCCCGTCCCTGGGATTCTCCAGGCAAGAACACTGGAGTGGGTTGCCATTTCCTTCTCCAATGCATGAAAGTGAAAAGTGAAAGTGAAGTTGTTCAGTCGTGTCCGACTCCTAGCGACCCCATGGACTGCAGCCCACCAGGCTCCTCCGCCCATGGGATTTTCCAGGCAAGAGTACTGGAGTGGGTTGTCACTTAGGGCAGCAGAAACTCCCATGGTGTCATAACAAAACGCACTGCAGGGGTCGCTAGTGAGCTGCACTAAATGTGAGGGAGTCTGCTCCTGTGGCTGTCCTCTGACTGGGCAAGGGAGAAGCCTTGACTTTTAAACATGCTGTGACTGTTATGGATATCTTCCTCTGGTTTCTTCCTCTGCCATGTTCTGACTAGGGACATGTTCTGGTGCCATGAAAGCTTTAGTGACTGGGCACTTAGACGCACAGGCAGCCCCTGATGGCCCTGGTGACCTCACCCAAGCCCCAGTCCCAGGAGCTCTATCGGGAGAGGGCATTAAGGAGCTCAAGATGGGGGGGTCCAGGCACCCCCATAGGTGTCTTGTCTGAAATCACTAAGGTGGTGGGCATGAAGGGTCAAGGTGAGCACAGGGCTTTGCTGGATTCTATCTCTGGATGAAGGGTTTTGTGCCCTGACCTGACCCAGGAGCCACTGTCGATCCCACAGGGCCAGTGCCTTCCTTAAGAGAGCTTACATTCTGACAGCCGGCCATGGAGGAGTCTGTGGGAGCAGGCAGAGGACAGTCCTTCCCACTGGGCAGCTCCCAGGACCGGGCGACCCTACTTCCTCTCACTGGATTTTCCTGGTGGATCCCTGCAAAGATATTTGTTTTAAAACTGGAAAATGTGGCAACTAGAAAATTTAAGCTTACTCAGGAGACTCACACACTCTTTCTGTTGGACCAGACAGCTCCAGAAGTTGGCAGAGGCTCTCACTGCCCTCTGCCCACTTTTAAGTGAAGGGACACTAGTTTGTTTGTTCCTTATCAGAAGGGACTTTCAAGAAATCGTTCCAGGAGAGGTTGGCAGAGGTGGCGGTGGCAGTGTCTCCTGTCCTGAGGCCTGCCTGGATCCAGTGGTCGGGGAGTCAGGAGGCCTGGCCTCCCACCCTCCACAGCCTGTGTTCCCCGCTCAGGAGCACAGGCAGTCTAGGGAAGATGGAACAGGCAGCCCAGGGAAGAGAAGTGCATGTTTGCAGTTCAGAGACAGAATGTGAGCCCTTTGGGCAGCAGAGGCCCCACTGCCCAAATGGGTGTTGATCTTGAGGCTGGAAGTGTGAGACAGAATGTTCATAAAAGACTACTTTCCGAGCGTCACTTTGCATTTCTATAGTAGTCATTAAATTTTTTTGTGTGGTAAGATGTACAAAAATGTTACCTTTATAACCATGTCTTAGGGTCCAGGTCTGTGACATTAAAGACATTCACATTGCTATGCAGTCATCACCATCATCATCTCCGGAACTTCTTCATCTTCCCTAAATAAACGCTCTCCCCATCAAATGCTAACTCCCCACATCCCCACCTTCTGCCCCTGGCCACCACCGTCCCACTCTCTGTCTCTATGGATTTGCCTGTTCTAGGTACCTTGTGTAAATGGAATCAGACAGTATTTGTCCTTCTGTGACTGGCTTATTCACTCAGCATATTGTCCTCAAGATTCAGCCATGTTGCAGCAGGTGCCAGAATAGAGTTTAATTTGTTTTTTTTTTTTAAGATTTACCTATTTTTAGCTGTGCCGGGTCTTCATCTCTGCGTGCTTCTTCTAGTTGCAGTGGGTGGAGGCTCCTCTTTGTGCACGGGCTTCCCACTGCAGTGGCTTCGCTTGCTGTGGAGCACGGGCTGTAGCTGCACGGGCTTCAGTAGTTGTGGCCCGTGGGCTTAGTAGCTGCGGGTCCGCGGCTCTAGAGCACTGGCTCAGTAGTTGTGGTACATGGGCTTAGCTGCTCCTCCGCATGCAGGATCTTCCTGGACCAGGGATTGAACCTGTGTCCTCTGGGTTGGCAGATAGATTCTTAACCATTAGAGGACCAGGGAAAGTCCAGAAAAGAATTCAATTTCTAAAAGCCTTTTCATGTAACCAGTCTCACTCCATTCTAGCCATCCTGTACATGGGTTATATTACCCCATTTTGCAGATGAAGGTACCAAGGCTCACCATGGAGGCTCACTGAGACATGCCTGGAGGTCACATGGCCAGTGAACAGGAGCAATGACATATTTTTTCTGACCTTCCCCTGGGCTCTGCCCATTTCTCATTGGCCAGGTGACACTGATGGGCCCACAATTTTTCCAATATATGCCACCCACCCTTTTAATAACAACTGTCACATAAGTAGAAAATCAAATCAATTCTGGAAGAAAACCTTATCACTCTTGGTGTCTCCTCTTGTTTCCCTCTCCCCTTCTCTTGAGATGAGGCAGGGTGGTTTCTAAGAATATCTCCAAGTGATGGGACAGGTCAGTTTATAAATACTGTGTAACCTGAGATGATGGGTCCAATTTGAAGCCTGTTGACAGTGAGGCTTTGAAGGATGGGCTCCAGGCAGGGTGTGTGCACGCTCATGGAATGCAAATCAATAATTTATGAGGAGAAGGGCATGTTATGCAAATTCAAGGTATTGGCATTGTGTCTGCAACAGATAAATGCTAGGAATCCATAGAGGGAGGGGCTGAGCTGAAGCGAATCCTCAGCCCCTGGGCTCTCACGGGTTCAAACTTGTGACTGTGGATGGTGATGACCAGGAGAGGTCAGCATGGAAGGGGACTCTGAAGCAAGAGAAACCTGTCCCCTGGGCTCTAGTTTCCAGAAGTCCTTGGACGTCCCCATTCCATGGTAGCCGGGAGGTTTCCTGAGTGCTTCAGATACCTGGTTTCTGTGGCCAAAGAGTCTTCTGGTGTCAGAGAACTGAAGGTCTGGAAGCCCCAGACCTTCCACCTTTAGGTGGAGGCATCGCTGGGTGGCCAGAGCCACCCACTCACCTGGCTAATCTGTCTTCCGAGAAACTGGCATGGGCAGAGGTATATTGCTTAACCAACCTCATTACTCTTGTGCATTTAGCGGCTCAGGGGAAGATAATACCTTTCAGGTTTGACCCAATTTTAGTTTTTGTTGTCATAACCATGGAAAATCGACCTTTGGCCCCTCAGCAGCGGGCCTGAATGGGAAGTGATTTACGGCAAGCACGCCAGGCAGAATCCCTAATGCACTTGCAGGAGAGAGCCACACACCCTCCGTCGCAGCCCTAATCTCTGCTGAGCAGCAATTTCCACGACAAATTCTCATTCTTCCCTGCCACCTGAGCACCCAGCTCCCTGGAGATTCTGAAAATTGAATTACCTCAATTTCAAAGTAGACAGATAGATGGACAGACAGACAGACAGACAGACAGACAAATCTCTTTACTCAGTGTCTGCATTTCCAGGCCATGGACAAGCTTGCTGAACTCTCAATAGTCATTTCTCTGCCTATGCTGTGAGCTGCAGTGTCACTTCCTGTTTCCGATGAGGTAGCAGGCATTGTAGGCCAGGAATTGAGGCTTCATGTGATCTGTTTGTAGAAGTCTTTCCTTTTCTGACTTTGTAGAAGAGACACAATTAGAAGATATATAGTATCTTTGATGGGCTTCCCAGGTGGCACTAGTGGTAAAGAACCCGCCTGCCAATGCAGGAGACATAAGAGATTTGGGTTTGATCTCTGGGTTGGGAAGATCCCCTGGAGGAGGGCATGGCAACCCACTCTAGTATCCTTGCCTGGGGAATACCCATGGACAGAGGAGTCTGGTGGGCGATGGTCCATAGGGTTGCAAAGAGTCAGACACAACTGAAGTGACTTAGCCCGCATGCAATGTCTTTGATACAGAGACAGCAGAATGGGATAGAGAAGTCAAAGGAGAGTAGGTGTATTGGTTAGCTACTGCTGTATAACAAACTACTTTCAAGGTCAGTTGCTTAAAACAAGAATCATTTCTTTTCATTGCTTTCAAGTCTCTGGGTCAGTTGGGGGGTCAACTGATCTTGGTTGGGCTCCCTTTGGGACTGAAGATGGACTCAGTGGCTCTGCTGCAGGCTGGGTCAAGCTGGAGCAGCCCTGCTTCATGTATCTTTCATCCCCATCCTGGGACCAGGGGCCCAATCATGGCAATAGCAGAGGCACCAGAGAACAGCAGAAACAATCAAGGCTTCTTCTGGCCTAGCCTTGGAAATGGTTCACCATCTCTTCTTCCTCCTTCTGTTGGCCAAACAACTCCCAAGTTGAGCCCAGATTCACACAAGGTGTAAAAAGAGAATCTACCTTTTTAGAAGAAGGGAATGGCAACCCATTTCAGTATTCTTGCCTGGAAAATTCCATGGACAGAGGAACCTGGTGGGCTACAGCCCATGGGATCGCAAAGAGCCAGGACTGAATAACTAACGCACACTAACACACAGCTTTTCAGCAGGAAAAACTGCAAAGTCACATGATTTATTTAGGGCTTACCATATTGAAAAAGACCCTGTTGCTGGCAAAGACTGAGGGCAGGAGTAGAAGGGGGTGACAGAGGATGAGATGATTGGATGGCATCATTGACTCGATGAACATGAGTTTGAGCAAACTCCAAAAGATAGTGAAGGATAGGGAAGCCTGGTGTACTGCAGTCCATGGGGTCGCCAAGAGTTGAACACGACAGAGCAATTGAGCACAACAACGACAACGGACTAGTCACTAAATGAAGTGTTCTGTATACATGGTCTTGTTTATTCTTTATAGTAGCCCCAAAAGAGAATTATTATCACCCAATTTATAGGTGAGCAAATTGAGGTTGGCAAAGGTTAGTGACAGGGGAGCCAGGATTTCGATCCAAGTTTATCTGACTCCCAAGGTCAGACTCTTAGGTACTATGCCTTTCAGTCTTGTAGCACTGCCCTCTAGTTCCTGGCCCTGTTCTAGGCCTTCTCTTCCCCTCACTGGGGTTACTTTGTAAATGGATGGATTAATGGATGAGTGGGTGGTCAGGTTGATGGACAGACGGATGGATGGATGCAAGCAGGCAGATAGTTCAGTAGACAAATGGAATTGATATTTCAAGGGACCTTAGCCTCTTTTTTTTTTAAATTTATTGAAGTGTAGTTCATTTACAGTGTTGTGTAAATTTCTACTATATAGCAAAGTAACTCAAGCATATATACATTCTTTTTCATTTATAGTTTGTGATAGGATGTTGATTATAGTTCCCTGTGCTATATAGTAAGATCTTGTTTATCCATCCTATATAATATCAACAGTTTGCATTTGCTAACCCCAAACTACCAATCCTTCCTTCCCCCACCCCACCTTCCACCTTGACAACCATAGGTTTGTGAGTCCGTTTCCGTTTGGAAAGTGAAAGTGAAGTCGCTCAGTCGTGTCTGACTCTTTGCCACCCCATGGACTGTAGCCTACGAGGTTCCTCCATCCATGGAATTTTCCAGGCAAGAATACTGGAGTGGGTTGCCATTTCCTTCTCCAGGGGATCTTTCCAACCCAGGTTTCGAACCCAGGTCTCCCGCATTGCAAGCAGACGCTTTTACCATCTGAGCCACCAGGGAAACTCTTCTGTTTTGTATATGCTCATTTGAGTTGTATTTCAGATTCCTCATATAAATGGAATTATATGGTATTTGTTTTTCTGACTTCACTTAGTATGATAATGTCTAGGTCCACCCATGTTGCTACAAATGGCATTATTTTGTTATTGTTTATGGCTGAGTATATATACATATTTATACATATGGACCACCTTCATCCATTCACCTGTTGATGGACATTTAGCTTGTTTCCATGTCTTGTCTATTGTAAATAGTGCTGCTATGAATATAGAGGTGCATGTATCTTTTCAAATTTTAGTTATGTCTGTGTACATACCCAGGAGTGGGATGGATGGATCGTTTGGCAACTCTACTTTTAGTGAGTGAGTGAAGTCGCTTAGTTGTGTCCAACTCTTTGCGACCCTATGGACTGTAGCCTACCAGGCTCCTCTGTCCATGGGATTCTCCAGGCAAGAATATTGGAGTGGGTTGCCATTTCCTTCTCCAGGAGATCTTCCCGATCCAGGGATCAA
The DNA here is from genome assembly GCF_014754425.2 of Oryx dammah. NCBI lineage: Eukaryota > Metazoa > Chordata > Mammalia > Artiodactyla > Bovidae > Oryx > Oryx dammah. Next base: position 10,131,040 of record NW_024070192.1, on the reverse strand, counting down.
ACCCAGGTCTCCTGCATTGGAGGCAGAAGCTTTAACCTCTGAGCCACCAGGGAAGCAAAGAGGGATCCTCTTTCTCCACACCCTCTCCAGAGTTTATTACTTGCAGGGACCTTAGCCTCTTTCTGATGTGTAATCCTAGTTTCACCAAGCCAGACTGCCTCTGAAGAGGTCTTCCTTTCCTCATGAGCTAATACTCATCTCTCGGTAGTAAGAATGCTGCCTTGAAGGAGCTCCGAAGGAAAGGGAGGTCCTAGGAAAGCAGCTGTCATAGCCGGGATCACTCAGGGAGGGCAGTCTGAAGGCCACTGCAGAGTCCTGGTCTACCTGGGCTTGCGCAGAGAGGCCTCCTCCCTGCCAGACCTTGGTCTAGGTTTCACACCCAGAAGGTAGGGCAGGAGGTGGGCAGGATAGCCTCTGGCCAAGGAAGCAAGTGGGGGGAGAAGAAGCACGTTGCGGTGGCCCTTGCTTCTCCAGCCAGCATCTCTTCTGTCCTCATCTGCTCCTAAGCACCAATAGCTGTTCTGACTGTGACCCTCCGAGCCCTGAAGCTGAAGCACGTTGGCTTCACCAGGGAAGCCTGGCTGAGACCAGGGCCTTGTGGCGGCCGGTGGGAAGCGGTGTGGGGGAGCTCTGCAGTCCTGCAGCCACCTCTCTTGACTTGAGGACTGGGTGTTTGCCCGGTGGTGATGGGGTGGCCACTGTACTCCAGAGGGGAAGGGGGCAGCTGTGGGTGCGGGGTGCAGTGCACCTCTTCATACCACCAGCCCCGGGCGTGGTGTGTCCGTCCCCATCTGGCGCTCACCAGAGGAGGCCAGGTGTAGATTCTGGCTCCTGCTGCAGGTGTGCAAGGCAGCCAGGGTGGGGTCTGGGCGAGGACACTTCCTATGTGGTCACGTTCTCTGCTTTCTTCTTACTGTTAGGGAGCTGATGCTGAGGCTTTGGGCGACGGCGTGCTGATGGCTGTGGCCCTCCTGCCGCTGCTGCTGGAAGCCCCCAGGGGCAAGTCTCTTTGCCCCGAACACGGAACACTGGCAGTATCATTACACTGATCATTGCTTCTTCCCAGACGTATTGATCTGACTCCTGTCGCTGACTCTGGCAAGTCGAAAGTCTCTGAAGCCTTAGGGACCTGAGAGAGCGGCTGTGACTCAGGGTCTATTGTCAGTCCAGGAGGTGACAAATTTTTTAATTTAAAAACTGAGTACAACTTGGTACTCTGTGACAACCTAGAGGGGTGGGATGGAGGTTCAAGAGGGAGGAGACATGGCTATACTTATGGCTGATGACGTTGTCAATGTATGGCAAAACCAATACAGAATTGTAAAGTAAAATAAAAAATAAATTTAAAAAAAAGTAAAAATAAATGAAAAAAAAACAGAGTAATTTGCATACTCTGAAATGTATGCATGTATGCATGTGTACGTGTGTGTGCGCTTGGTCGTATCAGACTCTTTGCAACCCTTTGGACTGGAGCCTGCTAGGCTTCTCTGTCCGTGGGATTTTTCAGACAAGAATACTGGAGTGGAAGTCCCCCAAATGTATAGGTCTTAATATAGACCAAGCAGTTTTGACAAATGTATGCATCTGTGTAACTATTACCTAGTTTGAGATATAGAACTTCCCCATCTTTCGAGAAAGTTCCTTGATTCGGCATGAGGCGCTAGAGTGCCTGGCTGGGGTGATGGGATGCAGGCAGGAGAACCTCGGACTTAGTTCCAGCCTAGGCAGGACTCCTAGGATGATGGCCTCAGCCAATGCAGGCCTGTGAGACCCCAGCTCCTTTGGGCTAATGTGACTGGCCGAGAGTGGGCAGCAAAGGAACAGACAGACAGGAGAAGGGGCCTCGGCCGGAAAGAACCAGGCAAGGTCATCGGCTCATTCTCGCCTCCATACAGTCTCACTCATCATCCGAGAAGATGTCCGTGTCCTTTGTGGCAGGCACTCCTGTGAGGGGCAGACAGGCAATTGGCATTCAAGTGATGCTCTTGTAAACACCTGAGACAGTATAGAGGAGGCTCAGAGGTGGGCATCACTATGCCAACTATCCCACAGCAGGGCCCCCGGGGAATTCTTGGAATGTTTGTGCAAAGGACATGTGGTTACAGTAGCTAGGTGAGATAGGTATATATATATATATATATATTTTTTTTTTTTTTTTAAGCACTTTACCGTTTTAAGTTTTATTTCCTGATGCTCAGGCTTGAACTGCATTCCCTGTGCCCAGGGAGAGAGGTGTGGCCCAACAGGGGGAACATTTAAAAAACCTTCCAGGAGACACAGTCAGGCTCCAGAAAACCCCCAGACCTGGGAAAGCACAACAGAATGGAGGACTCAGGGCCGGGTCTGGCGCTTGAAGGACCCCAGGGAGAGGAAACAGTCATTTCGGTTCCTGCACTGCAAAGGCAAAGACTGAGTCCTCACTCAGGCCCACTGGCTTTTATGACCCAAAGGCCACTGCACCCCCAAAGTCCTTAGCACCCCTCCCATCAGCACCTCAAAATGCTGGTCCATGCAGGCATCAAAGTGTCCTCGGGAGGGAGCCCTGGGAGTCCCCATTCTGCCCTCTCCATTTCTCTCCACTTTGCAAGATTTAGAATCCTGTTAAGGTCTTGGTCCCCTCCATTGGTGATGTAAAGCCAGTCTGGCGAAAACGTCAGCTGTTCAGCATCGAAATCCTATTACCAAATGCTGTGCTTCCACCCAACGGATGCGGGGCAGCGCTAAGAGAAGTGAGAAGGAATCTGATCCAGTGCTTTGCTGTCTGCTCGGCCTACCTGGGAGGGGCTGGAGCAACTGCAGATGAGTCTCATCCTCACCCCCCAACCTCGGCCCCCCCACCCCAGACAGCTCCTTCGACCCTACCTGCCGAGCCCTCCCCACCTCCCTCCACCTAGTTCCCACCTCTGCGCCCCTCCCCCACACCTCCCCTCTGACCTGCCAGCCCCCCTCCTCCCGCCCCTCCCTCAGTCCCTTCGCTCCATCCCCCCTCCCCCACCCCCTCCCTCAGGTCTGTACCCTCTGCGACTGCACCCATGTGGCTGCAGCCCTGTCCCTACCCAGTGCACCCCATCTCCAGGTGTCTCAGGCCCCGTGTCTCTCCCACACCTCCCTGCGCCCTGCGCCCATCGCCCCACCCTGTACGCTCTCCCCTTTCCACATCTCCACTCCCCATGCTGCCACTACACCTCCCTTTGCCCCCCCGTGTTCCCCAGCTCCTTCACTCCTGAAGCCCAGGGATTCCTTCCTGGAGGGTGTTTCTGGCCCCTCCCATCAGGCCCTCTGGAAAGCTTGGCCAGGGTCTCGCTATGCCAGCAGCAAGAAGCCAAACCTGATCAGTGCTGGGGTAACTCCCCTGTCCCCATCCCTGCCCAGTAGGGCATCCTGGAGGCAGTGTCCCTGGCCTGCAGGAGGGCAGAAGAAAGAAGACAGGTGTGAATAGGTGGCTTTGATCTTTTCCTGGGGGTGGGCTTTGGATAATGCCCAGGAAGCAGAGTGAGGCTTAACCGTGGGGAGTGCGCTGCTCTTCACCCCGGGCCCAAATCGCAGAGTCTGCTTTGTGAACAGATGTAGCCTGAAGATGGGGCTTACTTGGTCTGCTCCAGACTCCCCCCACACCTGCCCATATTCCTAGTTCTGGTGAAAATCGCTGACCTCCAGCTCTGTGATAGCAAGGTAGGTTCTCTCCAAGTGTGTCTGTCAGAGGGATTGACTTTCTGATATATGCCACTGGCCAAAGGACTTGGCCAGTGAGCCAAGGCAGGTTTGAGCTAATTCTTCAGTGGGCCTTTCGGGGCCTTCAGCCCCCAGCTGTCCTGTCTCTCCTGCCACCTGCCCTGCGTTCAGGCCTCCTCGGTTGGCTGGTGAGGCTCCCCTACCTGACCTCCTTCCTGCATTTCTGGTCCACTCTTTGTGCTCGGCTCTGCTGTTACTTCCTTCTGAAAGCTGGTCACTCCCTGACCCTTCCTGTGTGAGAGCTCTGTGCACCCCTTCTGTAGCATCCATCAGAGGGTATGGCAATTTCCTGTTTAAGTCATGGCAGTGCACACCCATGCTCTCACCCAGGCTTCAGTGTTTTGCAGGAGGAGGGCAAAAGGTGGTGTTATCACCACCTGTATGGTGGGAGTGGCCCCTTGTGGGTGAGCTGGTGAAGGGAGGAGAGGTTATGCAATTTGCCCAGAATCCCCCAGGTGGAGGTGGCAAGGTGGGGGACACACCCTCCCAGCCTCACCCCTTAGACACCCCTGTCTGCCCACTTCCCCGCCACTTCCCTGCTAGACTATGAACTGCCGAGGGGCCATGCAGGAGGTACCCTTGGTTCCCACCGCCTAGTTCGATGTGGCACAGGCTCTCCAAGTTTGGTGCATACCTGGAGGAAGTATGGTGGCCACTTGGACTTCCTCCAGCCTCTTCCCCAAGAGTCCATCGAGTTACTTTCAGAGTCTTCTCTCTTTCCTCACCTCCTCCCTCCCAATCCAACTGTGTTTTTCTTCACAGCCAAGGGGCCCTACCCCTATAACGGTGTGTGGTGAAGTGGAGGGGAGAAGGCGGGAGGGATGGTTTGTCTACCAGTTATCTGGGGCCACTAGGTGAGAATCAGAGTTTTGATCTTTCCATTCACTTGTTCATTCATGTGACTTTTCATGCAAATATCAAGAACCTAGTATATGTCATGGAGAAGGAAATGGGAACCCACTCCAGTATTCTTGCGTAGAGAATCCTGTGGACAGAGGAGCCTGGTGGTCTGCCGACCGTAGGGTCACACAGAGTCGGATACGACTGAAGCAACTTACCATGCATGCATGCATTGGAGAAGGAAATGGCCACCCAGTCCAGTGTTCTTGCCTGGAGAGTCCCAGGGACAGAGGAGTCTGGTGGCTGCCGTCTAAGGGGTCGCACAGAGTCGGACACGACTGAAGCAACGCAGCAGCAGCAGCAGCAGCAGCAGCAGCTGTATATGTCAGGTGTTGAGTTTACAGTGGTGAACAAAACAGATATTTCCAAGCTCTCGCAGGCTATGATTAAGTAAAGAGATAAATCAAAATATGATTTGTTTGTAACAAGTGCCAAGAGAGACTGACCACAGAGTTGGGGACTACGCTAGCCTGAGGTGCCGGGGAAACCTCACATTAGAGATGTGACTGCCACCTGAGGACGAGAGACGGGATGCAGGCAGCAGTCTCACAAGGAAGCAGTGAGTGAGAAGCTCTCAGCTGGGGACGGTGGGGGACAGCTGGGCCCCTTAGAACTCCGATCTTGCTGGACCTCTTTGAAGACTCTGTTGCCTTCCTTCTGAGAACGCCCCTGCCTTGGGCTTTTGTGGTATTTTGCAGTCTCATCTTCCTTCTCTTGGGGGCCTGTCCTTGCTCCCCCTTTCTCTCCCACAAACTCCTGGGGTGTCTCAGGTATTCCTTCTCATCTCCTGTTCTGTACTCCCATCTTCTCATTGGTGTTCTTATCCACGCCCATGTCTTCAGCCACCATTTGTATTTTGGAAATTCCTGGGTGATTTACCTATTGCTCTGTAATGGATTACACTAAAGTGTAGTGACTTCCAACAACAATCACTTATTAGCTCATAGTTTCTGGGATTCAGGAATCTGGGGGTGGCTGAGCTGAGTACTTGTAACTCCGAGTCTTTTGAGAGGTTGCAGTCAGCATGCTGGCTGCTGACAGGAGGCCTCACTCACTATGGCCTTTGAGTGTCCTCATGCCACGGTGGCCAGCTTCCCCGAGTGAGTATGACCTGACCTCAGAATCGATCCACGGTCACTTCAGCCATGTTCTCGTGGTTACCCAGACCAGCCCTCATCTGATGTGAGCAGGGGCTACATAAGAGGATTGGAGGTGAGAATTATAGGGGCCACATTGGAGGTGGGTTGCCACAATCTCTAAAGCAGACAAGACTGTTTCCTAAGTCTTAGATCCTAGCACCCAACCATGTACCAAATATCACCCCACCCCCGACATACCAGGGGCTCTTTGAACACATGTCCAACTCCACAAGCCTGGAAAAATTGTATTATGCAATTGTTAACATATGCAAAAGTGTAAAAGGTAGGTTATAAACTATCAAGCCAGCTGAAGCCTCCTCGATGTAACCTTGCCTAAGTCCTGTCTATCATACCAACTTCATTCTGCTCTTTCCTAAATCTTAGTTTCTCACTTGATTCCTGGTGACAGCCTCCTGATTGAGATTCCTGCCTTGGTTTTTACTCCCTCCATCCTGTCCACTTTGGCACGAGAGCAAGCATCTGTAAGGCACACATCTGCCTCGTTTCCTGCCTGAAATTCTTCAAGAGATCTCTTAAAGTCCTTGGTGTGACGTTCAAGGTGCTTCATGACCTGATTCTTGACTTGCTGGCCAGTGCCGTCCTCAGCGCCTCCAGTCCCACGCCTCCTGCCCCATTATCTGCATCCCTGGAGGACATCTTGCCTGCTCCTCCTTGCTTGGCTCTGCACCTGCCGTCTCCGCCTCCCCTCTCCTTGAGTCTCTCACTCACTCCAAGGTTGGCACCTCCTCTGGGAGCAAGAACACTGTCTCAGGATGAAGGAGGAGCCTCTGCCCTGGGTTCCACACATCCTCTGCCCATCCCTCTCAGTGGCACTTCACGCCTTCATTCCATCACTCGAACGCACTCATTTAACACCTGCCACATGTCAGGCACTGTTCTAGGTGCCAGGAACATGGCACTGAGCAAAACGAAGGTCTGCTCTCTGGAGCTTGCCATCTGTGTGAGCCCTTCGCCCACTTCGGCCCAGAGTTTTGCTTTATTGTCAACTCGCCCTCTGCAAGTCCCTTGGGGGCAGATCAGGGTGGCATCTCTGACCTGTGTTCCTAGCATCTAGAAGGGACTTGATGGACATTCAGCGCAGGAATGGTGCTTTCTAGAAGGGCCAGAATGTGGGAACTAGATGACCTGAAGTCTCCTGAGTCTAGAACAGACCTAGTTAACCATTCCAGGGTCTCGGTCATCAGTTCCTAGACACGGCATCCCTGGTTTGGTGAGGGAAGCAGAGAAGTGGGCAGCAGAGACTGAGAAGGCTTGGATCATGCCCATGGCAAGACCAGCTCATCGAGAGTTGCTTGGGCTTACGCATGACTCCCTGGTGTCCCCACCACTGCCCAAGATTCAGCTATTAATTACCCACCTGCCAGCCTTTCAGCCAGCTTTGCAGACCACTTGGGTCTAACACCATGGCCCACCTTGCTGGCGTGTGTCCAGCACTCCATGAGAAAGAAGGCACCAGCCACCTTCAAGGCCCCCAGGGAGCCAGCAGTAGCTAGACTGGAGTTCTCCTGTGTTTTGGGAACATTTCGGGGTCGGGGCCTGGAGTCCCTTGGCCACTGGTCCCAGCCTCACGTCAGCGGTTCTGAGCCCCCAGCTTGAGCCTGGCTGTCAGTCGGGTCACAGTTGCCAGCCGCTCCTCCAGAAATTGCTTTCCTCGACCTTGGGGAAAATTGCTTCCCAAATGACACCCCTCCATTTCACAAGCCTTAAACACAGCACCGGGGACACATAAATTACACGAGGCCCTTCCCATTCCTGTCGGCTACATTGAATAATGTAGCATTTCAACAATACCTAAAGGTACACTATTATTAAAACACACTGGTATTAAAAAAAGAAGAAGCAACAGCAGCGGAGCTACATTAAAATTGTCACAGACTCCCACTAGATGCCAGAATCATAAAACCCAAATTATTTTTGCCAGAGAAAGGATTCATAAGGCATGAGGGGAGTTAGGAACTGAGCTGGTTTCACACGAGTGGTTTAAAAATGGGAGGAGGAGATTCATTTATTCAGAATATTACATATCCTCTGTAATCTTTACAACTCAAATGTGATGCTTCATGTTCTTCTCCTGGTTAAAGAAATAGCAAGTTTGGCTTTCTTAGCTTGAGTCTCATTTCAAGCTCTGGTTTTGGTTATTAGCTCATGTTTTGGGGGAAGAAGAATGAGGAGGAATAGGTGTGATGAGAAATTGAGGGGAATGCCGTCAGCATCCCTGAGAGATGCCTAGACAGAGACGGAAGAGAGAAGATGGGAGAAAGGACCTGGCTCACAGGGAGAAGCGGGTTTCAGAGAAAAATAAGGAAGGAAAACAGTGCCTTGCAGGCAAGTGAATGAGGACTCCGCAGTTTAACAAATGGGTATAGTTAGCAGGGGGTGCTTCCCAGGGGGCACTAGAGGTAAAGAACCCACCTGCCAATGTAGGAGACATAAGAAACACGGGTTTGATCCCTGGGTTGGAAAGGCCCCCCCTGGAGGAAAGCATGGCAACCTGCTCCAGTATTCTTGCGTGGAGAATCCCATGGACAAAGGAGCCTGGTCCATAGGGTCACAAAGAGTCAGACACAACTGAAGCAACTTAGCATGTTTGCATTCATAGTTAGCAGGGGGCTTCCCTAGTACCTCAGCAGTAAAGAACCTGCCTTCCAGGAGACACAGGTTTGATCCCCTAGTCAGGAATATCCCCTGAAAAATGAAATGGCAACCCACTCCAGTATTCTTGCCTAGGAAATCCCATGGACAAGGGTGCCTGGCAGGCTACAGTCCATGGGGTCGCAAAAGAGTCAGACACGACTTAGTGACTAAAACAGCAACAAGCAATAGTTAGCAGGACAAGCAGCCCTGTTTGGTTTGGATATTTGGATGGTTTTTAAAATTGAGTACCAAATCCCTGCCATTATTCTGAATTTTTTCTCAGTTTTATTGAGATGTAATTGACATATAACATTAAGATGTACAACATAATAATTTGATATTCGTATTTATTGCAAAATGATCACCATAATTAGCCTAGTAATATCCATCACCCTCACATAGTTACATGTTTTTTTCTTGTGATGAGAACTTTTAAGATCTACTCTTGGCAACTTTCAAGAACATACCTGCAATGCAGGAGACCTGGGTTCAATCCCTGAGTTGGGAAGATCCCCTGGGGAGGGGAACAGCTACCCACTCCAGAATTCTGGCCTGGAGAATTTCATGGACAGAGGAGACTGGCAGGCTACAGTCCATGGGGTCTCGAAGAGTCAGGCACAACTGAGCGACTATCACTTTCACTTTCACTTCGTAGCGCTGTCATCATGCAGTTTTATGCCCCCAAATGTGTTCATATTCTAACTGGAAGTTTGTCCCTACTCACTACCTTCACCATTTCCCACCCCCCCCCCCCTCTGCCTCTGGTAACCACCAGGCTATTTCTCTGTTTCTATGGCAAATCTATGCCTTCACTCTGAACTTCTTTTACTTTACCAGACCAAACTGGAGAACTAAAGGCTTTGAGTTGCAACTAAAGGCAATGAGATGCAGCAGGAATGTGTGGTTTGGGGGAAAAGGCCCATTTCTAAGATGTGTGTGTTGAGTCCTCTGGGGTTTTTCAGCTTCCATTTCTGGAGTCCCTATGGGAAGCCGCACAAGGAGGCTGGCACATCTCTGGCAGTATTAGTGTCCTCATTAAAACAACCAAACAAGGTACAACAAAATCCCCAAAACTTGATTTCTGAAGATTTCAGAGTCCTGTGGGAAAATCTTCGCTGTTACCAATGGAGTCCCCTCTACTCCATCCTCCCCCCCCCCCCACCGCCACCGCCTTAGGTGGCTCCGGGCGTTCATGGCTGACCTTTATGAAAAGGCCTGTGGCTCTGGGGGCCCTGAGAGCTCATGTGGCTTCTTGAAGCAATAGAAGAAAATGCCTCTGATTTAGTGCAAAGCCTTCTGAATGTATTACCCCTGTGCTTCTGGGAGGAGTCGGTCAGGTGACGTTCCAGACGCCATGCCTCATGGAGCATCCCGATCTCTGAAGTGCCTCTGCACACAGGAGGACAAGTCAAGGGGGCAAAGGGTCAGGGCTGTTAGTTCTGCTTGTCCTGGGTCACACAGCACGTCAGAGATGGGGCTAGCTCCAAGTTCTTCCTGCCCCGATGCCCCAGAGGCTCCAGAAAAGTCACCCAGTCTGTCATGGGGACAGGTGTCCTGTGCCTTGTTCAGAGCAGATGAAGGGCTGCACTTGCAGGGCCACATCTGCCCAGAGGAGGCGCCATTGTCCACACCCTGACACCCAGTGGTGCTGTGTGCTGGCAGGTGGCCCAGTGAGGGCGCTCCAGGGAGGGCTCCATGTTAGCTTACCCGCTGTCTCTGCTTCTCTGGGTTTCCTCCACCTGAGTCCTGTGAATAAAGCCTCTTCCTCAGGTAACTTGTACATTACAAAGGACTATTCTCTCGCCGACCTGTCCTTGGGCCCTGAAGTCCCAGTGAACCTTTCTCTTGGAGATTTGGAAGCAAATCCAGAGTATCTGCTTGGCTGTTGGACCTTTCTCTGCAGGAAGCTGTGAGCCTGAGGGGACTTGGGTGGGCCTGGATTGTCGGCTTTGCTGTGTAGAACGTGAAGGTCATCCTACCTCTGGGAGTCAGAGACCATCCCGCTGACAGGCAATAATTAAGAACAGTTAATTCCACGTGTCGGTTTTCAGGTTGGCTGGGAATTTTAATGAGAAACGTTACTCCTGTGCACACTGCCCACCCAGACGTGCCTCCCTTCTTCTTTTCATTGTTCACTTAACAAATAGTGGCCGAGCGCCTACTGTGTGCAGTCCTGGTCCAGGTGCCAGGAGCCATGGTGAGCAAAGGTCAACACCAGTCTGCCCTCGCAGGACTCGGTTCAGTCCTACTTGAAGGACTGATGAAGGACGATGGTTCAACCCTTCTTTCCTCTCCGTTCCCTCTCCCTTCCTCCTTCCTCCAGTCCTTTCATCTCTCCCCACCTCCTCACTCCCTTCAGCCCCCTCCCTCCCAGAACTGACACCCCTGCTCAGCCCCTCAGGACAGTGTCCAGCCCCATGGAGGGCAGAGGACAGGAGGCCTCAGAAAGGAACGGAGGGGAGACTGCCCGGTCCCTGGCAGAGCTGGGGGCTGTGTAGCTGCTCGTCTGGAGGGCTGGAGTCTGAGGGTGGCCAGAGAACCTTGTCATCCACGCAGTCTCTCCTAGAAGGAGCCTCCAGTGGGGCCTGGGCCCCTTTCTATGTTGGCTTATTTTTTGCAAAAGACACTTTCTAGAAGTCCAGGTGTTTATTTTTCTGTCTTTTCTCCCCAGTGGCAAGAATCCGACAGGAAGCCTTTTGGGGCTGGAGCGCCAAAGGCAGCCCCCAGCCTCCAGCCACCTTGGGAGCAGAGCTGGGGGCCCAGCTGGCTCAGCAGCCACAGTGGGCTGGAGTGGTCCGACTGGGGCACAGGCCTGGGAGACTTCAGTCCACAGCTGAGATGTGCTGGTGGTCGGGTTGGGGGGTGGCTGGCAGTGGGAATGGGCTCTTTACTGTCCTCTCAGACTCAGCCCTCCCTCCTGCCCAGGCTGCCTGCCCTGCGCCCTTGGCAGGACCATGCCTGGTACTTTCCAGATCCAAGGCCTTTTCTATATCATATCTCCAGCCTTCCTAGGAAATAGGCCTCTGTCGATCCCCAAATTATTTTGAAAGCCCCCCCAACTAATGCCAGGAGTGTGGATCCCGAAGCAGGTAGAGGGGGCAGGGAAGAGTCTTGGCCAACGGTAAACCCTTGTGCCCCAGTGACCCTGGGGTTCTGCAGGGGGTGTGGGGGGTGGGGGTGGGGCCTCAGAGGGCCCCACACCCCCTCCCTCCCTGCAGTGGTGGGGGGTGAGGAGGCCTGGCAGGTTGCAGGGCAGCAGCTGGAGGCCCCTGCCTGCCTCCTACACAGGGTGTGCCCTGGCAGAGGCTGGAACCACAGGTGCCTGGCACTGAGCGTGGCACATGGTGGGGGCACAAGAAATGTAATTCCAAGAAAGAGGAAGATTCAGCTCCCTCCTGTGGCCAGTCCGACTCTCTTGCCTCAGAGTCCAGAGTCCGATATGACAGGCTGTGGCCTTGACCCCGGGCCCCGGCCTGGGCAGCTTGGCCTCTTTGCTTTTTGCCTTATCAACCGAGCCAGTCGTGTGGGCCTTGAGAGAGGCATCCTGGTGACTTCACCGCTCGGCCTTTACCTCCCCCCTCAACCACCGCCGCTGGGCTCCGTGGGCAGGAAGGGACCAATTCCTTCCTCTGCAGCCTGGGAGCCAGGGCTCTCCACCTGGGTGGGCCCTGTGGGCCCCAGAACTGTGGGCTTGGCTTCTGTGCCGTGTGTGATGGATGGTGTTTCCTACTGAGAAGTGAGGGAAAATGTGCCGCTGCAATCAGGGACAAGCTGTTAGACAATCTCCCATCCAGCTTGGGTGCAGGAAAACACACGGAGCTGGGGAGGGGGCCCCCTCCAGTCTGTCTCCGCAGGCACTGTGTGCGGGGCAGAGTCGGGTGATGGGCAGGTGGGGGACATGAATTTGACCCTGGAGAAGATGGCCCGGACTGGAGGATCGGACATGGCAAGCAAGGTGCTGGTGACTGGAGGAGTCTGGGGACGTCCCTTGGATTCTTGCTGCTCTGTCCTCCCTGTCTCTGTGCCCTTTCCTTGGTCGCTTTCTTTCCCGGATTTAGGTACCAGGGGTGCGGGGCGTGGGCCTGACCGGGCTGCATCCACAGCCCCATCTTGCTCCTGATCCAGCAGGTCTGGTGGAAAAGGAACGCCGGCCCTTGCCTTTTGTACTGGCTGCTGAGAATCAAGCGTTCATTATATGAGAAGCCGGCCTACCTGCCTTCTTGCCCCAACATCTGGGGTCACTACCTGGATCTGCCTCCACGTGGGCTCCCTCCACTACCAGTTGAGCCCCTTTTCACCCCCAGCCCCTCTCCCCCAGCCATCCATCTCCTTGCACGTAGCCCACTGACCTGGGAGAATCAGATCATGCACTTATCTCTCCCCTTGAAAAATGGCCTGTGGAGCTCAGGGCTGTTCCCGGCCTCTCCCATGCTCAGGTCCTGGCTCCGTGCCTGGCATGAATGACCACTGAAAAGGGGATGTGCCCACGCGTTTCTCTGCAGTTGGCAGCACTCTGTGAGGTTGGCCCTGACGTTTGGGATGGGGCCCACCTCTCTCTTCAGTAACTGGATTTTAAGAAAAGGAAAAAACTGACAATTTTTTCTTTATTATGTTTCAAAGCTCTGTTGTGAGATTTCTGGGGACATGCCAATGGGAGTCTTTCCACTGGGGTAGGGTGGGGGGCAGAGCTGAACCATCCCCTGGTCAACAAGACCTCACAAGCCCTCCCCAGAGCCAGTCCTTCTGGACTGATCAGGATGGATCCCCTAAATGGATCAGGATGGATCCCCTTTATGTGTCCTGTCTGCCTAATGGCACACTTACTGGGGTGAGATAAATTAAGCAAAGAAAAGACTTCCAAGGCCCAGGTGCCTCGTACCCTCTACAGAATTTAACCAGCCACCATCAATAAAATAAACACAAACAACCGGATCCCTTCTGTTTTCCTGGGAACTCCTGCTCTAAAGACCGATATGAGACACTGTTCTAAGTAAATCTAGGAGTGTGAAACGAGAATAACAAGTTGGGGGTTGTTTATTCATTTGCTCGATGAATACTGAGTGAGCTCCAGCTATGTGCTAGGCATGTTCCAGGCACTGGAGATATATTGAATAAAACAGACCAAGTGTCTGCCCGCAGGAAGCTGGCATTCTGGGTTGAAAGAGGAGGAAAGAAAGACCACTGGCAACAAGTGCATCTGTGTAACAGCAGATTCAATAATTTCTGGGAAAATTCATGGGGAAAAGGAGGAAGGAGTACCAAGGGGATGGTGGTTATTTCTGATAAGGTGTTTGGTTTCCAGATGACTTCTCTGGAAAAGTGTCATGTAATGGAATCCCTCGTGGGGGCAAACCCCAACTTAAACTTAGGTAGGGGAGTGCAGTCCATGTAACAGCATGTAGAAAGGTGTGATGGCGGGGGCGGGGGAGGGGGAGGAGGCATGCTTAGGTCTGGAGGCACAGCTGGGAGGCCTGGGGACTGCAGAGGGTGGGGGAGGCAGGGAGTGGTCATGGTAGGGGAAGGGGCCAGTGGTACAGCAGGAGGCTGCAGTACCAAGGGTCCTGTGGGTAGAGGAGGATTTACCATGAAGGGATGCACCCATAGGGCTTCCCTGATAGCTCAGCTGATAAAGAATCAGCCTGCAATGCGGGAGACCCTGGTTCAATTCCTGGGTCAGGAAGATCTGCTGGAGAAGGGGTAGGCTACCCACTCCAATATTCTTGGGCTTCTCTTGTGGCTCAACTGGTAAAGAATCTGCCGGCAATGTGGGAGACCTGGGTTCGATCCCTGGGTTGGGAAGATCCCCTGGAGAAGGGAAAGACTTCCTACTCCAGTATTCTGGCCTAGAGAATTCCATGGACTATACAGTCCACGCGTTCCCAAAGAGTCTGACACGACTGAGCGACTTGCCCTATGCACCTGTGGAGCCCCGGGTAAGACCCTGCACCTTACTTTTGCATCCACAATCTTGTCTTATTTTCTTAGAAAAGGACACACTCACCCCTCAAACCGTGTAAGCTTCAAAGTCCCCAAACCTGGACTGACCTGGTTTGCAGGCCATTGTAGCAAATCTGGGTATTGCCTCCCAGTGAAATAGAACACTGTTAGGGGGACGCATCAGGAGAGTGAAGCCACCAAGGGACTCTGTTAGAATGAGAAGGACAAGGCAGTTGTCAGAGGTGGTGTGGCCATGGGTCCTGGAATCTGAACTGGGTGAGGCAGGGAGTGAGAGCAGGGGGGGATGAGAGACAAAGCGGGGTGAGACGGGCACAGTGGGGTCAGAGAGTCACGGATGGGGAGGGGGCAGGGCTCCACAGCAAGAGAGCTGGGCAAGCTGCCGAGGATGTCCCACCCTGGGCAGCAGTCCGGCTCTAATGATTTGTTTTCACAAGGTTCCCCTGATTCCCTGGGGGTGTGATCCATGGTGGCAACAAATTGGCTTCGAAGCTGCTCTCTCTTCTCTTGTTTATTAACACCAGTGTTTGTTTTATATATTAAAAAAAAAGGGATGTTGGCTCCAAAGGCATTTACATTTTTCCTTTTTTTTTTTCCTTCAGATTGGAAAGCTGCCTCTGAGACTCTGAAGGTTTTCCTGCTGATACTCACTCCTCCCCAGTAACCCTCCATCCCAAGGAGAGCCCCAGAAAGAACACCAGGGGGGCCTCCCTGCTGCCTCAGAACCACCTCACCCGCCACTCCAGGTAAGGCCGCGCCTGCCCACTACCACACCCGTCCTCGGAGTTTGCATTTGTGATGGAAAAACGTCTTAATGAGGAGATTTTATTTTACATGAGGGAACGACAGGGACCTTCTGCTGGCTCTAGTTTGCAGATTGTGGGGTCTTCTGTGTCTTCAGGGAGAAGGACGGGGAGAATCACGAACCGCAGGAATGCCTTGGGTGGGATTTTGTAAGGAATGGCTGCTGAAATCCATCAGCCTGGCGGGGAGTGGTTATTCCAGGAAGGAGGGTGGACAGGGCGCTCGGTCCACCGTCTAGTGTCAGCACAAAATGCCGTGGTGGCGAAGGTGGGGGTCTGACCCTCCCTTGCATGGTTCCATGCACTTTCCCCTGTGGCCCAGGGATGGGATCCGATGCCTTCATCTAGCTCTAGAGGGAACTCATAATTGCCCCGCTCCCTCTCCCAGTGGCTGGACTGTACTTCAACCCTGGCACTCGCCGCCTAGAATTATTGGCAGGCCTCACAGGCTTAGGGCCTGTCCCCCGCAAGACTGCCCCACTTTTAGCTGCAGGTCTCAAGGACATTTGCACTTCTGACCAAGTGGTTGCAAATTCACAGGTTCCCACAACTGCCTCAGTTCAGTTCAGTTCAGTTCAGTCGTTCAATCGTGTCCGACTATTTGCGACCCCATGAATCACAGCACGCCAGGCCTCCCTGTCCATCACCAACTCCCGGAGTCCACTCAGACTCAACGTCCATCGGGTCAGTGATGCCATCCAGCCATCTCATCCTCTGTCATCCCCTTCTCCTCCTGCCCCCAATCCCTCCCAGCATCAGAGTCTTTTCCAATGAGTCAACTCTTCGCATGAGGTGTCTGAAGTACTGGAGCTTCAGCTTTAGCATCATTCCTTCCAAAGAAATCCCAAGGTTGATCTCCTTCAGAATGGACTGGTTGGATCTCCCCTCAGTTTTGATAATTTGCTAGAACAACTTGCAGTACTCAAAGTGCTATGCTTTCCATGAATCTTCGGAAGATAATTCTTGCTGCCTCCGTGAAGGAGGTTGCAGGACCCAGCTGCCTTGCCTTTCTGTGGGTTTGAGAACCAGTGTTCTCCTAAAACAGTAAGTGCTTGGTGCTTCCCAAGAGATTGCAAGTGTAAGTGCTTGGTGTCGTGGAAGTTGAAAGCAAGGGACCGGCCTATCCCGATGGCTGGTCTGGCCATCTGGGGCTGGGTGGGCTGGCTACGCAAGCTCCTTTTCCACCTGAGCTGTTTCTGGGCGCACAAGCCCTTTCTGGCCCCTTCGTGGCTTCTGAAGGTTGCTTGCAGTTGGGAAACAGGACATGCGCATCAAGGCTCTTCTCCCTTCCACTGGGGTGAAGTCCAGGGAAGAGAGGCATCAAAGGGAAGACCCTGGTGTCCTGTTCGCCCTGAGTAGCCTGAGGCCTGCAGAGGGAACTGGGCTCTGTATCACCTTCTGATCACCTCCAGGTCGGGGGGTGGGCCTCTTGACGGGAGAGGGCCAAGCACATCCATCAGTGATCAGGGAGCTGGCTGCTGACCCCCTGCAGACACCCTGCCACCCAGTCGTGGCGCCCCCTGCTTTTCTCAATGGGATCCAGATGCAGGCTTCAGATGGGACTGCCAAACCTACTATCTGGGTGTGCCCGTACATCCAGAGCTGAGGTCCAGAAAGAAAATGAAGGGTAGGGCAGCAGGCATCCCAACTGGCTCCTCCCTCCCCGCGGTCCCCTCATCCATGACTTAGTCATGAGCAGCAGGAGCAGACATTTTGGAGAACAGTCGACCCGGGAGGAGGAGGTTTGGGGAATAGGAGATGCCAACACCGGGCCTATGGAGCGCCTGCAAAGGTGCGTCTTCCGTGCCCTTTCCCAGTGGAAGGCCTCCTGGAGAAGGTGCTCCCCAGTGGTGCTCCCAGATCAGTGATGGAGAGACTGCAGGGAAGAGCCTTCTGCTCGGGTGAGCAGGCTGTTCCATGCCCAGTGGTGTGCGAGACTGTCAAGTGTATCTCCTGGTCACTGAAGATGTGTCCTCGATGGAGCCTCGAGGTCAAGTAGGGGCAGAAAGTGTCAGCCCAGGGCACAGAGGGAAAGCTGTTTCCTTCCTAGCTGTCGTTCCATCCCTGGCTCCCTGCTTCTGCCTTGGAAAGTGTCCCATAAATTATAACCCACCCGGAGGCTCATCCTTTAAATAAGGATTTGATTTGGATTTTACTGTATAGTAAATTCTGAGTCCTTATTAAAAACATGGGTGGATATTAATCTGCCGCAAAGTGAGATTTGTCTCTTACATGCAGGGGCACAGGCTGGGGCAGATGGGTCCTCCAGATCAACGGGGAGGGAACCCGCCTGTCCACATTGGGAACAGACACTCGCCGGGCGTCACCTGCTCTTCTGCTCGTGACCCTCCCCTTTCTCTCTCCCTTCCCTGTCTTCACTCTCATTGGACAGTCTGACTCCTTCCAAAGCCTGGTGCTGAGAGGGCACAGCAGGCTGTTTCTTCTCCAGATGTTTTCTGGGGTGGGGGAACCTCTTTGTTCTGGAGACGAACAAAGTCTGACCTCTAGCCTCTTGAGAGGTGCTCCTTAAACCTGCAGGGGGCAGGGAAGAGTCCACACCAGGGTTTACTCTTCTCATCCAAGAAAGAGTGGCTTTGGGTTGGGCCAGTGGCACCTTTTCCAGCACAGGGGACAGTGTGTGACCGCAGCAGGGGCTGCCACACTCGTCTTGGGTCAGGCGTGGGTGTGTCGTGGCTGTGCAGCTGGCAGTCTGGGCTGTTGTTCCCCCCCCCCCAACAACATTAGAACTCGTCTGTCTACCCCCGGCCCCCACCCTAGGGGATGGACCCCTGAGGGGCAACATGCGACTTCCCATAAATCATTCCCGAATGAGCGTGCTTCCTGCATCATCCATCACGCTCATCTCTTGCCTGCTTGTTTTTAAAAGCTGTTAAACTGGAATCCATCACATGGCACCCTCGGGGGGCCAAGCTGCAGCAAAGGCTGCCCGCATCAGCAATATTAATGCACATGGAGCTTTCTGGAGCATCGAGGTAAATGTCTCCCTGGTGGTGGGGAGACAGAGAGCGTGGCTTTATCTAGTTACACCAGAAGCTAATGGGATGTTTCTCTGACACTTGCAGTTAATACATTCCTGCCATGCATGAGGAAGTCCTGGTGGCTGCTGGGTGGAACAGGTAATACTCACCTGAACGATGAGGCTGGGGTTTTTCCCTTCTTGTAGAATCACCTTTTATTTGCTTCTCATGCCTGATATTTTAATTCGAAGACTTTAGCTGAAGCCAGCCTTTGGAAAGATGAATCTTTCTAGAAACACCGGTGGTTGCTCTTCTACTGCTAAATGTATTTTGGAAAAGAAGATTTGGGAGGGTACTGAGATCAGCTTTAATCCTTGCTTCTGAACCTTCACGGCTAGAACAAGTTCTGCAGATGTGCCCATGTGGGATGGGGAGGAGTCTGGAACCCTCTTCTGGTATTCATTCTCTCTCTCTCTCTGTCCCCTTTCCTTTCCTCTAATTGCATGAGGAAGGCCTGGACCCTGTTTCCCTGTGGCTGGACTCTTCCAGGCTCTTAAACATTCACCTAATTGAGTAGTGCTGGGTTTCCTTCCAAGAGCTTCCTTGGTGGCTCAAACGGTAAAGAATCTGCCTGCAATGCAGGAGACCTGGGTTCAACTCCTGGATCAGGAAAATCCCCTGGAGAAGGGAATGGCTGCCCACTCTGGTATTCTTGCCTGGAGAATCCCATGGACAGAGGAGCCTGGCAGGCTACAGTCCACGGGGTCTCAGAGAGTTGGACATGAATGAGCGACAAACACACTTGCCTCCAAGAACCTCTCTGTCTGTCCTGGGCAGATCGCAAACCTCGGTGGCACCAGTGATATTTTGTTCCATCTGCTTTGGACTTTTCCGATATCCTTTTCTGTGCCTCGTGTTTTGCTGATTGAAGGATGAAACTGCTTGTTGGCAGGGGTGGGCTGATATTTTTGGTTGGTGACCTCTGAACTCTGGGAGTGAGCAGCCCAAGAGGCTGGGCGGGTGGCAGAGGGTGCTGTCAGAGCACCCCCTTCGCGCCGGAGCTGTCCAATTAGAGCCCATTAGTCACTCAGTGTGTTAAAGCATTAAGAACAATTAAGGGTGAGAAGAGTTTCCAGATGTAGCTTCAGCTCAGAGGCTGGAAGGGAAACACTGCTGGCCGCTCCCCAGATGGAAATAGTCTGAGAGGAGTGGCAGGCGTCAGCAGTGGCTCCTAGAGCCCAGGGCTTTAGGGTGGGGAACCCAGAGGGGGGGTCCTGATTCAGACGCTAGGTGGGAGGGTCCTGGGGCCGCAGCAACAAAGGACCACAAACCAGCGGCCTTAAGACGACAGAGATTTATTCTCTCACAGCCCTGGGGCTGGAGGTCTGCAATCAAGGTGCCAGCAGGGCCCGTTCTCTCTCCAGATTCTGTGCTTGCTGCCTGTCCTGGTGTTGCTTGCCTGGCAGACACGTTTGTTCTAGTCTCTGCCTTGCTGCATGGCTTCTCCCCTCGGCACCTGTCTGTCCCTGTCTCTTGACACAGTGCGCTCTGCGCTCCTCTGTGTGTGTATATGTGTGCCCACGTTTTCCCTCACTTTTTGATAGCACCCCTCAACCTGCCCCCCACCCCCTGCACTCAAGGAGGACCTCATCTTAACTTGATCACATTCGCAAAGATCCTCAGTCCAAATGAGGTCATTGTCACAGATACTTGAGGATAGGATTTCAAGATATCCTTTTTGGGGAACACCATTCTACCTACTGTATCCTCTGAGACTACTGGGGAGGACGGTGAGCCTTTACTACTTGTTCCTTCCCCCCAGCTGTACTGTCATTGGTTCATTTTAAAGACAATGATAAGAATGTACCCATGAGCCAATTAAGAACTGAAGGCCAGCACCCTCAAGCTGTAAGAGGGACTTCTTGAAAACCCCAGCCCAAGGTCATAGGTTGTCTGTCACTCAAGAGGCAGCTGCAGCGCCAGGAGATTTTGCCTGAGATCCTTTCCATGTCACCCACTTGCCACCAACCCCACTGTTAAGACTGGTCTTAAGAACAAACCAAGCATGGAAAAGACAGACCCCAAATCTAAACCTAAAAGTAAGCAGTCTTTGCCGCATGTCTTGGGAGCTATTTCAGAGCCTGGCCAGTGAGGGTCTTCCTAGAGGCTTCGGAGGCCTGAAGGAAGAGATTGCAAGAGGAAGTTGGAGCCGGGCTTGGCAAGGTGAGGGAGAGAGGTCTTGGGAAAAGGAGGCTGTCAGGCACTTAGGAGCTCTGGGGGTTAGAAATGTGGAGGCTGTGAAGGCTGGAGAGCCCAGAGGATGAAATGTGGGAGTGAGAATCCAGAGCTGGAGGAGGTTGGTAGAGAGAGGAACAAACATACCTGGGGACAAGGAGTTGAGGCTGAAAACCTGCTGCATTGAAGTCTGCAGATACAAAAGTCCAGGGTGGGTGAGGCGGCCTCCTGGGATTCCCAGTCCTCCTCGTGTGCACGTGGTCCATCTTCCTGCGAGATTATGGGCCATCAGTCACAGGACTGTAAATGACTATCACCACTGACAGGTACATGGAGGAGAGAGAGGGAAGAGTGTCATACTCAGTGCGCTATGCTGACACACGTGTGCACTTGTTACATTCAGTCCCAGTGAAGAAGTTGGGACTTAAAGGAGAAGTCCTGGGCAGAGAGGCCTGAGAAGTTCTACATGGATTTATACAAACCCGCTGATTCTAGGTTCAAAATGGGCTACTGGGGGCCATGAGGGTTTGTGAGCCAGCCGCACCCAGAAGTTGATGTCTGCTTCCTGGTTCCACTGCCAGGCAGGTGCCCAGGTTAGGCCCTTGCATCGGATCCCATAGACCCCTCACTTTGTTCTGTGTCGACACGTGGGCTGATGGCGAACTCCACTCAAAGGGCAAACAGACGAGCAGGGATTTTTATGGATTGGGAGAAAATTATTATTTTTTTTATCCGATTTGCAAGGATACATTAAGTATTCCCAGGCCTGGTGCTTTCAAAGACATCTGTGTTCTGAAGGGCAAAGAACAGAAAGGGAGTGTCAGCAAATGCCTCAGGAAGAAAAATTAATTTAGAAGTAGAGGTTGAGACAAGCTTAACTTCAGTGGTGCTTGTGTCTCTGTGTATAGGGGAGAAAACATGAAGGCAGAATAGAATCATTTTTCTCTTTTTTCTCTGAGGTGGGAGAGGAGGTGGCACATGGACAGATGGTGTTTTTGAGTGACCTTGTGTCCCTGAGTGTGGCTGAGTAACGGCTGGAACTGTAGGAAGCTCACAGGGTGTGGCCTCCTGCAGCTACCAGTGGGGGTTCACCAGGATGCCAGCATTCCGGAAGGACCTAGAAGCAATCAGATGACAAACCCAAGTTCAGTGAAGATCAAACAACACACTCATAACACAACCTCTTATGGGAAACATCCGTGGGCCTGGAGTCTCTAAAGCAGGACTTAGAGCTTGGAGACTGGTCCAGCTGATAAGCTGGGGTGACACGTGTTTGCAGGTATCTTATCCAAGGTTCTCATCTCTAGATTGACATGCGTCATCTCTGTTAATCCTCACAATAGCCCCCTAAGCTAGGTCTCCTGAGGAAACAGAGCCATACAGGAATGGTTAACATAGGGCTGTCCAGAATTTGAACCCACAGCTGCTGCCTGTTGATAACCCCGGTTCAGGACCCAAGTCTCCATGATGCAAATTGTGCGTGCATGCTCAGTCGCTCAGCTGCGTCTATCTTTGATCCCATGGACTGTAGCCTGCCAGACTCCTCTGTCTGTGGAGTTTTCCAGGCAAGAATACTGGAATGGGTTGCCATTTCCTATTCCAGGAGATCTTCCCAACCCAGGGATCGAACCTGCATCTCTTGCATCTCCTGCACTGGCAGGGGGATTCTTCACCACTGTGCCAGTTGGGAAGCCCACGAACCAAATCAGAGCCAGTGCCCACCTGTGAGCTGCTGCTCTGATTCCAGCAAGATAGGGACAGAAGTCGAGAGTGTTCACTTAGAACCTTTCACAGTCAAAGTGAAAGGGCAATTTTCTGTCTACTTTTGTGTCTACTGAATCTAATAATAAGAAATCAGGCTTTGTATTTTGTAAGTCTTTTTATTCCACTTTTCCAATAATCCCATGCTTGTAGCTTAAAAAGAAACGTAGATCTGCAAATAAATAAATGTAGATCTGCAAGGAAGAGTGAGACCTTTGCCACAGATAGTGGGAGAAGCCCAGATACAGAGGATACAGAGTCAGATCACAAAACTGGTGAAGTTTGAATAAGCTCCGTTTGAATAAGCTGGTTTGGGAATGTGGTCATGCGTGAAGGTACATTCGTTTACTTGGGCTGCCATGACAGAGCGCCCAGACTGGATGGTGAACAGAAATTTTCTTTCTCATATTCTGAAGGCTGGAAGTCCATCTAGGGTCAAGGTGTGAACAGGGTTGGTTTCTTCTGAGACCTCTTCCCTTGGCCTGTAGATGGCCATCTTTTTCTGCATCCTCCCATGGTTGTCCCTCTGTGTGTCCGGGTCCTAACCTCCTCTTCTTGCATAGACACAGTCAGATTGGATTAAGGCCCACTCGTATGACTGCATTTAAACTTACGGGCTTCTCAAGTGGCACAGTGGTAAAGAATCCATCTGCATTGCAGGAAATGCAAGAGACATGGGTTCGATGCCTGGGTCAGGAAGATCCGCTGGAGGAGGAAATGGCAACCCACTCCAGTATTCTTGCCTGAGAAATCCTATGGACAGAGGATCCTGGTGGGCTACAGTCCAAGGGGTCTCAAAAGAGTTGGACCTGACTGAGCACGCATGGAGTCAATGACCCTTTAAAACTCTCTCTAAATACAGTCATACTCAGAGGTTCTGGGGGTTAGGGCTTCAACTTAATGAATTTGGAGGGGACACAAGTCAGCCCGTAACAGAAGGGGATGTGAGAATTCTCGGCACTATTTTTGCAGTTTCTTTGAGTCTTAAATTATTTCAAAATAACAAGTTTTTTTTCAAGGATGACACTCACCTCCCCCAAAACAGCATGGCCACTGTGGTTTGGTTGGCAAGATCCCAGCGGGCATCCATCATTCCAGGTTTTGGGGGATGATACCAGGATGGATGCCAAGTTGGTATGACCCAGGCCCTGCCCCTCTCTGCTGTCTGCCCTCTGGTTGCATCCCTCCAAGTCCACAGAGGGCAGCCGGAAGGTACATGAAACAGACACTGCGGCTGCCTTTCTACATTCTCTGTCCATGGAAGTTCCTCGTGGGTCCCTCCCTCCTTTGTTTTTTTTAAAAAATTAATTTATTTTTTAATTGAAGTATAATTGCTTTACAGAATTTTGTTGTTGTTTTTTTCTGTCAAACCTCAGCATGAATCAGCCATAGGTATACTATATCCCCTCGTTTTGAAACCCCCTTCCAGCTCCCTCCCCATCCCACTCCTCTAGGTTGATACAGAGCACCTGTTTGAGTTTCCTGAGACATACAGCACGTTCCCCTTGGCTATCTATTTTACATATGGTAAAGCAAGTTTCCCTGTTACTCTGTCCATACATCTCACCCCCTCCTCCCCTCTCCCCATGGCTTAAGTCTGTTCTCTATGTTGGTTTCTCCGCTGCTGCTACTGCTGCTAAGTCGCTTCAGTTGTGTCCGACTCTGTGCAACCCCATAGACGGCAGCCCACCAGGCTCTCCCGTCCCTGGGATTCTCCAGGCAAGAACACTGGAGTGGGTTGCCATTTCCTTCCCCACTGCATGACGGTGAAAAGTGAAAGTGAAGTCGCTCAGTCGTGCCCGACTCTTAGCGACCAAATGGACTGCAGCCCACCAGGCTCCTTCATCCATGGGATTTTCCAGGCAAGAGTACTGGAGTGGGGGGCCATTGCCTTCTCTGCTGCTTCTCTGCAAATAAATTCTTTGGTACCATCTTTCCAGATTCTGTATATATACATTAGTATACGATATTTACTTTTCTGTTTCTCTCTTGGGTTTCTTAAGGGCGCAGGCCTCTGCTGCTTCTGTGTGCTTCCCACAGCCTCACACCTAGTAGGTTTCCATAAAAGACTTCCCACAGAATGTCTTGATATAAATGCCCTTGAAACACTCTCCCTTCCCCCTGGGAAGCGTTGACTCACTGGTCACCCCAGGTGTAATGTAGGAGTAATCTGCTTCGTTGTAGACCCTGTCAAGGGGATGGGAGCACATGACTCACTCAACAGCATTTACCGAGTAAGGTGTGTTGTCACTAGGAAGAATTTTCAGATCACGATTATCCTCTCTACAGTGTATTTGGTTGAGAAGCTGTAGGTTTGTGTATCTTAATATCTGTTGTGCTGTTTGCAGCTAAGGAAACAGATGCCTGTACACCCGAGTGCTAGGTAACCTGGACAACCAGGACAAATGTCACCTGTGCCTGACATGACCAGAGGTGGCCTTTGAATGTTTTCTCTCATTTGTGAGCCAGAATGTCATTGGATTGGTCACTGTTCTAGACCATTCTGCTGCCCAAAAAGTTCCCAAGGCAAGAGCATAATGATTTTTTAGTTATTTAGTACTTCACATAGCCCCATACATTCTTTGCAAAAATGCTTTGCTCTCGGTCCCCAGGGCATACATGGAGCATTTCACTCTGACCCCACTTTCTAGGAGCTCAGATACCTGGCAGGCCACTCCAGTGGGAGACTTCTCATCGTACCGGCCTCAGAACAAGGCATGCATGGGCCCAACACTCACCTCCGTTGGCAGCTGGGAAGGCTGAGGCATTTTCGCTGAGGCAGGTACAAGCCTTATTTTATCTTCTATGGAGAAATTAATTTGAGTGGATTTTTCTCCTTTTCTGAGTCTAAAGGAAGGCCTGGTTATAATTTCTTTAACCTGAGAGGACATCCCAGAGGTAGAGCATGCACCTGAACGCATGCTCTGGAAAAGGGAGATTAAATGGCTTGTCTTGGATGATAGAGGGCACACAGCATTTCACTCGAGGTATGAATTTTTCCTCCGAAGACTCCAAAAGGACAGGAATATTAAACCTGCACTCCTGAAAGACTGGATGTCTGTTGCCAGAAGAGGTCCAAGGAAACCTGACATCTCTTTGATGTCTTATTTGTTATCTTAAAAATTCATACAGATCTTCCATCTCATCCACAACATGCTCTTGCTTGTTGTAACCTAACAGTACCATTTCTCCAAAATACTTTGGCTGAAACGCTTTAGAAATGCTGTGCATACTTATTCAGCTACCCTGTCTCATCGCCATGATTCCTTGAGTGGCTTAAGGGGGTGGTTCGGGGTGGGTCTCTGGTTTGAGAAGCTTGGTGAGGATGTGGGGAGAGGGTTTCTAACATGAGATGCACATGTGTACTGGGAGGGGGTGGATTGGATTAGATGTGTTTTAATGCCATCATCTGTGAAATTGGATGAGACCCTTCATACGATCCTATGACATTTCATATAGGGTGCCTAGTGGCCTAGAGAAGAGCTGTTGAGTGAAGATACTCCACCCCCACCAGCCTGCCAATTTCTGGTAATAATCTCCACTCTTTCTTCTCTGTGTGGGTGGGGTGATGTCTCAGAGATACGCCTATTGGCCATTGGAGGTGGAGTGATGTCTCCAGCTGGTGACATCCATGTGTGTGTCAGTTGCTTAGCCGTGTCTGACTCTTTGTGACCCCATAGACTGTAGCCCGCCAGACTTCTCTGTCCATGGAATTCTCCAGGCAAGAAAACTGGAGTGGGTTGCCATTCCCTTCCCCAGGGGATCTTTCTGGCCCAGGAATTGGACCTGGGTCTCCTGCATTGCAGATGACATCCATAGTTAGGATGAAATCCAAATGTGTACGTATTCATTCTCCAACATTTTTGGAGCACATCAAGGGCAGAAAACAACCTGGTGCTGTGGGTCCCAAGCTAAGCATAGGATGGTACAAAGAGTGACAAAACAGACAGCCTGTGGTCAGCAGGAGAACCTCCATACGTGTGTGAAATTCTCACGCTGGGCTCTTATTTAATCTTCAGAGCACTCTGTGAGATGTGTCTTTCTGTGGGAGGAGCCCAGCTCTGGAAGTGCACTCAGTAAGCAGAGGACCCTGACTCTGTCTTTCCCTGCTTCACATCTTCTGACCCTGGCTCAGCAAACTACCCTTCCCCTGACATGCACCCTTCCTTGCCTTACATTATGTCTCCCTGCTGCAGTCCCACCATGACGGTCTGGGCTCTGGAAAGGAATCTACTTCCTGAGGTCACAGATCCAGCTGTGTTCAGCTGTGGATGTGATGGGATGTCCAATGTGACAGATTCTATGCAGCCCCTAGTGTGCTTGGGAGAGAGTCAGACCCGAAAACCTACGCTTGCAGCAGAGATCTCGGGAGTGCAAGCAGCAGCATCAGTCCTTCCAATGAATATTCAAGGTTGATATCCTTTAGGATTGACTGGTTTGATCTCCTGGCGGTCCAAGTGATTCTCAAGAGTCTTCTCCAGCCTCACAATTTGAGAGCATCAATTCTTTGATGCTCAACCTTCTTTATGAATCAACATGCACATCTATATGTGACTACTGGAAAAATCATCGCTTTGACTATAGGGGTCTTTATCAGCAAAGCGATACCTCTGCTCTTCAATATGCTTTCTAGGCTTGTCATAATTTTCCTTCCAAGGAGCAATATATCTATTTATCCATCATGCATGTATTTATCCATCCATCCATGTATCTATTGTCCATCTATGTGTATATCCATTACCTGTTATTGTCCGTCCGTATCTTCCCACCTACCTCCTCTCTGGAAATCATTGCTTATTATTATTGCAAAGTTTATTTTTAAGGTTTGTCCTCTTTTGATCTTATAAGGTGGGAGTGTTTCCTTGCCCTGCTGTCATTTGTGCTTAAGTGAGCCTCTATCACCTCTCAGGCCTCAGCCAACTAGGGAAGCTGTGAGGCAGGAAATAAGCATGGGCGTGGGGCGGAAGGTTGAGGAAGGCCAGGCAGAAGGCGGAAGGGAAATGTGGAAATGTGCCCGAGGAGCCTCCTGGAATGATGATCAGGACTGACGTGTGACACGTGGCATCTGGCTGTGACATCCACGGCCGTCAACATCCAGCCTCTGACCTGTCCTGTCCCGTCTGGCCCCTCCCTCCCTCCTCACTGTCCCACCCACATGCTGCCTCTTTGTTCTTATCCTCCCTGCCCTGCCCATCCTCACAGCTGGTAAACATCCAGCTCCTCCTCCGGGCCAAGGATTATGGCTGTCATCTTGAGGCTTTCTGGTTAGAGCCTTGGGCTCAGCAGGGGGCCACTGTGCCACATCTGGAGGCCTTTTTGATTGTCGCACCTGGGAGATGCTGCCAGCATCTTGTGGCTGGAGGCCAGGAAAGCTCCAGTGCACACGGCATCTCCCACCAACAGAGGATGACCCAGGCCCGGATGTCCCGAGTTGGGGTTAAGAAACTGGGCCGGATGAGGGCTCCTGCGTCTGGACTTAGTGCCCAGGTGTGGTGCGGTCATGGTCCTTGCATCCCCAGTGTCCCCCAGGGCATCTGTCCAGGGGGCACCCTGCGTCTCCACAGGGAGGGGACACAGACTGAGAGGTGCTGTGGGGGAAGCTGCAGGCACGAGGCAGGGAGGCGGCCCAATCCTCCCTGGTGCTTGAAAAATGACCCTCTCTGGGGCCCAAGTCTGGGATCCCAAGAGGGGAGTCAGGCCACGCTCGCAGGAGCTAAGGAGAAATTAGAGGCTGAAGGAGCATGAAGGGAGGGGCCCAGTATGAAAAGGAAGACACTTCCTGGGGACCCTGCTCAAGGTCTCTACTCCAGGTACTCACAGAGTGCTCAGTGGAGAGAAACAGAATTCTGAAGAGAGACAAGGACAAGCCCAGTGAAAGTGGAGCCTGAAACACTGCATACAGTTCCCAGAACTGGCATGAAACAGGTCAGGGTAACATTCCCCTTGATGCTGACGATCTCGGGCCACGGGGCCAGTGGAGTGTAGCTCAGTGGACCGGTGCACGCAGGTCTCACTGCCCACCTTGGCAGATGAGGAGCCGTTAGGGGTAGAAGTTCATGGATTTTTTAAAACCTTGCTATTTTGGGCAGGCAGGGCAGGAAGTGGGGACAGGAGTCCTGGGCACCAGTGTCCAAAGGAACATGCTCCACGAACATCACGCGGCCGTGGCCGAGCCACCTATGTGTGTTCACAGGCCCTTCCTGAAGGAAGAACAATTGAAAAGGTGTTTGGAGCCTCTGTAAGGTTTTCTGCCCTTTCCCCCCTTCCTCCTCTCCCCCACCCCCACCCCAGTTCTTTATTTTCTGCCCTCACCAGAAATTTCCTACTTTCGGGAACTAGAGTTAGCAGATGGGGAAACATGACCCGCCGGCCTCTCCTAACCATTTCGGGTAGCCACATGCTTCCCCCCATCACCATGGGAGTAAGGACAGCCCCAGGCCGGGGTCAGAGGCAACAGTGGCGCTACACTGATGGAGGTCACTGCCAGCGGTGGGCAATCCTTCCCACCTGATGCCCAGGTGAGAGGAGCCTGGGTCCCATTCATCGGACACACACACCCCTCCTTCAGTCATCTGAACTGACCACTCAAACAAGTCCCTGTATCCCACAGCAACACCTGCTACTCGGGAGGAAAAAAAGCAAATTTGCTTGCTCTCTTCAGGCTGTGTATAGAGGGCGGGGAGTGTGTGTGGAGAGGTGGGGAGTCTCAGGAAAATACACATTTCTCCTTATATAACAGGCTGATACTCCAAGCCACCTTCTGGAAGCAGTGGGGCCCTCGGATTTCACACTTTGGCTGAGAGTTGCTGTTGACAGGGTCTTGGATCGCTGTGGCCTGCCCTCCCACTTGGGGAGCAGCCTGGGTCTGTGCTCCTTTGGGAGGATGAGGCTTTGTGGTAGGAAGCACCATGCCCCCTGGCCCCTAGGACTATTCGAGACCACTGCGGTTTGGGGACATGTCAATCAAACTGTGGTCTATGGGCGAGTGAAGCCCAGGGCCGCAGGCTGGGGGATGGAGACTGGGCACCAGGGGGAGGTCTAGTCTGACACCTGAGGGTAGGAAAAGCTGGTCCCAGCATCATGGGCCACAATACACACCCACAGAGGAGGCCAGCCTCGGGGCCATGAATGTACCGTACAGCGTCTCAGCGGGGAACCTTCTGAACCACCTTCCAGGTTTGGAAGTGGGGCAGACTTCTTGGCTGAAAGATGTAGCTGAGTTGTTCCTGGGAGTGTGGGGCACCCAGAACCTTTGCTCAGAGAGAGGTCCCCCGTGCAGATGCACCCCCCTCCAAATGGAGAAGGAGAGCTCAAAGAAATGTCTGGTGTCTGCAGGCATTCTGTCCAGGCAACCTAATCCTTGCCACACAGAGCCAGTGACCCCGTGTCCACTCCCAGATGTGTGGATGAGAGGCTGGGGGAGCCCTGGTGTCCACGGAGGGACTCCTTAACCTTCCTGGCTGTGGGTCCCGGGGGTCCCAGAGAGGCCATGAGGCCCAGGTGGAGCCTCCAGGGAGGTGCCGGCCTCTGCCTGGCAAAGGCACCGACCTCCTATTTATCATGCAGGGAGTGCTGTGTTTGGAGAAATTTAGATGTATTTTTGCGTGTGTGTGTGTGTGTGTGTGTGGTGTGTGTGTGTGTGTGCTTGCATGTAAATGTGGGTAGGTGCTGTCCTGATTGATGGCAATTAGCATTTTCTAACGGGAACAGATGTTCGGACTGCCAGGAGGCTGGTACCTAACGCCCACGCCGCCATCTGCTCGCCGGGCGGGCAGGGCCAGGGGAAGCGCCCGGCCCGCGGCCCTGCCGTCCTCACCGTGTGCACTGGGCAGAGTCATGCGAGATTGTTTCTGGAGGGAAGAGAAATAATAATAAAGATGTTTTCAGGGTTATAAATAGTTCATGCTGTTTATTATGGGATGGAGCGCTCTCCCTGACGAGCAGCTCCAGTGTCTGCATGGCCAGAACAAAGGGAGGGGGGAAGGGAGGGCACCCTGTGTCTGGGGGGTGGGGGGTGGCCTTGAGAGCCCTCCGCTGATCGTGGTGCGTTGAATCAGTTCTTGGTTCAGAGGGTGGAGGTGATGGGGAAGGAGGATGAAGAAGAGGAACGTCAGGGAGGGCTCCTTTCTCAGCTTGCTCAGGAACGAGAGACCCTGGGGTCCCCAGGGAAGCACGGTCGGTCATTAGTCGGTGGTGAGTGGATGGGTGGTTGGGGAGGGGCTCGGGGCTGGGCCACACCTAGTTTTTCCCTCTCACTGACCCGGTAGCCTCAGCAAGGCTGAGCCCCCTGCTCTTCACCTGTGAACTTGGGGTAGCAATCCCCCACTCCCCAGGATTCTGTGAGCTGTAGGGGTGAGTCACACACAGGGCAGGCTGGGAGCCAACTGACTCTGGCCTGCCTTGTGCTCAGCTGTTCTGGGGACCAGGGCAGACCCCAGCATCAGCGTGCCTGGCTCCTAGCCCTCCTCGCCTCTAACTCTAACCAAAATGGATCTTACTGCTCTTCCAGAAACATTCTCTCTGTTTTTTTTTTTTTTTCTCTGTCTCTCTCTCTCTTTTTTGGCTTCTTGAAGCAAAACAGTTTGTTTGTTTGCTTGCTATAAAGAGTTGCCTCCTTCCCTTCATCCCTTCTTCCTCCTCCCTGAGCAAAGTAACCAGCTTGCGTGGCCCCACCTCCAACGTCTGTGCGGGAACAGCTCCTCCTGCAGGCAGATTTCTAGGGGGGATCTGTTGCCTGTCTTCCAGCCGCCCTGACAGATGTACCAGGCTCTAATTGGGGGCCCGGTGCCCGGCAGCTTCTGCTGAGGGCCAAGGTCCCTGGTCTGCCAGGCTCATGTGTGCCCCTTTGCCTGGGCTCATGCTGGGTCTTGGTGGGCATCTTCCCCACGTCGGCGGGCTCCAGGGCCTGACGCATCGGGCAGGCTGGCTCCCTTCTTCTCCAGGCCACCGCTAACATTTCCCTGGTAATTTGCCCACTGCTTTGGAAACGCTTTGGGGGAGAGGAAGCACACTGGTTTCCGTGGTGGCGAAGGGGAAGTGAAGGTTTCGTGATGTGTTGCCGTCTTGCAGAGACCCCGCTGCGGAGCAGAGGGGTGGCGAGCCCTCCTGCCACATCCCTGTCTGGATTTCCTGGTCTGGGTCCAGTGAAGCTGCAGTAAAGTTCCTGCGATGGGTGGCTGCCGGGGCCTCAGGGTTAAACCCAGGAGGACTTAGTTTTTGTAGAGCAGCTCATGAAAATTTGGTGCTGTTGATGGTGGTGGGATGGCAGTGATGATGTTGGTGGGGGTGGGGGTGGAGATGGTGGTGGTGAAAGCAGTAGGAAAATAAGGAGAGGCTTCTCCCTGCCTTCTTCCCTCCATCTGGCTGTGGGTATGGCTGAGTCCCTCCAGAAGTGGAGGTTAGACGACCCCTACACACAGGCTGGCGAAATTCTGTGGGAGTTTTCAAGATGGCAGCTGGTGGGGCATGTCTCAGGCTCACCCTAGAAACATAGCCTCCTGCCACGATCCCACCCCTACGTGTATCACTTTGTGTCTGTTTTCACTCTGCACTGATAGCCTGCTGCTTGCACTCCAGAAACCGTTTTGGACTTGGCAGCGCTGTTGACATGGGGCCGGGGGAAGCTCTGTAGTGGGGGCTGTCCTGGCGACTGTAGGATGCTGAGCAGCCTCGCTTGCCTCCCCCACCGCCACCCATGAGGTACCATAGTGCCTCTCCCACTGGGTGTGGCAACACTGTCTCCAGACGCGGCCCCTGGATTAGGGGTCAGAGTTGCCCCTGGCTGAGAACCGCTGTTAATCTGTTTTCAAGTGACTCCATTTCTGACTCCGATTCTAATGTTTGAGGGCTTACTATGCACCAGACGCCTGTTTGCCTTTCTAATCACTGACTCTGTAGCAGCATCATGGGCAGTGGTTGCTAGGATTTGTGCCCCACAGAGAGAAACCCTGGGGTTCAGAGAGGTCTGGGAACTCGCCCAGTCACATGGCTGGTAATTGGTGGGGCTGGGTTTCGGGCTCAGATGCGCCGTCCCCCCATCTTTGATTACTGATGTGCCTCCATGAGGTGGGGACCCTTCTAGGAGCTTGGGACCCACCCGTGGATAAGGAGGCAGAAATCTCTGCCTTCACAGAACATGCATTCTGGAAAAGGGAGAGAAGTAATGAGCATAACCAGTAAATTATCTGGACGGGTAGCAAGCCAGGTATTCATTTCTGAAGGTTGGCATCACAAATTTCCACTATCTGGAGGCTTAACACAGTAGGAATATATTGTCTCACAGTTCTGGAGGCCAGGAGGCCGAGATCAAGGTGTCGCAGGATTGGTTCCTCCTGGAGTCTCTGAGGGAGGGTCTATTCCAGGTCCCTCTCCCAGCTTCTGGTGGATCCGGGCATCCCTGGGCTTGTAGCTGCATCACTCCCATCTCTGCCTCTGTCTTCCCTGTGTCCAAACCTCCCTCACCGTCCTCTTATAAAGACACCAGGCATTCATCTTAAGACTCTTAACTGATGATGTTGGCATAGACCCCACACCCAAATTAGGCTACTCTCTGTCTCTGTGGGTTTGCCTATTCTGGACATTCCATATAACTGGCATCAAGTCTGGCCTTTCATAGTACATACCAGTACTTCATTCCACTTCGTGACTGAGTTGGATTCCACTGGCTGGACGGACCACGTTGTGTTGATCCATTTGTCTACTGATGGACAGCTGGCTATTGTGAAGGACCAGCTTCATGAGGGAGACTTTTAGCACTCACAGTGTATTAGCTGAATGAGGAAATGAAACAGTGACCACGAATCCCACAACCCCTTCACCCCTCCAACCTGCCCCCCTACCGTAATCTCCGTGT
Source organism: Oryx dammah (assembly GCF_014754425.2). Lineage (NCBI taxonomy): Eukaryota > Metazoa > Chordata > Mammalia > Artiodactyla > Bovidae > Oryx > Oryx dammah. Next base: position 10,098,030 of record NW_024070192.1, on the reverse strand, counting down.
CCCACGCTCGGGCAACCAGTGTTTCAATACCTGCCATGTGTTGAGGAGCCTTATTCCCGGGCTTTAGGAACGTGGCCACCGTGGGCGGGGGGGCAGGCCTGGAAGTCTCTAGAACTTGAGGGGGTGAGGGTGGTGGCTGTGATCTCCCACTCCTCCCCCAGAGTTCTCCTGCCGAGAGGAGTACCCTCTGCTCCTCGGCACTCCTTCCGCTCCAGACAGGGCACCGCCATGACCTCAGCCCCTCTGAGCTCTGACCACGCTGGGATCCCCAGGACCCCCTGCTTCCTGGAGAAGCACCAAGCCTGGCATCAGCGAGTGGGTAGGGGAGCAGAGTACTAATGCCCAGCACAGCTGCCCCTCTCCCAGCCACCTCTATGCCCCATAGCGCCCAAGACAAGCTGAGGGAGAACCCCGGCCCTTCCCCGTTTCCACAGCAGACCTCAGAACACCAGGTTCCCTGGAGGTGATACCACTGTCCCCAGGAGCCCTGGGAGCCAGCTGGACTGCATTGGGAGAGTGGCTCGAGGACCCAAACCCCAGGCTCGGCTATGGAGATGGCCAGGTCTGCAGAGACGAGTGTGGGAAACAGGAGAGGGAAGGAGTCTGCCCTAGGGGAGGACTCCTTGTTTGGCAGCGGGGACCAGCAGTGTTCTCTGCCGCTGGGCACTGCTGCTTGGGGTGATTGGATGCTCTGACTCTCCCCACATGTGAAGGCCCCAGGAGCCGTGTGTGGCGGAGGGTGCCAGGGACCCGCAGGCTCTGTCTTCCCAGGGAGAGCCGGTGGAGATGCTGAAACGGACACAGAAGCACATTAGAAGGAGTTATGGGCCATGTGCCTCGGTTGGGTGATTTCACAGATCTCTGGAAGTCGGTGACATTTGCAGAGATTAGAAAGGCCGTCCCCTGCTCATGAGCCGTTTTAAGACACCTCCTCCCCTTGGACATGCCAGCAAGGGGACAGCTCCCTGTCGCTGAGGCTGCATGTGCCATGCAGGTCAAAGCTGTCAGTTGTCATCTCTGCACATAAGAAATGTCCTACTGGGTGGTGGGCTGGGAGGACATTTCCCACACTGGATGCTGCGCCCCAAGACAAGGACACATGCCTGCTATCTGTCCAGGGCCAACGGGATGGTGGAACCAAGCCCCTGGGGATTGAGTTGATCCCTCTTGCCTATTATGCTTCAGCCAGGCTGTTGAGGTTCCCTGTCACAGCCATTAAGTAAGCTGCCCCATACACGTCTGCACAACTGCTCCCACCTGCGTGTACCTGCCCACACCTTCTTGGCATGATCTCGGCACAGACAAGGGCTCCCCAGGGCCTTGGGCCATAGCAGGCCATCTTCCAACTCTTCTGTGTTGTTGCTATGCTTGTTCTAACATTCCCACCTCCTGCTAGTTTCCCTTTGACACCCCTGAGATGAGGCAAAGGCGCCCTTTCCCGTCACTGTGACTGGCAGAGCCATGGGCCGTGATCCTGCTTAGATGGCTCCAGCCCCCCCGCTCATCCTGTCACGAGACGAGGCTGCTGCCCCCAGGATGCCCCATCACTGTGACTTGGCACGTGGGTAGTGGGGCCAGGGCCCCAGTCAAAGCCCATCTGCCTTCTTGAGCTCCAGCACCACACATCCCACAGATGCCACATCTGCCTGCTTTTCCCTCTAACTTTATGTAACATTAATAAATAACACTGCCCCGACCATGAGCTGTGGACTGTTGCAGAAACTCACTCGCTGGATCCTCAAAGCAACCCCATGAGGCAGGCGACATTCAGGGAGTCGAAGCTACTTGCTCAAAGCTGCGCATCTCTTGGGTGGTTTTGCAAGTGGGACGTGGCCCAGGTAGTTGGGGGCCAGATGCCACAAGGGACAAGGGAACACCTCCCGAAGCAGACAGTGCCCTGGGCCCAGCCCCAACCCACATCTGTTTCCGAGCAGCCATCTGTCCTGATGTGGCTGGGGGAACAACAGCTGGCTGGCCCCCACCTTCCCGGCCCTGAGTGGGCAGTCTTTCTTTCCTGCTGCAGCAGCCTGGCACAGACCCCATCCATCCCTTCTACCCTGACCACCGTGCTCCCCTTTGGCAAAGGTTGTGGCTGGAATGCTTCCCCTTACCCATCCGCGCTCACAGTCTCGCCTCTAAGATGTGAAGTTCTCGCCTCTTGGGAGACCCTGACTCAAATTTGTCTGTGCCGTAGTTTCCTGCTTCCTCCTGAACATCCTCTGACCCTGCCAAAGCAGCCGTTTGTCAAGTCTCACCTCCATGCTGCTGTTTGTCCATTCATTTTACCATTTATCTTCTTCTGAATTCCAACCAGTCAGAGTCTTACCAACTTCCAGGCTCAGCTCAGAGCTCTCATTCTCCATGAGTGCCCCACCCCCAGCCCAGATCCTCAGGGGATGTGATGGAAAGCCCTCTCAGTTCTGTGGGACCAAGAGTGTCAGCCCCTGACCACCCTATAGGTTGTGTAGACAGTATGGCTCCTCCTGGATGGGAGGGATGTTCTGGGCCTGGAGGAAGGGGTCCCATGGAAGTACCTCCACTTAATAAACTCCTGTTACATCTCAGGCACTGTGCCCAGGCTCACCCACCAACACACACTGTCATTTAATCCTCAGACAATGTGGTGATGCAGGTGCCCTTCTCGCCACCATTTTTCAAGGAAGGTTGGAGGAGATCAAATGATGTGGCTAGGGTCTCAGCCACTTAGTGAGAAGCTGGGACTTGAACTCCGGGGCCTGTGGACACCTCTTGAATGGAGCATAACTTACAGTGATGTCTCCCGGGTTCCTCACTGAATAGCAGATGGCTTCCCTCTTGCCGATTTATCCAAGGGCACGCATTGCCCAGGGATTCAGGTTGAACAGTGGAGTTGCGGTCAAGGTGAGCCGATTTGTCCCCTGGGAAGATTTGAACACACGTTTCTCCAGCTTCCTTCATCCCCAGGATGATGCCTCTGCGAGGCTGGTGTGCTTGTCTTCTGGCCTCAGAGCACAGCAGCGTGACAACTTCTCCCCAGCCCATCTCTGCCGGTGGTTGTCACCCACACTGACAGTCCCCAGGGTCCGGGGTTGACTACACTCAACTGAGTCGAATAAATTAGCATAAATACTTTTAAGCCAAATTTCCCAATATCTTTTCCTCTCATTTAGTACCCAGATGTTTACATTTAATTTCTTGCAAATGAGACACCTAAACATCATTATAGCCCCTAATAATTGTGCATTTTGATTGCAAATAGCCCAAATGGAGTGAAACAGGCAGTAGGAAGGAGTTAGCGTTTCTGTGGGTGGAAACTTTTGGGGAGAAAACTTGGTTTGGGGTGAGCAATCATGGCTCCTCAGGCTGGAGAAGGTGGGTAGCTGGTGCTCTTCAAAGATGCCACACCAGCTTTCTGATTGAAGGCTGCCGGCCCTAGTTTAGCAAAACCTGGTTTGTGCTTTTCTGAAAGTAGGTTTTACTTCTTAAATGTGTTTCTTTAGCCAGGGTTTTGCTTGTCTCTGTCCTCTTAGGATCTATCTCTTTGGATACAGGCATTTGACTAGTCTTGGTGACATAAAAACAACACCTTGTCTGAAGCTGTTTCCCCAGTGAGTCTCCCCGGAGTTCAGTTGCTTTGTTGAAAAAAAAACATCCTTTTCTTTCTAGCTTGGGTCATGGCAAGTGGCTAGTAGTTTTTCCTCCCATCTTCTTCCTCTAGGCCAGGGATTTGGATAAACTTATAGTTCCCCTTGGAACCTGGGGTGACTCATTTCCTTGGAGTCACCCCCGAGGACCCATGTCCCACATGGGTTCCAATGGGCACATCTGCGTTAAGATCTGAGGACTGTCCTGCTTGTAGAGAGACATTCCCATGGGCCTTGTGGGTGCCCCCCTCTCTCTTGTTCTTTCTGTTCCCAGGGCCCAGATCTCAGTTTACGGTCTGCTATGGGACTGCCTAGGGTTGAAATGGAAAGAGCCTGCAGGGACACAGGAAGGAGAGGGGCTGCTGTGGCTGCCCACCTGCCCACCCAGGGATGGCTTTAACTCCCGGGAGGGCTCCTTGCACACGCATGGATTCTGTCTGATTGTATGTGCCCACCTTGGTTTTAGAAACTTTCTGTCATTCCGCTTCTTCATGCTCTGCCTTCCTACAGCCCCATTAGTTGCATTTGGGGCTTGGCATTCTACTGTGCTAACATCTTCCCCCCCTAGTGGGAGATGAGATAGCTGTGATTAGTCTAATGAGTGATTAATTAACAAGCGGGCGGCTGGATAACGGAAATGTGCTGACCCTGCTGAATGGCGGCAGGGATGGCGCAGCCCCATCACGACTTTAACCCTTAAGACCACCCCCGCCAGCCACACAGCTGCCTTCGTGTCCAAGTGTGAGGCTGTGTGTGCACACATGGGTGCATGCTGACCCAGAGCTGGGGCCGAAAAGGCGATGTCCACCAGGGGAGACAGCTCCGTAGGGTCTACAGGTGGCCAAATCCACCAAGTGTGTGGTGTTTGTACCTGCGGGTTGCTGATCAGCATATAGAAGTCTTCAACCATAATTGAATGATGAAAACTGATCCTAATTGCAATTATGCAAAATGCTGAAATATCTCTGGGTGGAAGATGTTGGAGTCTTCTGAATGGTTTGTGTTCAATAAACTGGGCTGGAGTGGCTGGGGTGGGCTTGGGGGAGGGCTCAGGGAATTCTTGCTGATTCACCTGGATGTGGGTTAAGTGTCACTGGTGACAGGAGGGAAGGGTGCAGGCTGGCACGGAGAAGGCCTGGGGTAGCGTGGGCTCTGGGGAGAAAGGATGGTGGGTGGGGAGGAGGGAGAGGGAGATGAGAGGTGAGTGACAAGTCCCCACAGCCTTCTCTGGGATATGTTCTGTTCAGCTCCCACTGTAATTAAATGTTAATTTTCTTCATGGAAACCAAAGGGAACATAGTGCCAGAAACTGATCCCGGGCCTCCTCCCCTGTCTCCTAGCATGGAGCCAGCGTGGGAGGTTTTGTTTGCTCTCCCCCTCCTCACTGGGAAGGGACCCCAGAAAAGGTGAGCAGAAGGACACAAGAGTGCCTATAGGGGAAGCGAGGCTGGCAAAACAAACCTGCCGAAGCCCAGGCTTATTCCTCTGCTTCTGTTCCTTATGAAGACACTGGTCGTTGGATTTTGGACTAGCCCTAACCCGGGACGATTTTATCTTGAGGTTCCTACCTTAGATACAGCTTAAATATATCTGCAAAGACCCTTACTCCACAATGAGGTCACAGTCTCCGACTCCAGGGGCAGACTCCTTGGACTCTCCTTTTGGGAGACACAGTCCAACCTGCTGCACTGACCCCAAGTTTCAGTTTTGGTTCCTCTGCTCCAGTTGTGTTCCCACCTTCCGGCACCCCTACCACTTCTTCTCGCTGCATCTGACCCATGGCAGGGCCCATCCTGGCTAGCCCTCAGCCTGGCCACAGATGCTTTGCTGAGCAGCAGGCAGCACAAAGCCGAATGGACAGCAGAAGCGCTTTACTTCACTGCCGCCTGCAGCAAAACCCCGTTGGAGGTGGGGAGCCAAGATGCTGGCTAACCCATCCCGAGTTGGAGACCTTCACCTCCCCCACCTCCCTCACTGACTCTCTGGCAGCTTCTCGACTTCTCTACACCCCTGTGGGTCCTTCTGTGAAAGGGGGGGTATACATCAGCACCTGCCCCAGCAGACAGGAGGGCTAAGAGTGCGGCTGCCTGCGGTGAAGCGGGGAGGCAGTTTGTGGGACATTTGTCGGGGCAGCGGTTTGAGGCTGTAAGTTTAATTTCCCTGTGGCTTTGAGCTGGAGCCCTGAGATTTGCTCAAGGGCCTCTCAGAAGTTGACCAGGGCCAGAGCTGCATCCACTTACAGAGGCTCTGATGGAGAAAAGGTGACTTATTGAAAGCAGGTTGCAAAAACTGAGCTGTTTTGAGTGTTTGCTCTAACAGATTCACACGCTCACCGCACCCTCAGAAGGCAGTGACCGCACTTTCTGGCATGTTCTGAGAGATGTCAAGAGAGGAAGGGGAGGCATCTGATGGGGAGGCCGAGGCCCAGGTGACCCTGCCTTCACCCCATGTGGCCTTTGGCCTTGATATGCGGTGCCCAGAGTTTGTGTGGGACCAGGGTGGGACCATGCCAGCCTTTCCTCCTGGTCCCCTGGCTCTGCTGCCTGAAGGGGGAGCAGAGAGAGCTGTGCCGGGCTTGCAGCTGGGAGAGGAGCCTCTGAAACTTTCTGGAAGAGTAGAAATCTGTGTCCTGGAGTACGAGGATAGGGTTGGGAGAGGCAGCATTGGCTTAGCCCTTCCTGCAGGCTTCTCATGGGGTGAGGGTGCTCTCAGCTTGCCTGGCCCAACAACTGAGATGCTCAGCGAGCTGTCACCTCCAGGACAAGGTTTCTAAACCGCAGTACCACTGTCACCTGGAACTGGAGAATCTTCCCTTGGGGGCCTGTCCTGCTACAGGATGTTCAGCAACATCCCTGGCCTTCACCCCCTGGATGTCAGTAGAGTCCCCCAGTTGTGACCACCAGCAGTGTCTCCAGCCATCTCCAAGTGTCCTGCAGGAGCAAAACCAGGCCTGGAACGCACCACATGTGGGTGACCTTCAGACCCACCCCCTGGACTTTGCTGGGATACAGACTGTGCATCCCATGAAGGCCAGATGGGCTGTGAGGGGGACACATGGTATGGGTCCCAAGTTCGGGGCAGATGGGAAGGGAAATCTCAGGGAGGAAGGGTGAGAGGAGAGGCGGTCCTCGGGGTGGACTGTCAGTGGTATCGAATGCTGGGAACATCTCTGCTGGGCACCGGGGAGGTGGAGGCGGCCCTCCTGGGTCTGTGGATGAGGCTTCCTAGAGAAGTGAGCCTGGGAGCTCTGGCCGCCTCTCCAAAGGCCAAGGCCCATCGATCCTTCTCTGAGGCTGCTTCCCTTTAGAAAATTCATTTTGGATCTTTTGCTCCCAGGTCCTGAGCTTCCATTTGGCTTTGCCTCTGGGCAGTGGGACCTCTTTATAAGAAAATGCACTTCCTGATAGAGCCCAGGCCAACGAAAACACCACATTCATGGCAGCTCTATTCACAATTGCCAAAAAGTGGAATAGCCTGATGTCCATCCATAGATGAACAGGTCAACCTTATGTGATGTACCCACCCAGTGGAATATTCAGTTCAGTTCAGTCGCTCAGTCGTGTCTGACTCTTTGTGACCCCACAGACTGCAGCACCCCAGGCCTCCCTGTCCATCCCAGCTCCCGGAGTCCACCCAAACTCATGTCCATTGAGTCGGTGATGCCATCCAACCATCTCATCCTCTGTCATCGCCTTCTCCTCCTGCCCTCAATCTTTCCCAGCGTCAGGGTCTCTTCAAATGAGTCAGCTCTTCGCATCAGGTGGCCAAAGTATTGGAGTTTCAACGTCAACATCAGTCCTTCCAATGAACACCCAGGACTGATCTCCTTTAGGATGGACTGGTTGGATCTCCTTGCATTCCAAGGAACTCTCAAGAGTCTTCTCCAACACCACAGTTCAAAAGCATCAATTCTTCAGCGCTCAGCTTTCTTTATAGTCCAACTCTCACATATTTATTCAGTCATAAAGAACAATGAAGTCCCGACACACACTACCGCATGGATGGGACTTAAAACGTGATGCTCAGTGAAAGAAGACCAGCCTGAAAAGGCCACATTGTGTGAGATTCCATTGATCTGAAAAGTCCAGAACAGGCAAACCATTAGAGACAGAAAGCAGTTATTGGTTGCCAGGAAGTGAGGGTCAGGGGAGTGGGGAGTGACTATTAATAGGTATAGGATTTATTTTAGGGGGCGATGAAATGTTCTTTATGTGCTGCTGCTGCTGCTCCTAAGTCGCTTCAGTCGTGTCCGACTCTGTGCGACCCCACAGACTGCAGGGCACCAGGCTCCCCCATCCCTGGGAGTCTCCAGGCAAGAACACTGGAGTGGGTTGCCATTTCCTTCTCCAATGCATGAAAGTGAAAAGTGAAAGTGAAGTCACTCAGTCGTGTCCGAGTCTTTGTGACCCCATGGACTGCAGCCCACCAGGCTCCTCCATCCATGGGATTTTCCAGACAAGAGTGCTGGAGTGGGGTGCCATTGCCGTCTCCGGCTCTTTATGTACTCTTTATACGTTTTAGATACTCTACGGTATCCATAGTTACTATTTGGTTCCAGAGCAGATACAAGCTCGCACAGGGCTTGTGACGGACAGGATTGGGCAGGAAGACAGGTCATATCAGTGGACAGTGTTGAGGGCCCACTGGTGGCCTTGGGCACCCATAGGGTGGTGGGAAGAAGGCTGTTGGGGGTTTGGGATGTGGCACAGAAGGCTTCGGTTGTGTGGCTTAGAGCTGACTGCACACATGGGGCTCTGCACTGACTCACGACGTCATGGGTACTGTGTTTAGCCGGTTGGCACTGTGGGTGTAGATTTCTTGTCACAAGAGAAGCGAGTTCAAGGCTGGTGACATGTGCCCAGCCATTCCCCAGCCTCGCTGAGCTCAGAAAGTGTCCTGCAAGCTGGTATGAACTGAGCAGTGACCGGTGGGCACTGAATGACGATGACGTACAGGCCATGAGGGGAGGTGACAGGGTGGGCGTGTTCTGGCTGGCCCCTAGCCTACATGGGTCCCTGATCTGTCTGCTCGGGTCACAGAAGTTGACAAGCCCCTGAAGGTGCGAAGGGGTCTGGTGTGCAAGCCCCCACCTCCTCCCCTCTCTCTGCCGTCCCAGCCGTCCCCGTGTCCCTTCTTCCCGCCCAGCTTGTCTATCCCTTACCCCAGCTCCCAGTTGCTGGCTGAGATGTGGCCCCCAACTGGAGGCAAGGCAGCGTTGCCAGGGGCTGAGTGGGGCCCGACTGAGCTGCGTTCCTCAGTCCCCTCCTCCAGGAAACGGGGTGACAGCTGAGTGTATCTCACAGGGAGGCCGTGAGGGTTAATAGTGCATGAAAAGGGCTTCAGACAGGCCCGGCAAACAGTGAGGGCCGGTGATGCCCTGCTCTTGTGGCTGAGCTCGAGCCCTGGGCGATCCTAACTTGGTGCTGTTGTGCGTCTCACCTGTTACCTGCCTGGTGGTCCCATGACAGCTACAGCCCTCCTTTCTCAGAAAAAGACACTGTATTGGTTCCTGGGGCTGTTGGAAGGAATGACTCAAACTGGGCAGTTTAAAACAGCAGAAATTTACTCTCTCAAGAGTTTAGGAGACCAGGAGTGTGAAATCAAGGTGTGCGCAGGACTGTTTCATTCTGGAAGCCTTGAGAAAGAGACTCTTCCAGGCCCTTCTTCAGCTTCTGGTGGCCTCTGCAATGCCTGCTGTCCCTTGGTTTGTAAATTTGTTACTCCAGTCTCTGCTCCGTCACCACAGGATCCTCTCCCCTGGGCTCTCTCATTAGATCAGGGGCCCACCCTTAATCTGGAATGATTTCATCTCAACCCTTAGCTTCATTACATCTGCAAAGACTTTTTTTCCGAATAAGTTCACATTTGGGGTTTCTGGGTAGACATGAATTCTGGAGCCATCCAACCCACTACAGACCCCGAGGCTCCGAGCGGGAGTGACACCCCCAGGACCACTGGACTCCAGCCTGAGGCAGGCACCAGCTGGGCCCACGGGCCTTGTCCAAAGCCTGGCCCAGCCCTGCCCTATGCCCTTTTCCTTCTCAGCGAATTCTGACTCCATTCCTGCAGCCCTTTCCCAGATGAGATCTTCCGCTCCACAGATCTTTCCTTGACATCCTGTTCTGGTGTCCTGATCCCTGTCCATCCCTGTGTCCCTGGAGTGCCCAAGGTCCTGACTCAGGATTGCAGCCTTTGCCCAACTGCAGCCCACAGTGGACACATGGAATCCTGTCTCAGCTCCCCTTGCAAGGCCTGGGCCTGAAGAGAGGTTTTAAGCCCCCTCTTGTTGGTAGTGGGAGAGTAGGAGGCTTCTGAGATGGGAAACCCTTGTTGAAGGTAGGCTGTGAACAGAAGTAGGAATTTGGATGCTGATGGTGGAGGTGGGCTCAGCCTTGCCCCTGTTGTCCATGGGGATGGGGTCCATGGCGAAGAAGCTCAGCAGCAGGTTTTGTCGGGGGAGCCTGAGCATCAGGCAGAGGTCAGCCTCTGGCATAGTCCAGGGAACAAACATGAGTTAACTGCAGATTTGACCATTGAAAGGGAGTCCACTAGGGAGGCCTTAATGACCACCTGAAGAGGAGCTGCTCTGGTAGAAGTTGGTAAGGGCATCACAGAGCTTCCTACCCTGACCCCAGACTTGGAGAGCCTAGGTGGACAGCCTAGGTGCTGCCCGGAAGTCAGGCAGGAAGCAAGGCCTGCCCTGAGCAAGTAACCACCTCTCAGGCCGCTCGTCTATGAGATGGGAACCACCGCAACAGCCTCTCCAGAATCACAGAGGACGGGAGATGTGCTGCCCACCAGACACCCCATGTGTGATAATGCTCTGAGAAAGTTAGAAACACCCCAGCAGTGTGAGGCCCATGCATAGCTCTCTGTTGTTCCTGCAGCCCAGGTGGACTCTGTGAACTCACAGTAACAGGGAAACAGCAGGCCTCACCAGCAGGAAATGACACAGAGCTTGAGCTATACTCAGTAATTCCTGCAAAACTGACAGAGATGGACTCGGGAGGCCCGATGGGGCTGGGGGGGGTGGGTGCTGGTGCGCATGGCGGATAATGTCGTGGGCATGCAATGCTCAGGCTCCTCCTGCTCTAACGGGAACCCTTGCCCCCTCTTCCTCTAAGCCCTTTGTTTGTCCTCCTTTTCTGACGCTTCTCCTGCTTTCCTGTTCTCACGCACCTGCCTTTCCCCACTCCTGGAACATTCAGCTTAATTCATGTCAGACTCAAGGTCACCAGAGACTCAAAGAGCTGGGTCAGGAGGAGAGCTCAGGCTTTGTTTGTCCCTCCTCTCGGGCTAGTGGGGCATGTGTGTCTGTGTGTGCCTGTGAGTGCACGCATGGGTGTGCACATGTATGTCTGTGCACATGCACATGTGTGCAGGCACTGTACTGAGTATATGTATATGGGCATGTATGCTCACTTGCTTGCTTGTGTTCATGCACGTGTGTGTGTGTGTGTGTGTGTGCCCTGTGTGCTTGTGTGAAGAGGGAAGAGAGCCCAGATTGCCTGGAAATCTCTCAGAACCCTGAGCATGCCTCCTGCCAGGCACTGGTCACTGCCATTGCCCACAGAACAGAGCCCTTGGGGAAAGTTTCTGGACATCCGGGCAAAGGAGAGGAGAAACGAAATAACTGCCAGATTTGCAGCATGTTACCTGTTTTTATTAAAAATCAATGACACAATAGAGCGATTCCACTCTATCTTACTTAAACAATATCCACTGCAGGGGAGCCACGAGGGGGAGGGGCCCTGGGGCCAGAGAGGGAGGGGGAGCCTCGGGGAGGCCCGCCGGCTCGGAGAGAGCCGCTGCTTCCAGCCGAGCTCCCTCCATAAAATAACCAGCTCATCTCCGGCCCCATCAGAGCAGGGATTTACGGCCGGGCCTGCGATTGCCTGCCTCACGCATCTCTCGGTTTTATTCCTGCTATTTATCACGCCAGGCCCTGCCTCAGCGCCAGAGGGACAGTTAATCAAGGCAGGCTTTCTACCTTGTCATCCCAGGATTCTGCTGGGAGAAAATGTGAGCCGTAAAATTAAAACCACCAGAACTTGGGAATTTGTAAAGAAGGCGGTCTGGGGAGGAGGGGAAGGATGAGATTCCCCCGCTCCCTGCCCCACGACCCACACCCCGAAATGCTGAGCAGCAGGGACTCCACACTCCGAATTCATTCCCTTACTGCTGTGGGTGAGTCTGAGGCAAAGCCTTTCAAAACCAGTACCCCCTCCACCCCTTACCTTCCACCCCATCTCCACCCTTGTACTCCACCTACCCCAGCTCCCTTCATGAGAAAATACAGGTGATCATTGTGGCAGAAAAGAAAAGGGAACAAGAGGTGAGTGCCTAGCGATCAACGACAATGTCTGACTTGGAATGTGATGGTGGGAAAAGGCGCAGGTCCCCCAGACAGGCAGCCTCCCTGGCACCTGGAGGATCTTCCTGCCAGCCTGTTCCCCCACCCCTGGTCCCGGCCAGGCTCAGGCAGGTGGAAGGCCCCTGAGAGCTGAGGAGCCCACATCCGTGCAGCCTATCTATGCCGATGTTCCTGTGGGACAATTTTCCAGCTGTTTCTGGAGATCTGGGAGAAGGGGATTAGCATTTAGCACTGGGAAAGCATCGGGCCTCGGCTACACGCAGGGGCAGTAGCTCATCATTTGATCTTGGAGAGCAAGGGGGATGGAATGCTTCCAGATACTTCTAGACCATTCTATGAAAAATGGTGGCAGGGGTCTTATTTATGTCTAGTTTTAGTTTGTGGAGGAACCAGTGGGGCTGGAGAAAGGAGAAGAGGAAGACCAGACACGAAACGCAGTGCTTGCAGGCCTGCTGGGCCTCCAGGGTTCAGACCCACTCTGAGGGGCTGGCACAGCCACAGCCCCACTGACAGACTCCTTCTGGCAGCAAAGAAGTTTTAGTTTTAAACATGGAGTTCCTTATGTGTGTGTGCACATGTGTGTGCGTGCGTGTGACACCCCAAGTCTGCTCAATGCAGAAGGGGGGCTCTTCTGGGGGCTGGAACAAACGGTTTCCCAGATCCCAAAGGACAAGGCACCCAGTCCAAATGCCTTCTGAAGACCCCTGTGCCTGGAGACGTGAGTTTCAGGGGACGTGGCTAGACACCTGGTGTGGGAAGGGGTGTGTGGGGACCCTGCTCTTTAGAGACAGGCTCCCCTGACTCTGGACTGCCCTCCCCCTGTGACTCCCAGAACCTTGTTTCAGGCCTTGTGACAGGGTGACTGCGATTGGCAGCTTCAGCTCCGAGGTGCTGTGGGCTTTCCCGCTCCAGAGCTGCCTCCCTGTGCTCATTATTTATTTAATCATCTCTTTATGATTCCAGAGAAAGAGGAACTGCAGGAGGGGTGGACAGAGCGACCCTGTCCCCCGGAGCTTTGAATGAACAATATTCACATGAGCAGCTGTCAGTCAAGGCACCAGCCTCTAAGGCCTTAGCGACCAACTGAGGTCACCCAAGACCTTGTCCCAGACCAGGAATGGCCCCAGAGTTCAGGGAGGTCTGCAGGACCGGACCGGTGGGGGCAGCAAGGGCGAGAGGTGGGGGAGAATGAAAACTAGAGGGTAGGGGTGGCGGTGGAAGGGCTCAAATGCCCTGAGCTTCCGACAGTCCCTATGAAGGAGCGGAGGCAAGGCAGCCTGGGGGTTGAAGTCACAGATAATCCAGGCACAAAAATGAGAACCCCATCTGAATTTAGACTTCATGGGCTGGAGACCTCCATATCTAACAGAGTTGCTCCCCCCGGGCAGAGGAGGGTGGCTCCAGCAGGGCCCCGCCCTAATCCTGCTCACACCCTGCACCAAGGCAAAAGCATCCCCAGGGTCCTGGTTGGGAAGGGCTGGCAGCAAAGGGAGGAAGTGAACTTCACAATCAGGGCTCCACAATGGGACAGAGGCTGGGCTTTGAGGGTGCCCTCTGCCCGCAGGTCTCTTCTTGGCCCCTCCCCAAGCCTTCTCTTCATTTAAGCAGGCCCAAAGCCACTCCCCTGCGTGCGTACCTGCACACGCTTGTGCATGAGTGCACACAGGCACGTTTCAGAATCAGCCGTCCCTCCCACAGCTGCTGAGCACGTGGGGCTGCCGCTGCTCGACCTTAGGGCAGCTGCTGATGGGATCCACCCGCCCCACCAGAGTTGGTGGTTCTTGGGCAGCGCTGTGCTCCGTGCCTCTCCGCAGCGCTGGCACGTGGCGGATGGCCAGCAGCTGCCAGCTGAGTGAGTGGTCGCCGACATTTCCAGAAGAATCCATCTGCTGTGGGTATGCACGCGGAATGGAGAACTCTGTGTGGGCCTGGAGAAGCCAGGAGCCAGTTCTGTTCTTGTGCAGGCTGCTGGGGAGGGCACAGGGGCAGGGAAGGGGGACAGCCAGGGGAAAACACGGCCATCACTTTCATGATTTGGAGGGCCCGAGACCCCGAGACGCCCCCCAGTGACGTTTCCTTGGATTTGGAATGCATTATGTGATTTAGCTGTTGTTATAGATTTACCTTCCTAATTATGTTTGGCTTAGAACAATGTTAAAATTGTTTTGCATTCCCTGAGTACACAGAGCCAGGGCGTGGGAGGAGGTGGCTGGGGATGTGAGAGGTGGCGGAGAGAAGACATTCGGGGTTTGAAGGCTGTCAGGGACAAACCACGTGCCAGTAATAAAGAACTGCCTGTGCAGAGAGGACCTGTACACCAGCAGTGGCCTGCTAACGTGGACGCTGACCCCAGAGGGGCAGAGCCGGGGGCACCTGGGAGCAGGCAGGGAGGGCCAGGGGCCAAGCCTAGTGGCTAACGTTCGCTCATTCCTACTGTGTGCCTGGCTCTGCTCTGAGCCCTGTCCTTGCGTTGCCTCATTTAATCCCACAACTGCCCTGAGGAAGTGGACGATCTGTCACTCTGCTTTTAGAGAGATAGGTAAAGTGAGGCACAGAGAGGGCAGGCCACTGGCCCGAGGTCACACAGCTGATGCGTGGCTGTGCTGGGATCCTCATTCTAGAGCCCATTCTAGATCTAGGGGATCCAGAATCCTGTATGATATGCCATCTCCAGTGAGACGGCGCTTCTGAACCAAGAGCCCATTTCCTCAGATGGGTGGAGAAGGTCAGAGGCACAGGGTACATCTTACCAATAGGAGGCTCTCCTCCCCTGGCTCTGCCAGGCCCTGGGAAACATGGCATGTCCCCCTTTCATAGCCAGTTATTTTTAAGAACACCTTGCCGAGTGGGAAACACTGGTACCTGTGCTTCCCCGAGGGTTCCAGTCTGTTCGGCTGATACCTGACCCCACAGCCCTCAAGCCCGTCTCTGAAGAAGCAGTTCTGTCTCCATCAGCATTCCTAAGCAAGATCCAGCTCTCCCTAAAGTTCAGACCAATATGGATTTGAAGCAACATTACTTTAATCCGCTCTCTCCTAAGTAAGATACAGAATGTATCTAGGTCCCCTTTGCCCTCTCGGCTAATCCCCTAAACAAAGTCAGTCAGAACCAGGGGTACCAAAGACAGCCGGGAGCGTTCACGCTATTTCCAGTTTCAGGCTATCTGGATATTCCGAGGGGTGTCAGACAAGAGCCGAGGTCACAAGATGAAGGTGGGCCGTTCATCTTTTGTGGGCTTGCCTTTCATCACCTAGCTCTGACCAAGCAGTTTATTTCTGAATGGACGGGGCTGCATATTGCCCTTCTGACTCCATATTGTCCAGAAAATGAACATGGCTTTCACGGTCTGCCTGGTTTCCTGTGGCATGAAGCCTTTCTCAGTGTCTCAGCATGGAAGTGTCTGCATTTTGCAGGCAGAGCTGGTCCTGCAGTAATAAGCAGCTTAGTCCAGCTCCTTTTAAGAGGACCTGGCTGGCATGCTGGTGTTCCCCCCTACCACTCCTGACCCTTCAAGTCCTAAAACCCACACCCAATGCCCCAGCTGATGGCCAGGAGAGCGACTGCCAAGATGCTCTTCTCTAGTTGTTGTTAAGGCAACATCGGGGATGTTGAAACCCCTTGAGGACAGGAGAATACTCTCTACATTCTCCGCCTGTGCTCACATCTGCTCAGGGCCATGGACGGAGGTAAGGCAGCTGTGACGTGTAGGGGCCGGGGCGAGGCACATTGCCTGGAAGAGGGCTGCCAGGCTTTTATTTCCTACTGTGATGTTTGCGCTGGGATTTTTACCTTGTTGGAGAATCAGGATATGTGTGTTAGTCACTCAGTCATGTCTGACTGTTTGCAACCCCACAGACTGTAGCCCGACAGGCTCCTCTGTCCATGAGATTCTCCAGGCAAGAATACTGGAGTGGCTTGCCATGCCCTTCTCCAGAGGATCTTCCGGTCCCAGGGATTGAACGCTGGTCTCCTCCATTGCAGGCAGATTCTTTACCTTTTGAGCTACAGGGGCATCCTTTTAGGTAGAATCAGGAGAACCCTGATTTGTTTCATGGACTTCAGCCTGTCCTACTGCCTTCAACAATCCTGGATGTTCCCATCTGGGAAGCCGAGGGCATGAGTCCCCTTGGTCTTCGTCACATGTGGCAGCCATGTGGTGCCTAACCAACCGCCCAAAAGTCAGCGGCTGAAAAAGATAATAATTTACAGTTGAGGCTCATTATTTGTGGATTCCATATTTGCAAACTTGCCTCTTTGCTGACGATTCTTTGTAACCCCTCAATCAACATGAAGGACACTTCCTTGGTTATTTGCAGATGTGTGCAGAACATTGAAAAATTTGAGTCGTCTGCACAGGTGTTCTCAGCCGAGACTGGACAGGTGACGCCCTGCCTTCTAGTTTTAGCTCTCATGCTGAAATATTTTCGTGCCACATTTTCTGTTTCTTGGTGCTTTTTGTTGGTGACTTCACCGTTAGAATGGCCCGAGCATCGTGCTGGAGTGGTATCCGCTGTTCCTAAGCCCCAGGAGGCTGAGATGTGCCCTGCGGAGAAAATGCGGGCATTAGATGGGCCTCATTCAAGCCTGTGTTATGGTGCCGTTGGCCCTGAACTCGATGTAATGAGACAACCTAATGCAACCTGTAGTAGATAAGGCACTTTACACAGAAACATACATAAAATAGGCGTATATATTGATGTGCTCAGTTGCTCGTGTCCGACTCTTCGCGACTCCATGAACTGTAGCCTCCCAGGCTCCTCTGTCCATGGAATTCTCCAGGCAAGAACACTAGAGTAGGTGGCCATTTCCTACTCCAGGGGATCTTCCCAACCCACGGATCAAACCCACGTCTCTTGCGTTTCCTGCATTGGCAGGCAGATTCTTTACCGCTGCGCCACCTGGGAAGCCACAGGTTGATGAAAAGGTTGTGAGCAGAGTTCTGCGTTTCCCCTAGGACTGTGTTAGCCATGACTTTCTAGCACTGAACTCCATGAACAGCAAGAACTATCTGTTTTCTTGTCACATCCCTGCAAGTCATCTGGGTGCAGGCTGATCTGGGCTGGGCTGGACTGGGCCCAGTGGGATGCTTCCACTCAAGCTGTGGGCTCCTCGTTCTAAGGCAGGCTCAGGCCTGCTTGTACAGGTTCATCCTGGGGCCTGGCCGAAGGGCAGCAGCTCCCAGGGGAGTTCTGCTGGCATGAACCCAGCCGGCAAATAGCCTGATAGCCTCTGCTTGCATCATGTCAACTCACCTCCCACTGGTCAAAGCAAGTCATCGGCCAAACCCGAGGTCCAGGGGTGGGAAGTACACTCCACTTCTATGGAAGGCACTGCAGAGTCTCATGACGGGGGTGTGAACAATTGGGTCCCCCCCTGAACACTGCCCAGGGAGGATGTCCAGGTTGACTGAGACCTGGGTCACTGCGGTGAAGGCGGGGATGCAGCAGAGAGTCCTGGCCCAGAGGCAGGGGACGGAAGGGCCGTTGCTCACCGTTTCCTTGTTCGCACCTGCTGTCCTGCTGTCTCTGTGCAAATACTGCTCCAATAGGCAAGTTTGCTGCCCTCACAAGCACCGACAGGTAGAAGGTGTCTGTCTCCTGAAGGGTGACCTGGAGGGCAGGCTAGGAGGGAGCAGGGACACAGCTGGTTAGTTAATTCAGGGTGGAGGAGCAGAAGGGTGCGTGTGTGTGTGCTCAGTAACTTCGGTTGGGTCTGACTCTCTGCGTCCCTGTGGACCATGGCCCGCCAGATTCCTCTGTCCATGGGATTCTCCAGGCAAGGATACTGGAGTGGGCTGCCATGCCCTTCTCCAGGGGATCTTCCTGACCCAGGGATCAAACCCGTTCATGTCTCCTGTGTCTCCTGCATTGCAGGCGGATTCTTTACCCACCAAGCCACTGGGGAACAAGAGAGGAAATCCCAGAAACTATGTGTTCTGGATGTTTTACTTATGGACAGCTTATATGCATTTACCAAGCTAAGCGCAAAGTACAGATTTGTAGCGAGCCAGCCTTGCAAATTGTGGGGCTTGTCTTACAGACCCACTCATCTCACTGAGAAGAGGAGCCGGTGGAACTTCTAGGATCATCATAATTAGGTCTCCTTTTGAAACCGCGTAACACGTTTGCTTTTTAATTTTTTTCCTTCCTCTGCCTCAGGGCATCTCCCTGGTTCCTCATCAGTAAATGAATCCGTTCCCTTCACATCTGGGACACAGGGCCTTTGATACTGGCATGTGTGGAAAGGAGGGAAGAATAATTAACAAATTAATTAATTGTCCTTTGTTTCCACTTCAAACAAATAAGGTAGTATTTTGAGCTGAACAGGTTGTGTGCCAATAAAGGGCCATCAGTGACCATTTAAAAATGGATATGCACCTCTATCGAACAAACACAGACTCCCTGCCATTCTGGAAGTCTGACTTGTGACAGGCTCCCCTTTGAACCGAGCCAGCTTCTGTGGGCCTGGCCCATGAAGTGAAGCTCCATAGAGATGTTTATTTTTGTGAAAAGCAAACAAAAAGTACTCCACCAGCAGCCCCACTTCTGCAAAAGAATTGAAAGCAGGGTCTTGAAGAGATATTTGCACACCTGTGTTCATAGCAGCATTTACTCACAATCGTCAAAAGGTATAAGCAACCCAAGTGTCCATCGATGGATGAATGGTAAACCAACTGTGGTCCATCCATCCAGTAGTATATTATTCAGTCTTAAAAAGAGAAGGAAATTCTGACACATGCCGAGTGAAATCAGCCAGTCACAAAAGGACAAATACTCTGATTCCACTCTTGTGAGACAGACCGTAGATGGTGGTTGCCAGGGGCTGGGGAAGGGGGAAGGGGAGCTAGTGATTAATGAATGCAGAGTTTCAGTTTTACAAGATAAAAGTAGGTCTGGAGTTGGATGGTGGTGATGGCCACACAAGGAGGTGACTGTACTTAACACCACTGAACTGTCCCCTGAAGACGGTCAGATGGTCATGTATTAACAGAGGGCTGACAGAGACGTCACGGCTGGAGGCCCACAGGCACCCAGCCACCCTCAGCAGCAATTGTTCCGCGTTCACTAATTAAGAGTTGGCAGCAACTTTATACAGCATCAATCCTTGAGTAATGAGAATCGCCTGTATGTTTATACGTGTTCTATTTCACACTCAGTATTTGTTACCTGGTCCCTGGATTCCTCCACTATTTTCTTGAGCTAACACTTATGAGTCTGGTCTTAAGCCTGACTTTAACTTTTTATACTTCACCATAAAGAACAATTCTCTGATTTGATCGGGGAGATTCCAGGTGGTACTTCTGGCTGCAGATACCAACTAATTTCCAGCCTTTGACCCCTTCCCACCATGCTTCCAGCAAACATGAGTCGATATGCTGATTTCCACAAGCAGTGTCGGAATCCAGGGCTTTGTGTGTGTGTGTGAGGTGGCGGAGGGGTGGTTGCGGAGGGGGGACACATAGGCCTTGACCCTGTGCCCTGTGTTCTTACAAAGCAGTCTGTTGGCAGATGAGAAATAATATTTGTTGAGCATAGTGTAGGATAAATCATATTTGTACTTTACTTTAGGAACAAAAGCACTTTCAAAAGTATATTTGATTTTGAAATCACTTTTCTGATTAAGAGTCCCTTAAAAAGGACAGTTAAATAAACTACAGGTTGGAGAGACTCGTTAAGCATGGGCAGGGTTTTCCATTTATTGGTGTGCTAGGAGGTTTTAGGCATAGGTTTGAATCTTTGTTTTCCATGTTCTTTCTGATCTGGTTTTTTCACTTCAAAGATGTAGACAGGCTCAGTCTCCTAAGACTCCTTCCTGCAGTTGTCAAACAGTGAGTCTCCAGAGACTGGGCTACTGTTGCAATCAAGCACCTCCAAAGCCGAAGGCTGCCCGCTGCCTGGGAACAGCGCTGGGGAAACCCCTCCCTGGTGTCCCTGCAGGAGCCTTCTCCCAAAAGCCAAGCTGGGGCTTCAGCTTCACATACTGATTTGGGGGAGACACCAGCATGGCAGATGGTGATGGAGCAAGAGGAGCCAGGGAGAGGCCCAGGTTCCCAGCTTCACCCAGACAGGTGGGGGCCAGCAGCGGGGACCACATGCAGATCTGAAACAGGCCAAGACCCCAGTGTCGGCCCCAGCTGGCCTGGCCCAGCCCTGACTCTGGTGGGCTCTGGGGACCCTTCTCAGGGTTGCATTTCTACCCAATGACTACATGGGAACACAAAGTATGTTGAGAGGGGGCAGAGAGGAGGCAGCCTGGGCAGGAAACCCTGGGGATGAGGTGGGGATGGAGGTGTGAACCCTGCTTTGCTGGAGGCCCCGCCCATGTGAGGTCCACCCCCCTACACACTTGGCAGGGGGGCACCATGCACATGGATACAAGGATGGGGGTGTGATGGAGGGTCAGGTGTGTTCCGGTTGGGAGGTGCTGCAGGGAAGACCAGGTGGTTTTTAAGGAGAGCACATGTCATGCTGCTGGGCGAGCCCTGAGTCTGCGTGCCCCCTAACTAGTCCCAGCCGTTCCACACACAGCGTCCGTCTGTTTTGCCACCCCGACTGCCTCTCCAGAATGGCTGTCTCCAGAGGGCCCCTCCTGACCTCTCCTCTCCCTCCCGGCCCATCCCCTTCTCCCTGGGGCTCCCCCAGCCTCCAAGTCTTGCCTCCGCCATCAGGGAGCATGTGCTGAAGTGTGAATAAGGCCGTTTGCACCTCTCCCTCCCTGACTCCTCTCCCACCCTGGGCTCCCCATCCTGTTCCCCACCTCCCACCCTGGCCCAGCCCCCACAGGGCTGGCAGTTGTTTACCACAGCAGCCAGCTCCCCCTCCTAATCTCATCTGGGCGGGATTTTAATAAAGCCCTCCGCACAGCTGGCTCCATACATCACTCAGCCCCTGAAGGTGGCTGGGCCTTGATGGATACACAACAACTCTCGGCAGAAATGGCATCTGGACAGCAGCCCCTCCCAAAGCCCCTGGGAGATGGGGAGCCTCAGCGGGGAGGGAGGAGATCCCAGGAGAGCCCTCTGCTTGGGGCCCTGGGCCACAAGCCCCAATGAACTGAGATTACACGGTTTTGACTTTGACGCACCGGTTTGAAAAATGGGGCATTTTCCCTCTGCTTCCCCCCCCCCGCCTTATTCCAGCTCTGCCTGAGGGATGAGAAAGAGACTCCTGTGATTCTAGAGAGGTTCCAAAATTGTGTAAGGGGACCGTGTGCGGAGGAGGGTGGCTGCCGAGGGCGGGTGAGCTGTGGATTGATGGAGAAACTGGCAAAGCTGGGCATGCTTCCTCTCAACCTACCCGTTTCCAGGGGCCATCTTCACGGGGGTCTTCCACAGCTTTATCTCCCTGGTCTCACTTCCCTCTCTGTCCACCCTCCTCCTCCTCTGGCCTCACAGGAGACCTCCATTCCCAGGAGGAGGAGAAGGTGTTGCTGGTTGTTGCCTGGGGCCCCGTTGTCTCGCTTGGTCATTTGGGGTCTGTTTCTATGCACAGGTTTAGGAGTCCTTGGGGTCCCCGTGCTAGGGCGATGAGCCGATATTCCTTGAGCCCTTGGCCTCTATAGCCTCCCTGCCTGGTACCCAGTGCCAGTCTCTCTCAGTGCCACCTATGGCTTCACGTCCAGGGGATGTACATGCACGCCTCCCATTTGGGACCATTTCCATTGTGCTTCTTCAGAACCAGGGGCCCAGGAGGCGATGTCACGTGGTGGGTGTGGCCCAGGGACCGGAAGGGGTCCCCATGGCTCAGCCAGTGGTGTGGTATCCCGCTGGCGACACCCCCATTCCTGTTTACAGGAGCTGAGGGGCTCCATCCCATTAGAGCCCACAGCCACTTTAGACCACCCACACTTGTGACACCAGCTTCAGCTTCAGGGCTTCCAAAACCACGCTCAGCTTCAGTAATTCACTGGGAGGACTCACAGAACTCAGAAAAGTGGTTATACTCACAGGGATGTCTTATTACAGACAGAACACACCAAGTAAAATCAACCAATAGCAGAGGCACGGGGGCCAAGTCCAGGAAAGCAGGAAATCAGGGGCGTCAAGCTTTGTGTTCCTGGCTAATTGCTGTGCCTGTGGAAAACCCCAAAACCCTCCTCCTGGAGTGTGGGCAGGCCCACATCACCCTTCCCAAGGAGGCAGGAGAGGACCTGGACAGGGCCCAGGATTGAGAAGTCTAAGGCGGCTGCCACAACTGCCAGGGGACCTTGCCAAGGTTGTCCTGGGGCAGCCTACTCCCACTTTCCTTCCCACGGCCGCGAGCTGGGTGGGAGGCATCCTAATCTGAGTCCCTGACTTTGTGCTGTACATATGTTCTGAAAAACCTGTAGATAAAAAATGGCAGTGTTTTTAAAATGCGCTCAGGACTGCTCCATTTCCACAGGAAGGAACCTTTTGTGAAGTGAATCATCAGCCAATTTGTGTTTTTAAAACATCAGATTTCCCTAAAAGCAACACACCTGTTAATCTTACATCTCTAACGATTCCACTAGAAGGAAGCAAGGGGGATGCCAGGGGCGTCCGCAACTCGCACGAAAATCCCCACACCCTCGGGTTCCTAGGCACTTTCCAAAGGGCTTTCCAGGTGTGTCATCGTGTCTGAATCCTGACAGTCACTCTTCTAGGGGGCTTGCAGGTGGGAGGAAGGTGAGTCGCTTCCCCGCGCCCCCTCTGTGGGGATGAAGATGCCACGGGTAAGAGATTCAGGGCCTTCTCCACAATCATGTTGTTTAAAAGAGGCAATGAAGCATTGTGTGCCGACAGGCCCCGAGTGCCTCTGGATTTCATACATGCACACATACACACCTGCACACTTGCATGTCCACAGGCATGTGCGCACGCACAGCGGTGTCCACTGTGAGTAGCTGGTGAACACCTGTTGCTCGCTGTGCATTTTCTGAAGTTCTGGTCTGAGGACCAAAATCTGCGTGCAACCTACAAATACCCAGGTCTCGGGCACGGCGAAGCTCTGTGTGTCCCCAGCTTTCCAGACCTCCTCTGATGGGTATCTGTGGGCAGACAGTGGGCGTGGGCTGAAGGGGGAGGTTGGTGGCTCTAACTCTGGGGGCTCCTGGGGGTGCACCCAGCATCTGCTCTCACGGGGGCGGGTTCAAGTGCAGACAGAGCTGCATCCTGGCACAGGAAGAAGCTGCCCAAGGGGAAAAAATAAATCTTAGGGAGCTGCTGAGGCGACAGAAGGTATGTGCCTCCGACACAGGATTGCATGTACACGCACACGTGTGTGTGTGCGGCAGAGCAGCCCTCAGACGCAGGGAGGTGGTGTGAGGGCAAATGAAACCTCAGGTGATAACTTGGCCGCCGTGGGACGTTCCTGTGGGCTCGAGGTGTGCAGCGCTCTTGGGATCCTGCTCCTCCCCTGGAGCTTGGGCGACCCAGCCCCCCGACACCGGCCGCTGTGTCACACACACTGACTCGAGGGCTCGTGAAATCTAGTTGCCTAGCAGAATGTGAGTAGGATTGCTAAGTTAAAGAAGGATGCATTCATTGCTGAGCTGTGACTCGATCTGAGTTGGTTCAGAGAAGGTTCCAGGGCCTTGGAGCCTGCCTCCCTGGCCCAGCTAAAGGCTGACTTGTGTCTGAAAGAGCTGGCTATGCAGTCTCCTTGCTCACCCCGTGGGCAGGAACCCCTCTCCCAAGGGTTTCTCAAGTGGTCCGAGTGGAGGGGACTGCCACCCAGACTTCGGGACACTGTGAAATTTGGCAGAGCCCCTCCCATCTCTCTACATCTTGACCCTGGCCTGTCCCTCTGTCGGTTTGTCCTTCTCTGTCCCCCTCCAAGGTTCTCACCTGGTCTTTCTTGCTAAGAAGTAGCTCAGAGCTGGGAGGCTGGTGGGGACTGAGCCACACCTCTCGCCACCCTCAGTGTGCGTGGAGGCCTGTGGGCATGTCCTTCTTGCTTTCAATCACAAAAAGCAGGCGCTGGGCTGACACACAGAGTGTGTCCCTGGATCAGACCAGGAGAGCAGCAAGGAGCAGCTTTCCCGCCGGAGCGCCTGCTATGGCAAGATCAACCCGCTCACAGTTCAGATCGTTCTTTGCAAAGTTGCTTTAGGGTAGGACTATCTGATGGAGAAAGACCTTGGCTGACTTTTAGCTTGGGAAGCACGCGTGTGGGTGGGTGTGAGTAAGGAGGAGAGTCAGCAGCTGCAGGAAGTGTAGAGCGTCCCAGAGTCTTCTTTTTAACTTCAGAAAATTGTGGTAAAACAGCTTGTAAAGAACGTGAAGTTCTCCATATTAACTGTTTTCAGAGGTACAGGTCAGGGCATTAAGTGGCACTTGTTAAGCGACTGTCACCACCATCCATCTCTGGAACAGTTTTCATCACCCCAGACTGAAGCTCTGTCCCCATTACACACTCACCCCATCCTACTTTCTGTCTCTGGATTTGACTATTGCAGGTACCTAATATGCGTGGAACCATACAGGATTTTTCCTTTTGTGGTGAGTTTATTTCAGGGAACATGGCGTCCTCACGCTCCACCTGTGTTGTAGCAGGTGTCAGAATGTCCTTCCTTTTTAAGACTGAATAATCTTCCATTGTGTGGACGTTCTCATCCGTTCACCTGTCAGTGGACACTTGGGTTGCTTTCACCTTTTGACTATTGTGAATAACGCCGCTATAAATATGAGTCTATACATATCTATTCAAGTTTCTACATTCACTTTTCTGGTTATGTACTCAGAAGGAGATTCCTGAGTTGTATGGTCATTCGATGTTTTTAATTTTCTGAAGAACTACCTACTATTTTCCGCAGTGGCTGCAGCCTTTTTCATGCCCATCACCGGTGCACAAGAGTTCCAGCTTCTCTACGTCCTCTCCCATTCTTGTTCTTTTCTGTATTTTTAAAAAATAAAGTCTATTTTATTATATATATATATATTGGCCACACTGTATGGCTCGTGGGATCCTAGTTCTCCAACAGAGATTGAACCAGGGTAGTAAGAGCTCAGAGTCTTAACCAATGGACCACCAGGGAAGTCCCTCTTTTCAGTGTTTTGATGACAGCCACGCTAAAGGTGTGAGGTGGCTCACTGGCTTTGAGTCTGGACTGTCCTGGCTGAGTACGATTCTCTGAGGAAGGCTGTGGGGACGCCTACTCTTCAACACCCAGGGACAGCCACCCTACTGCTAGTCTTTCTGGAGGGGATTGTCACAGGGCTGGAGTGTCCCCTCTGAAGCCTCCAGGAAGGACTGTAGAGCCTGCCTCTGACCAGGGATGCTGGCCGAGGAGGCAGTGGGCGCATGGAAAACCTCCTGATGGTGGTGGTTTAATCAGAGCCTCTCCCCTGAGCTGGGTGGGGAACACCCACAGGTGAGTTCATGGGGCTTCCTCTCCTCTCCCAACACCTTAGCTCTGCACCTTGCAGCTCTCTCACCAGGAGACAAGTGCTCGCTTTCAGCAGACGTGAGGGGAGTGAGCAAGGTGGGGCCACCCTCTCCTCTCCCTGACCTGGGAACCATGCTAGCGGGCCCGGGATGAAGGTGAGTTCTTCCCAGACTGCCGGCCAGGTGGGGGTACCGAGCTGGCAAGCCGCAGTCAGCACAAGTGAAAGGCACATCCCTGATGTAGGAGGTCCTCTGGTCCACAGGTGGCCTCTCCAGACTTTCTCCTCCAGGGACGTTTCCGCTTCTGTTGCTTTAGATTCTAAAGGTCACAAAACAGCTAGTTCTGCTGTCAGATGAAGGAGTCAGCATCCAGGCAGAAAGGACCCAAGGCTTCTGAAATGTGAGCAGTGGCCCCTTCCCAGCCCCGGGTGGGTGCAGGGAGCACAAGCCTCCACTTCCCTGCTTCTTTTCTCCCTGGGTCAACCCCACAGGCCCAGCCCCACTCAGGTGATAGGCTGGGCCACCTGTCAGTACCAGCAGTTACTTCTGCAGACCCACATCCAAAGCCCTGTGGCCATCTTAGTTTCTGAAACCAGTGGGCGTCCTTCCTGGATGGGATGGGCAGTGGAAACAGGGGTCCTTTGATGCTGTCTCTGCAGGGGAAATTGCAGACTGGCAGCTGTGATTGTGGAGGGTGCTAAGTCACTTCAGTCATGTCTGACTCTTTGTGACCCTATGAACCATAGCCTGCCAGGCTCCTCTGTCCATGGGATTCTCCATGCAAGAATACCAGAATGGGTTGCCATTTCCTTCTCCAGGGGATCTTCCCAACCCAGGGACAGAACCCGCGCCTCTTATGTCTCCTGCACTGGCAGGCAGGGTCTATACCACTAGCTATGATTGTGACTTTTATTCACTTGCCTCGATGGTGGTGGCTGCTGGGGCTTCTTGTGTGCTCCAGTGGCTTGGGGGCGCTTTGACGACAGAGGGCAGGACTGTGCTGGCCTCTCCTGCTGCCCTGGCTCCATGCAAGCCTCACTGCCAGGCCTTGCCCAGTAGCTTGTCCTAGTCATGGGGATTTAGGAGCTGCCTGGGCAAGATGGACAGCTAGCACGTCCCATCATTGCACTCGTGAGCTGGGACCAGAGGCTGCTGTTTACCAGCAGAAGGGAACTCGTGATGTGTGTTCCTTTCCCCAGGACGTACCTCATTTGTTGTGTCTGCTCTCTCCGGGTATCTTCTTCCCCCCTATAGCAGCCCCTGAGCCCGGCCACACTTCTCCTGGACCTGCCTTTGCATTCTCAGAATCCATGTCATGATTCTAGAGCAGACAGGTGGGACAGAAAGGGTTAGCTGTGACATAAACTCATTTGTGTATTGAGATACATCCTAAAAGGGGGGCTTCATTTGGGAAGTTCTGTGCATTAATCCATCTTCTTATGGAAAGGAGGAAATTATTCATAATTAAAAAGTAATAATAATGTGGTGTGAAGGAACTCAGCTGTACGTTACCCGGAAAGAAGGAGGGGAGGGTGGGAAGGCTATTTTTAATGGTCTCCATAGGAACAGAGATTTTGTTTACAGTGATTTTTTTTCCCCCTCTTGTACTTCAGCAAGGCAATTGCTGATTTGCATTTTATTAGAAAGTGTTGCTGGCAAGTCCCTGGTATGGACAGAACTGGGGCCCTGAGAGGGCTTGGGAGGGGGGTTGAGCCTTTGCAGGTTTCACTGGCCCCGGGTTGGAACTGCATGGCTGAGGCAGCAGGACCTGTGGGATGCTTGCTTCCAGTTGCTCAAACAGTTCGCATTCCCCTCTGTGCCCTGTCCTGTGCGGTCCCTGATGAGGGGGTACCGCCGGGTCCACCCCACCCCAGTTACACAGCTTCACAGCACCCCTCTGTGTCCACTGCACCAGCTCCCCAGATCCTCCAGCCACCTGCTCAGGGCAGCTGAGCAGGTCCCAGTGACTCCACCTCCAGCCCGTGAGAGGCTGGCAAGGGCCACTCACGGAGGGCACAGGGCCCAGAGCTGCCGGCTGTGCTGCAGATGGCATGGCAGCTGTGTGCCCCACGGAAGCCAATGTGAGTGGCCGCTGGCCAGGCCCCCAGAAGGCGGGTACAAGCGGGGGGTGCAGGTGCCAGTGCTTCCTGGGCTGGGGGCCCGAGTGGGCTCGCTGCCGGCTTCCTAGCATCCTCCTGCTTCCCACCCACCACCAGGTGTGGACCCCAGAAAGGGGAAGAAGCCAGGCTTCCTCTCTGTGTTCATGGCTCTGCCAGCACCAGGAGCATTCTTCCTTTACTCCAGGTGAAAACCTGCTTCCCACGTGCGGTCCAGCCAGGCAGAGAGGCTGGAGCTTACTGTCCTTACTCCTGGGTGGGAGATGGGGCATGTGGTAGCTTCCTACGTGTTCATGTCTATGGGCCCCAGTGATGGGGCATCATTTTGTGCGTGGTCCCTCCCCACACCCCATCAAGACTTTTGAGTGACGTGGGGACTCCCAGTGCCTTTTGGGTTCTGAAGGGATAGTCAGATCCACGGCTGGTCTTCCACGTGGAGACTCAGCACTCTTCCTCTTGGGGAATTTGGATTTAGGTCGAGCAAACTGAGAGAGTGCAACCCTTAGTCCTTAGCTTGGGTAAGAAGGCATCTTGCGGAAATCTGTCCTGCTCAGGACCACGCAGGCAGCCTTCCCTTACTAAGAGGGTCTGATGGTCTGGGTTGGTTTTGGTTTTGGTCTCTCTTTTTGTATTCCATCTGCAGGTGACATTTCCAGGCAGCTCTGCCTCCCCTGTTTTTTTTTTTTTTTTTAAATTGGCAGAGCCTTTTGAGAAAATGCCCAAATTTCCCTTTTCCTGGAGTGGAAGAAAGATTGGGTGGAGGTGGCTTGATTATCTGGCTTCAGTGAGCATGACGGGAAGAATCTGAGTGGGGGCCAGGGGTTGGGGTGCACAGGGGCTTGGGGGTTTCACCATGCTGTTGGCATGAACCACACCACACACGTGTGCACATCACACACACTCGTGCACATTCACATATACATACCACACACTCACACGTATATATAAACACCCGCATTGGTACACAGTACACATATAAATACACACCAGGTACACTCTTGCGTCACATGTAGATACACGCTCAGCACACACAGGCACACATCACACGCACTCACGCACTTGCATGCACACATATTCATATACCCATGTCATTCCCGTGTGTGTACACACACACACTTCTCGTTTAATTGGCCCCACTGTGAGCATCCATTCGTTCATTCATTCTGCAACAGCCCCTGAGGGCTCCCCAGGGCTCCATGAGGCCCAGGTTTGGCTCATTCGTGGGTCTGGCACAGAGCAGATGCTTAAGGGCTACTCGTTGCCTGAGAAAATGAATGAATGATTGAGGGATTGGAGGAATGGAGGAGTGAATGGAAGCTCCATGTCAGGTACCACTGGAGACTGGAAGTGTGCAGGAGAATCCAACTCTGGTCCTGCCCGCATCGGTTTTCAGCCTTACTGGGTGAGTGGGATGTGGGGGCAACAGCCTTACAAATAGGTGGGCAGTGATTCCAGGCAGGATGGAGGAAGAGGTGCCAGGTGAGGGACAGTCATGGGTCAGGGGTGCCCCAAGGAGGAAGACCTAATGCAGGCCTGGGAGGGACATCAGACACCCTGGAGCTGGGACCTGCAGGCCGAGTTGGCCTTAATTATACCTCCAAAATCCCTTCACAGAAACCCTTTAATCTGTGTTTGGTTGAATAACTTGGATAAGATTTGAGGATTCCAGAGGTCCAGAACCTTCGGGGCCCTTTGGGATGCTGCCAGGATCGATGCACAGAGGCATGAGTGAGCCCGCAGTGTTCTCAGTGGAGCAAGCAGATACCACTGGCTCAGGGCCGTCTAAGACTGTGGGGAGAGGGTGCACCCAGATCTTGGAGGACCTTGATAGCCCGGCCTCAGAGGACCCGGTGTTCAGAAGCTGCATTTTTCCAGCTTCCCAAACGCAGGTTCAGCTGGAACAGGAAGGCAGCAGACACAGGGACACCTGAGGCAGGCACGTGCCAACCCTCACTGGTGCACAGGTCCCATGCCGACACTATGAGGTCAGTGTCCAGGGCCTGCCTGTCCACTCTGAGGGGGAGTGCTGAACCCCAGCTGCCAAGTCTTGGCCTACCTACTCTGGGGTTTACATACACCACCTCCCAGCTGCCTGTCTTTTTCTGTTCACTTCTTGCTTAGAATTTTCCGTATGGGCAAGAGGCATCATGCCAGCTACCCCCTGGATATCACTTATGGATTTCAGAAGGTCAAGTAGGTAAAGAATTAGTTGGCAAGCACTTAACGTGCCACTAGAATAAAAACAAACAAACATAATATCAGGGTTGGGAGGACGTGTGATTCTCTGTTGTTTCAGTTCTCAGCAAATAAGACCCTGTGCCCAGGGCTCCTTCTGCAAAACCCTCTAGGAGGTCTCCCACCCCAGGGAGTTCTCGCCTCACTCTCCTTCCTCCTTTGTGATGCTGCAGAGTCCTCTCTCCTCCACAGCCCCCAACCCCTGGAGACGCTTCTGTCTTCCAAACCACTCTCACCTTCTGGTTTGAATCTAAGCCAGACATGGCGCCTGATCCATGTCTTGCACTGTGACGACTATGAGTTTCCACCTTCAGTGAAATTACACCCTTCTTTGGAAGAAGGAAGGACAAGCTCACTGGCCATTTCAACCATCTGGACACACATCACACACACACAAAGAGGTAAAACCCCGTGTTCCTTCCTGTCCACCCTTCAGGAGGACCCTCTCTAAACAGCAGGGTGGATACTCTGACTTTTGTTACATTGTCAATTGATTCACTTGTTCACTCAAGAGGTGCGGGCTGTTACTTTTCCTACAAGCAAACACGCTGGGACATAAGTGAGTGTAGTCAAGCTGTGACTCACATTTGCCACTCTGCACAGCCTCCCATGGAAGTTTATGTAATAGAGGATGAGATGGCTGGATGGCATCACTGACTCGATGGACGTGAGTCTGAGTGAACTCTGGGAGTTGGTGATGGACAGGGAGGCCTGGCGTGCTGCGATTCATGGGGTCGCAAAGAGTCGGACACGACTGAGCGACTGAACTGAACTGAACCTTGCTTGTGCATAGGCTTCTGGAAAACAGAGTCTCCATCTCATGTTTCTTCTAGTTCCACGATGCTTGAAATACTGCCCCGCACATAGTAGGTCCTCAATAAACATTCACAGTTGTTTGGTTTTCTAAGTCTGTTTGAGCTGCTATCACAAAACACCACACACTTTGGCAGCTTAATCAGCAGACGTTTATTTATCACAGCTCTGGAGACCGCGAGGTCCAGACCAAGGCACCCACTGCTTTGGTTTCTGGAGAGATCCCCTTCCTGGCTTATAAACCTCTGCTTACTTCCTGTGTCCTGACAAGGCAGAGTGCTCTGGTCTTTCTCTATAAAGACAGTGATCCCATCACATGGATCTGACCCTCATGACCTCGTCTAAATCTAATCACCTCCCAAAGACCGCACCTTCAGAAACATTAAGGGTTAAGATTTCAACATATGAACTTGGGGGTGGGGGAAGCATGGATGTTCAAACATCCAGTCTGAACTGGTGTCGACTCTTCCATTGAGGAGACAAGCCACTTGCACAAGCAAGTGTGTAGTGGTCCCAGAAGACTGTGAATCGGGTCTTGTCACTTGGTGGAGACGGCTCTCTGACGCTCAGTCATGGCCTTCAGGAGATGTGAGGCTGGAAATGAGCTGTGATGATCACAGTATACTTGCAGGCATTAAGAGAAATGAGGGCACCATCCTTAGTAGATCCTGGGATGTGTTTCCTTTCCATAATTCCCTGTGATTGGAAGTGAAGAGGAGGTTTTCTGGTGGGAGAAACAGGGCAATTGAGAGGCCTGGTCCCCACTGGCCCAGGGAAGGAGGGCAGCGGTTCTCCCTGGACGCATGCAGCAGGAGTATCACAGGGGGAACAGGCAGAACCCTCCAGCCCTAAGAAGTGGAGAGTGACACGGGACGAGTCAGGGCCCCACAGAGGAGGAGCTGTGGCTCCAGAGCTTGGCGGGCTAACCCTGTTTCTAGAAGCATCAGCAGAGGAACAAGCAGGAACAGAACTTGCTTTCTTCACCTGGTTTATATCCACTAGAGAAACAAAGGTGGCAAGGAGGAGGGAGAAAATCATTTCTCAAGGAAAAGATAGCAACCAAGGATGTTCATGTCGTCCTCGTTGTTTAGTCACTAAGTCGCGTCTGACTCTTTTGGGACCCCATGGACTGTCAGGCTCCTCTGTCCATGGGATTTCCCAGGCAAGAATACTGGAGTGGGTTGCCATTGCCTTCTACAGGGAATTTTTACACCCCAGAGATTGAACGTGTGTCTCCTGTATTGGCAGGTGTATTCTTTACTGTTGGGCTACTAGGAAAGCCCATGGATGTTCATAGCAACTTTATTTGTAAGAGCTATTTGCCCAGGGAATATTATGCTGCAGTGAAAAGGAGCAAGTGACTCTTAAGACACATAAAAACATCAGTTCAGTTCAGTTGCTCAGTTTAGTGTCTTACTCTTTGGACCCCATGGACTGCAGCACACCAGGCTTCCTTGTCCATCACCAACTCCTGGAGCTTACTCAAACTCATGTCCATCAAACCAGTGATGCCAGCCAACCATCTCATCCTATTTCGTCCCCTTCTCCTCCTGCCTTCAATCTTCCCCAGCATCAGGGTCTTTTTCAATGGGTCAGTTCTTCGCATCAGGTGGCCAAAGTATTGGAGTTTCAGCTTCAGCATCAGTCTTTTCAATGAATATTCAGGACTGATCTCCTTTAGAATGGACTGGTTGGATTTCCTTGCAGTCCAAGGAACTCTTAAGAGTCTTCTCCAACACCACAGTTCAAAAGCATCAATTCTTCAGTGCTCAGCTTTCTTTATAGTCCAACTCTCACATCCATACATGACTACTGGAAAAACAATAGCTTTGACTAGATGGACCTTTGCTGGCAAAGTAATGTCTTCACTTTTTAATATGCTGCCTAAGTTGGTCATAGCTTTTCTTCCAAGGAGTCAGTCAGTCAGTCAGTTCAGTCGCTCAGTCGTGTCCAACTCTTTGCGACCCCATGAATCGCAGCACGCCAGGCCTCCCTGTCCATCACCATCTCCCGCAGTTCACTCAGACTCACGTCCATCGAGTCAGTGATGCCATCCATCCATCTCATCCTGGGTCGTCCCCTTCTCCTCCTGCCCCCAATCTCTCCCAGCATCAGAGTCTTTTCCAATGAGTCAACTCTTCGCATGAGGTGGCCAAAGTACTGGAGTTTCAGCTTTCTCATCATTCCTTCCAAAGAAATCCCAGGACTGATCTCCTTCAGAATGGACTGGTTGGATCTCCTTGCAGTCCAAGGGACTCTCAAAAGTCTTCTCCAACACCACAGTTCAAAAGCGTCAATTCTTTGGTGCTCAGCCTTCTTCACAGTCCAACTCTCACATCCATACATGACCACAGGAGAAACCATAGCCTTGACTAGACGGACCTTAGTCGGCAAAGTAATGTCTCTGCTTTTGAATATACTATCTAGGTTGGTCATAACTTTTCTTCCAAGGAGTAAGCGTCTTTTAATTTCATGGCTGCAGTCACCATCTACAGTGATTTTGGAGCCCCCCAAAATAAAGTCTGATGCTGTTTCCACTGTTTCTCCATCTATTTCCCATGACGTGATGGGACCGGATGCCATGATGTTAGTTTTCTGAATGTTGAGCTTTAAGCCAACTTTTTCACTCTCCTCTTTCACTTTCATCAGGAGGCTCTTTAGCTCTTCTTCATTTTCTAATGTAAGGGTGGTGTCATCTGCATATCTGAGGTTATTAATAATTCTCCTGGCAATCTTGATTTCAGTTTGTGCTTCATCCAGCCTGGCATTTCTCATGATGTACTCTGCATATAAGTTAAATAAGCAGGGTGACAATATACAGCCTTGACGTACTCCTTTCTCAATTTGGAACCAGTCTGTTGTTACATGTCCAGTTCTAACTGTTGCTTCTTGACCTGCATACAGATTTCTCAGGAGGCAGGTAAGGTGGTCTGGTATTGCCGTCTCTCGAAGAATTTTCTACAGTCTGTTGCGATCCACACAGTCAAAGTCTTTGGCATAGTCAATAAAGCAGAAATAGATGTTTTTCTGGAACTCTTGATTTTTCA
This sequence comes from Oryx dammah, assembly GCF_014754425.2. Taxonomy (NCBI): domain Eukaryota; kingdom Metazoa; phylum Chordata; class Mammalia; order Artiodactyla; family Bovidae; genus Oryx; species Oryx dammah. The sequence goes on along the minus strand of NW_024070192.1, from coordinate 10,064,475 downwards.
ATGATCCAATGGATGTTGGCAATTTGATCTCTGGTTCCTCTGCCTTTTCTGTGTCCAGCTTGAGCATCTGGAAGTTCATGGTTCATGTACCGTTGAAACCTGGCTTGGAGAATTTAGAGCATTACTTTGCTAGTGTGTGAGATGAGTACAATTGTGCAGTAGTTTGAACATTCTTTGGCATTGCCTTTCTTTGGGATTGGAATGAAAACTGACCTTTTCCAGTCCTGTGGCCACTGCTGAGTTTTCCAAATTTGTTGGCATATTGAGTGCAGCACTTTCACAGCATCATCTTTCAGGATTTGAAATAGCTCAACTGGAATTCCATCACCTCCATTAGCTTTGTTCGTAGTGATGCTTCCGAAGGTCCATTTGACTTTGCATTCCAGGATGTCTGGCTCTGGGTGAGTGATCACACCATTGTGGTTATCTGAGTCATGAAGATCTTATTTGTATAATTCTTCTGTGTAGTCTTGCCACCTCTTCTTAATATCTTCTGCTTCTGTTAGGTCCATACAATTTCTGTCCTTTATTGTGCCCATCTTTGCATGAAAATTTCCCTTGGTATCTCTAATTTTTTGGAAGAGATCTCTAGTCTTTCCTATTCTATTGTTTTCCTCTATTTCTTTGCATTGATCACTGAGGAAGGCTTTCTTATCTCTCCTTGCTATTCTTTGGAACTCTGCATTCAAATGGATATATCTTTCATTCTCTCCTTTGCCTTTTGCGTCTTTTCTTTTCTCAGTTATTTGTAAGGCCTCCTTGGACAACCATTTTGCCTTTTTGCATTTCTTTTTCTTGGGGATGGTCTTGATCCCTGTCTCCTATGCAATGTCGTGAACCTCTGTCCATAGTTCTTCAGGGACTCTGTCTATCAGATCTAATCCCTTGAATCTATTAGTCACTTCCACTGTATAATCATAAGAGATTTGATTTAGGTCATACCTGAATGATCTAATGGTTTGCCCTACTTTCTTCAATTTAAGTATGAATTTGACAATTAGGAGTTTATAATCTGAGCCACAGTCAGCTCCCAGTCTTGTTTTAGTTGACTGTATAGAGCGTCTCCATCTTCGGCTGCAAAGAATATAATCAATCTGATTTCAGTATTGACCATCTGGTGATGTCCATGTGTAGAGTCTTCTCTTGTGTTGTTGGAAGAGGATGTTTGCTATGACTAGTGCATTCTCTTGGCAAAACTCTGTTAGCTTTTGACCTGCTTTGTTTTGTACTCCAAGGCCAAATTTGTCTATTATTCCAGGTATCTCTTGGCTTCCTACTTTTGCATTCCAGTCCCGTATAACGAAAAGTACATCTTTTGGGCGTCTTAGTTCTAAAAGGTCTTGTAGGTCTTCATAGAACCGTTCAACTTCTGCTTCTTCAGCATTACTGGTAGGGGCATAGACTTGGATTACTGTGATATTGAATGGTTTGCCTTAGAAATGAACAGAGATGATTCTGTCATTTTTGAGACTGCATCCAAGTACTGCATTTCAGACTCTTTTGTTGACTATGAGGGCTACTCCATTTCGTCTAAGGGATTCTTGCCCACAGTAGTAGATATAATGGTCATCTGAGTTAAATTCACCCATTCCAGTCCATTTTAGTTCGCTGATTCCTAAAATGTCGATGTTCAACTCTTGCCATCTCCTGTTTGACCACTTCCAATTTGCCTTGATTTGTGGACCTAACATTCCAGGTTCCTATGCAGCATTGCTCTTTACAGCATCAGACTTTACTTCCATCACCAGCCACATCCACAACTGGGTGTTGTGGCCCAACCTTTGGGTTCCAACCGTTCTGGCCCAGCATGGCCCCACCCATCAGAAAAAGACCCAGTTTCCCCCTCAGTCAGTCTCTCCCACCAAGAAGCTTCTATAAGCCTCTTATCCTTCTCCATCAGAGGGCAACCAGAATGAAAACCACAATCACAGAACTAACCAGTCTGTTCACATGGACCACAGCCTGTCTAACTCAATGAAACTATGAGCCATGCTGTGTAGGGCCACCCAAGCTGGACGGGTCATGGTGGAAAGTTCTGACAAAACGTGGTCCACTGGAGAAGGGAATGGCAAACCACTTCAGTATTCTTGCCTTGAGAACCCCATGAACAGTATGAAAAGGCAAAAAGGTAGGACACTAGAAGATGAACTCCCCAGGTCGGTAGGTGTCCAATATGCTACTGGAGATCAGTGGAGAAATAACTCCAGAAAGAATGAAGAGAAGAGCCATAAAAACATGGATGAGCCTAAAAACATTTTGTAGAATGAAAGGAGTCAGACACAGAAAAGCGTGGATTCCATTTATATGAAGTTTTCAGTTCAGTTCAGTCACTCAGTCGTGTCCGACTCTTTGCGACCCCATGAATCGCAGCACACCAGGCCTCCCTGTCCATCACTGTCTCCCGGAGTTCACTCAGACTCACGTCCATCGAGTCAGTGATGCCATCCATCCATCTCATCCTCGGTCATCCCCTTCTCCTCCTGCCCCCAATCTCTCCCAGCATCAGAGTCTTTTCCAATGAGTCAACTCTTCGCATGAGGTGGCCAAAGTACTGGAGTTTCAGCTTTCTCATCATTCCTTCCAAAGAAATCCCAGGACTGATCTCCTTCAGAATGGACTGGTTGGATCTCCTTGCAGTCCAAGGGACTCTCAAGAGTCTTCTCCAACACCACAGTTCAAAAGCGTCAATTCTTCAGCGCTCAGCTTTCTTCACAGTCCAAATCTCACATGCATACATGACCACTGGAAAAACCATAGCCTTGACTAGACGGACCTTTGTTGGCACAGTAATGTCTCTGCTTTTCAATATGCTGTCTAGGTTGGTCATAACTTTTCTTCCAAGGAGTAAGCGTCTTTTAATTTCATGGCTGCAGTCACCATCTGCAGTGATTTTGGAGCCTAAAAAGATAAAGTCTGACACTGTTTCCACTGTTTCCCCATCTATTTCCCATGAAGTGATGGGACCGGATGCCATGATCTTAATTTTCTGAATGTTGAGCTTTAAGCCAGCTTTTTCACTCTCCTCTTTCAGTTTCAACAAGAGGCTTTTAAGTTCCTCTTCACTTTCTGCCATAAGGGTGGTGTCATATGCATATCTGAGGTTATGGATATAAAGTTTTAGAACAGTCTAATCAGTGGTGAGAAAAAGTTAAAACATTGTTTCCCCCTGGCAGGGTGTGTTGGGGGGCAAGGGCCAGAGTGACTGGGGAAGGAGGGAGGAGATTTCCAGCAGGAAGGGTCGTGATCAGCATCTTGGCAGGTGAGGGGCTCACAGGTGTGTGCATTTGGCAAACTCATCCTGTTTCCAAACCAAACTTGAGTCCATTGGTCTACTGGCAGGAAGGCCAATCTACTGACTCCAGGTTAGAGTGAAGGAAAGTGCAGCGTGTTTATTGCAGGGGCCAAGCAAGAAGTCCAGGCAGCTAGTGCTTAAAAGGCCCAAACTTCCTGAAGGTTCTCAGGGAAAGGTTTTTAAAGACAGGTTGGAGGAGGAGGGTTGTGGGATGTGTGACCAGCTCGTGGACATTCTCCTGATTGGTTGGTGGTGAGGTCATCAGAAGTCAACATCATCAACCTTTGGATTCCAGTCATTCTCTGGTCCACCTGGTGGGATTTCAGTATCCGCAAACCAGCTCAAAGGACATGGTTCAGAATATTATTAGAGCCCTTAAGGAGAAACTAAAAGTCCTTGACTTTGTTTAATGGCTAAACTACTATTATTTTGTCTTACTTGACTGTTTTCCTTTGTTTCTGCATTTTCTCAGTCCTCTGATTAAATTTATTCTCTGGACCTTAGGGAAGGCTAGGAAGCTAGAGTTTTTCTACAAACAAGAGGCAGGCAGAGGTCATGGAGGGGGTACCTGTCCTGGGAAAGCCTCCTAGGGTCCTGCTTAGTTGCAATCCAATGGGACACTCAAGATTTGTGTATTTCATTGTGTGTAGATTTTAATCTTAAAAGAAAAAAAAAGAACTGTAAACAAATTAAACTGTAGTTATGATAAACATGCTGAAGTTTGGGGGTGGGCAGTGTGAAAAGTCTGCAGCTATTTTCAAGGCATCAGAAATGATAAAATAGGTTGATGGGTGGTCCGAGGGACGGGGAGATGGACAGATATGTGATCGAGCAAGTGCAGAAGAATGCCGGCGGTAGACTCAAGGCAGTGGGGACCCAAGTGTTCACTGCAAACTCCTTCAGCATTTCTCTCTGTTTGAAAACGTTTACAATAAAATGTTGGCGGGAAAAATCGGTTCCAAAGTTAGTGCACAAAGGGCTGTTTCTGGAGACACTGGGAGGACTTTGCCTCGCTGTGACCAGCAGGAGGTGGCGAGCGCCTGGAACGCACGTGTGTTTCTGGAGTCCTAGTGCGGTGCTGGGTGCTATGGGAATGATGCTGGCAGAGCTGCAAGTTTCTGAGGCAAATGCTTGTATGTCTTGTGTACTTGTATGTACTTGTGTGTCTACAGGTCTAGACCAAGTGTCAGGTCCTGATGCAGGGGTTGAGACTATCTGCTTCTTTGAATTCCTGGTGATTCTTGTCTTTGGGGGTTTCACAGAGTAGGTGGGAGGTCAAAATACTCATATGAGGAAGATTTAATTGCCACAGTCTTGATGTTTGTTATGAATGCTGCTGGGCTCAGAAGATGGAAAAGTGAAGGAGGCTGGACCAGCCAGCTGGAGGCTGGAGGGCAGGAAGGAGGGGACCGGATGTCCCTACAAAGGGGCCGCAGGACCACAGTCAATGTGGGGCATTGCAGGGGTGGGGGGACCAGGGCTGGACAAAACAGAGGTGGAAACTAGGGGTCCCATAGGTTGGAGGCAGATTTTAAAGGTCTCTGAAAGTCAGGACTGGGAGATTCTCAAAATAATCAGACCAGGGAGCCATGGATGGTTCCAAAGCAGGGGTTGCCCTGGGGTGGGTTGTGAATCTGGACACAGAGCGTGGTTAGAGGAACCAGATGGGTCGCGGGAAGGGAAGATGGTGGCCTCTGAGGAGGGGGCTCACGGAGGCCAATGTCCTGGATGGGGTGCAGTGCAAGGAGCCAGGGCTTAGGTCTGGACCCACATGGACTCTTTCCTGGCCCCTGGCAGGCTGGCCCCCAGCAGTGTGACTGGGCACAGAAGGCTTTACGGCAAGCAGGGGAGGGGACGGGACCTCACAATGTCTGTCTTCACCGAAGTCACTTAGTCCTCCGGGACTCAGGCTGATCATCCCTCCCACCCTGAGCAGGGCCCCCTCAGGCCGGAGGGGCAGTGTCCACTGCCATATTCCACTCGGCCAGCTGCCCAGGGTGGACCCCAGCCTCAGCTCAATCTTCCCTCTCTCCCCTCGTTTCTTCCTAAGTCTCCTGTGGTCCTTCCTCTGTGGGGCACAGTGGGGGCCGTCACTCAGCAGCAGGATTGTTAGAAAGAGGAGAGGATTCTGGAAACAGTAACACCCTGAAATTTTGCACAAGATGCAGTGCTGGAAGGAAAGGGATTTGGGGCAGCTTCTGCCTGTAAGTGATGCCAGAAGGCGGGAGACGGGAGAGGGGGGTACCTACCCAGGCCTACCCAGAAGTCAAGAAAGAGAGATGCAAAAAGAGAGAAACCCACAAATATTGAATTCTTGCCAAGATGTCTCCCCCACAGCCAGGCAGGCCTCTCACTGTCTGGAGGCAGCAGTGGGGTGTGGGGTTGAGTGACCAGGAGGTGAGTGGGCTCACAGAGGGAGCCTTGCAGAGGGTACTTGAAGGGTGGGGAATCTTGAGCCCCTGGGAGGGGCCACCCCCTCTGATCTGCACGAAGACAGACGGGGCACTCTAGGCTGAGCATGTCCTGTGCAGTTGCCTCTGCCAGCATCAGCTCACGGCAACCTGGAGCCATCCTGGAGAGGGTCAGGCACCATAGAGGCTCCAGAACAGAGATGAGGAAGCTGAGGCTCAGAGAGGCTGAGAGAAACTGGACCCAGCTCCGAGGGGAGAAGTGTCAGATCCAGCCCCCTGTCAGACCCCCATCGCATGCTCCAGAGTCAGATGCCAGGTTCCCCCCGGGCTCTGTCCTGCACCAGGCACTCCACCATCCTGGCTCCTCCAATCGTCCAGCCTCCTGTTTTACAGACGAGGAAACTGAGAGTCAAAGGTGACGCCCACTCATGGCTGAAACAGCCCCACGGCCCAGCGTTCAGGTCCCCGGACCACCTCTTCCTGTGCAGCTCACCTGGGGTCCTGTCCCCACCAGGGGCTCCTCCTCCCTCCATGCCCCCCCACGCCCACTCTGGCAGGAGCCCGCACAGCCGCTCCGGGAATCGTTCATACCCGTCAGCGGCGAGCAAACAAACTCCCCGCTCCATTTATTTCTCAAGTCTCCCGATTTAATTAGGTTTTCCAGTTTCCTGCCTGTCCTGGGCCAGTCACTCCTTGGAGCAGTGGAGAATTCATTTGCACCTGCTGTCAGAAAGCGGCTCTCCCCAGTTAGAAGAATCATTAAGCCATCATCACACATCAGGGGTAATGAATCACCATTTCTCACTCAGTTCACAGGTCGTTTGTTTCCCCTGCACTGGCAAAGGAGGTGCAGACTAAATTCGAGCAGCTGCCAAATGGGTCCCCCTCCCCTTGCTCCCCGCTTCCCTCTCCTCTCTCCCCGGAGACCCTGCTTTCTCCTTGATTGGTGCCCCCGGCCCGGCAGCCTCTGAGGACACAGGGCTCTCCCAGGGCCTCTAGCCTGAGCTTCAGGTGGCAGGCCACGAAATCGCCTGCTTCTGCTTTTTCTCAGGCACCTGACTCACAGGTGGCCACTATCCGGGTAACCTGGGAGGTGTCACCTGAATGAGACCTGTATGAGTTTCCTAGGGCTGCCTTAACTAATGTCCCCAAACTGGGTGGCTTAAAGCTACAGAAACATATCATCTCATGGTTCTGGAGGCCAGAAGTCTGAAATCAGGTGTCAGTGGCTGATCCTTCCTGCCTCTTCCGGTTCCTGGGGTTGCCGGCTGTCCTTGGCTGTCTTCGGTTGGTGGGCCCATCACCCCATCTCCACCCGAGTCGTCGTGTGGCCCTCTCCCGGGTGCCAGGTGTCCCTTTCCTTTCTCTGCCTTGTCACTGGGTTTATGGACCACTCTAATCCAGGATGACCTCATTTGGAGATCCTTGCCTTAATTTTACCTGCAAAGGCTATTTCAAAATAAGATCCCATGTACAGGTCCTGGGGGTTAGGATGTGGACATATGTTTTTTTTTTGGGTGGGGGAGGATGGGAGACACAGTTCAACCCACTTCAGGTCCAACCTTTCAGGTGGCTGTGTTCCCAGATGCTCTCACACCTGGACACCGCCAGGATCCCAGGAGATTCTGCATGTGTGTACACCCTGCAGTCTGGGCCCTTTTCCCAAGCAAACTCCATCTTAGGACAGACAGGCCAGCAATTTGGAGACCTGGGGCTGGTGTGTCAAGCTACTGCGTCTGGGGCTGGCTTTCAGCCCCCTGATGATGTCTGAGTGGTACTGCCCATAACTCACTGATCAGGTGCTATGGGGTTCACAGACCAGCAACCCATCTGGAAGCTCACAGTCATGGAGCAAGGTCAGCGGTGCTCGGACACTGGTACTGGGATTGGAAGGTGGGATAAAGATGGGCTGGGGAGCTGGGGATCATATGGGGTGTCCTCTACCTTCAGAGGCACAGAATGGAATCTGGAACCCCTCCTCCCATTTTCACCCCTTCCCCCTGCCCTCAGGGCTTCCCTGGTGGCTCAGCTGGTAAACAATCTGCCTGCAATGCTGGAGACCTGGGTTCGATCCCTGGGTTGGGAAGATCCCCTGGAGAAGGGAACAGCCACCCACTCCAGTATTCTGACCTGGAGAATTCCGTGGACTGTATAGACCATGGGGTCGCAAAGAGTTGGACGTGACTGAGCGACTTGCACTTCACTCACTCTGCCCTCAAACACAGGGTCTCAGTGGGAACACATACATAGCTTGCCCTTCCGGGCGCCTAAGATTCGGGGAACCCTCCAGAGATGGGAGGCCCTGCTCCCTAAAGAAGCCAGGTTGGCAGGAGACTCCAGGACACCTGTGGAGGGAAGGAAGCAAAGAAGCTCCATGAGTGTGCCCTTGCCAGCACGGACCCTGCGTCACATCACTAACAAACTTGAAAAAAAATCTGCATTTTCTTGACCCTCTAAAGGTGGTGTTCTTGACTGATTGACCGACTGATGGATTGATTGTGCCTGTGGTTCCCGAAGGAATCTTTCATTTGGGACTTAACAAGTTCTCTTGTCTTTTCTTTGCTGCTGCTGCTGCTAAGTCGCTTTAATCATGTCCGACTCTGTGCGACCCCAAAGATGGCAGCCCACCAGGCTCCCCCGTCCCTGGGATTCTCCAGGCAAGAACATTGGAGTGGGTTGCCATTTCCTTCTCCAATGCATGAAAGTGAAAAGTGAAAGGGAAGTCGCTCAGCCATGTCCGACTCTTCACGACTCCATGGACTGCAGCCTACCAGGCTCCTCCGTCCCTGGGATTTTCCAGGCAAGAGTACTGGAGTGGGGTGCCTGTCTTTTCTTTCCTTGCTCCCTATTTTGGTTTAACTACCTGCTCCGGGAGGTAGTACCCATGTCCCGCCACCTGATGGCGTAGGCCAGCCACCAGCCAGAAAGTTGCCCAGGTTTTATCTTCCTATTTGAACATTGGGTATGAATTCATCAGTCCACTGAATCGTTGTCATTCCGGAACCAGCCCCTGGGGTGAACCCAATCTGGCTGACTATTATGGAAGCAGCATCTCAAGAGGCTTCACTGCCGCAGATGTAAACATGAGCGCACCCAGGTTTCTCTGTTTGGGCATGGCAGGTTTTTAAGATGTGTTTTTTTTTGTTTTTGTCTGGAGGAGGATTTCTTGATATCAAGGAGACTATTCCCTTCCCACGTGACAGCATCTGGGGGCAGCTTCTGGGGGTCTAGCTCAGATCAGGGGCATGGGCACTGGGCTTTAATTTTGGCTTCCAAGGTGGCTTGGCTCTGAGGTAGAGACCCTCTATGGTCAGGGTGGTCAGGAGCTGCTAGGGGTCCTGGGAGAGGCCCTGCCCCAGTCAACAGGTGTTTGTGCAGTGGCTGCTCCAGGCAGGGGCTGCTCAGCTGTGAAATGCCCTGTGGGGGTGACTTCTCTGTGTGAGAGCTGGAAGCAGGGGGGCACCCCACTTCCCACGATATCTGCCTAGCACCTCTGGGCATTCTACGGTCAGTGCCCTCCATATCCACAGGTTCCATATCTGCAGATTCAACTAAATTCGGACCGAAAATACTTGGGAAAAATAGAGTCCCCCGAAAGTTCTAAAAGGCAAAACTTGAATTTGCTTGTACTGGCAATTATCTACATAGTATTACATTGTATCAGTATGATAAGTAATCTGGAGGTGATATGAAGTATTTGGGAGGATGTGCGTGCATTATATGCAAATTTGTCATTGTTGTTTAGTCTCTGATTTGCGTCCAACTTTCTCATGACCCTATGAGCTGCAGTCCGACAGGCTCCTCCGTCCATGGGGTTCTCCAGGCAGGAATACTGGAATGGGCTGCCAGGCCGTCCTCCAGGGGATCTTCCCAGCCCAGGGGCTGAACCTGCGTCTCTTGCATTGGCAGGTGGATTCTTTACCACTGAGACTCCAGGGAAGCCCTATATGCAGACACTGCGCCACTTTATATACAGGACTTGAGCATCATAGATTCTGGTTCAGAGGGGCTCCTGGAACCAGACCCCTGAAGGGCGCCTGTACTTCTGTCAGTCTGTCTGTGCCTTCTGCCCGTCCTTCATTCCTCCTTCCATCCTCATCCCACCCACTTGCCTTTGTTCACTCTGTGGGAAGCCCTGAAGTCAGTGGGCCTGAGCTTCAGGGTCTCTTGGTTCGTCTCTTCATTGTCAGACTTTTCCCCCACCCCACCGCCCAATCCCAGGGGCTCAGTCCTGATCCCACCTGTGACACTGAGTGTGGCCGGAGGCCTGGAACCCACAGCTGTCCCTCCTCACTTCCGCTGTCACGCCTGTGAGTCAAGCCGCAGGGCAGATGGGTCTGGAGGTCTCGGAATGTTTTCTGAGCACTGTTGAACTGTCTCTGGGGTCCAGGAGCTGGAGTTGGACTTTTCCGCACAGACAGAAAGGAGAGCTTCACTTAAGAGAAAGAAAAGATTCTTTGTACCATCTGGGCCATTTGTTCACCCGAGAGGAGCGCCGGCTTGTGTGCCCCTGAGAAGCGAAGTGGGAGCAACGGTGAGGACACAAGAAGGCAGGTTGTCATCAGGGACATCGCTTAGCACATTAGCAGCACCATTCCCACAAGATTACAGGGAGATTCCCTCCCTCCCCCTTTCTATCCACGGGGCACTTGCATGGCCACCACGTGGGATTTTTGCAGCATTTAATGATCCCTGACGTTCAGGGTTCTCCCTATGACTGCAACCAAAAGACAAAACCCAACAACACCCTCCATGTGAAACCATCGCAATCGTAACATGGTCACCGCCCCCCACCACCCTGCCACCACACACAAAAGCTAAATGTAGACCCTCGTGTTCTGATCATAAATGTGAGCAGTCGCAGAAGCTAAAGTGAGGAGTTCCCAGGCAAGCAAGCATGGGAAGTACCTGAACCTCTGCGCCTGTTTCCCCTTGTGTAAAATGGGGTGAGATTATCCTCTTTATTAGGGTCCCGGGGCTGCCTTAACAAAGTCCCACAAACTGGGGCACTTGAGCAACAGGAACAACAGCTTCTCACCGTCCGGAAGCCTGAAGTCTGAAACCGAGGTGTCGGGAGGCCACCTCCCTCTGAGACTCTGGGTAGAATCTTCCCTGGCCTCCCAGCTCTGGTGGCTGCCGGCAATCCCGGCCTCTGGGAGCATCTCTCCAGTCTCTCCTCTGTCCCCAGGGACTGTCTTCTCCCCGCATCTCCATCTTCACAGTGACTTCCCCCTTCTTTTAAGGTCAACAGCCATATTGGCTTAGGGCCCACCCTAACAACCTCATCTTAACCAGATTCCTATCTGCACAAATAACATCACATTCACAGGTCCCGGGGGGGCTGAAACTTCAAAGTATCTTTCGAGGGGACAGAATTCAACCCATAACATGCACCTTACAAGTTGGGAGTTAATGACTTCACATGTAGAAAATGGCTAGAGTCACGTCTGGACCTTAGTAAACACTGTGTCAGCTGTACGAATTACTGCTGTTGTATCTGTTAGCTTTTCTCTGGGTGGTTTAGATTTCTCAGCTTTAGCATGACTGACATCCAGGGCCGGGTCATTCTTAGTAAGGGGCTGTGCCGGCCTCTGTTGACTAAGCACCAGCACCCCACCCTCCATCCAGTCCAGGCTCAACATCCCCAGAAGGGGAGTTTTCTTTCCTCCAGTGGTCCTGGTGGCCAGCCTCTGTGCCAAGAAGGTGGGGGCAGGTTTGGGAGGAAGGGGCTGATCTTGTCCCAGGTGGAGACTCGGTGGTTTCTCTGGAGGTGCTCATGGTCCTTGGCAGGGCCTGGGTTCTGAGCTTCCTCCCCAGAGCCCGGGAGTCTGTCTGTCTGCCCTCATCTTGCTGGTGCTGGACCCCAATGCTGGAGCAGGAAGCTCGTGGCTGGCAAAGCCTCTGTCACCTCTTGAGGGACCGTTCTCCCAGGTCTGGTAGGGCTGGGACACGGCACTGCTGAGCCCCAGTCACACACTGGCAGGATCACCAGTGAGAGTCTGGATGATCCCTGCAGTTCATGGAGCAGCCAGAAGGTGTTGGGGGTAGGGGGTGCGGTTCTTGAGCTTCCCTGTCTCACTGTAGAGGGGCAGCAGAGACCTGGGCCCAGCTCCTGCGATCCCATCCCAGCTTGACCACTGAGTGCTGTTGACCTTGGGCAAACCATGAAACCCTGTGGCTCAGTGTCCCCTTCTGTGATGTGGGAGAACAGTGTCCTACTCCTTGGAGTTGAGTCAACCCACAGACAGCCCTTGGACCAATGCCCACACAACTAGTGGTGACTTCAGCGTCAGCTGCCAGTGTCCGTTGTGAGGGATGCTGTTCTCCCTTGTGACTCTGGGCCGGGCTCTTGCTCAGGTGCCTAGGCTGACCCAGGACAGTGGACCCCAGGGTGAAGCTCAGGGGCTGCTTAGAATAGCTCACAGATGTGACAGGTAGAGTCCCAAGCAGGACACCAAACGCACAGCGATTTCCCAGAACGTGGAAGTCCTAAGGGGGCAGGCTGGCTCGTGTTGTTTCTTCCGGGCCTGGAATGACCCGTCCCTTAAAGTCAGGAGCCAAGTGTTTCGCCCAGAACAGAGGCCACTGCAGCTCACCCCTCAGCCAGACCCTGCCAGGGATCTCCGGGCCGGCCTCTCTGGGCCAACGCTTGGCAGTGGCTGGTGACAACCTAGGAGGGTTGGAAACAAACCTGTTGTGACTCAGCTGGTAAAGAATCCACCTGCAATGCAGGAGACCTGGGTTCAATCCCTGGATTGGGAAGACCCCCTGGCGAGGGGAAAGGCTACCCACCCCAGTATTTTGGCCTGGAGAATACCACGGACTGTATATGGGGTCACAAAGAGTTGGACACGACTGACTGACTTTCACTTTCAACTCAGATTCAACGTGTGCGGGTGACGAGGGCTCAAATGAGACGTGGCGCTGTGAGCCCAGTGAATGGCGGCAGCACCGCTGGGACAGCTTGCCCCTCATCAAGGGTGTGCTGGGTGCTGCCCTTGGCCTCCGTCCTCTCAGGACCTCTGGAGCCCTCCCCGTTTGCCCCCCGACCCTCCACGCTCACACCGCCATCTCTCTCCTCCATCAGCCCTCCCTCAGCGAGCAGCGCCCATGGCAGAGACTCCTCAGGAGCCCCAGGGAGCCCGTGTCTAGTTGAGGAGGGGGGCTTCACTGTTTGGAGCCACGACATGCAGTGACGTGAGAAAGACCTGTGTGACCCGGGCCGCTCAGGCAAGGCCATGTGCTGTGGACACAGTTCCACTCGGCTCCTCCCTGGAAGGCCTGTGATGCTCGCCGTCCGGCAGCCCCAGAGTGGATCCGGGTCACTCCCTTCTCAGCCCACCACCAAGCTGAGACCCTGCAGGGCTTCAGAGCAGGCTCAGTTCTAGGTGACCACACGCACCCCACCTGTACTTCACGGGCCTGGAATTCGGTGGGCCTGTGAGCCCTTCATCCCGATGGTGGAGACGGGCTCTGCCTGGCTTCGGCCTCAGGGTCCCCTCTGCATTGCAGGGGTGTCCGAGTGACCCCCGGCAGAGGGCATGTTGTGAACTCCTTTCCACCCCGAGCTGGTGGCATCCTCTGTCCACATCCTGTCTTTCCATCCTGAGCCTTTCATCCTTCATGTGTCCCCCGGGAGTCAGATGTAGGGGGTGACATCTAGCTTGCCCTGGCCCTGGCAGGAGCAGGTGGCCACGGGCTCCAGGCAGTGCTGACTAGCGCCACTAGGTGGCGCCAGGGACCACGGCAAAGGGAGAGCACGTCCTGGGGCTCTCACCTGCTGTATTCACTCAGCGTCTCCTTTCCTGCAGGAAGTAAACATGACCCTTCATCTTCAAATGCATAAGTTAGGTGGGGCGGGGCGTTGCTGGAAGAGGTGCCCCCAGGCTTTTGCCTTTGCTGTTGTCAGGGACTCTCATAAGTGGGTACCAGGTCTGAATTGTGCAACCCCAAGTTTGTAACAGTTTTTTGGCCTTTTCAGAAAAAAGCACAGTGAAGCTCTGTTTTGTTTCATCTCTGGCTCATGTCACAGTTTATGATGTACTTTAAATTGCAAATTTCACTGGTACTATTGCTTGGTATTCTACGTTTGGGGAAAGTAAAGGTACATGTTCATTAATTTCTATTTACTCATATTTAATAAGCCTATGTTAAGGTAAATGAGGGGCTTCCCTGGTGGCTCAGAGGTTAAAGCGTCTGCCTGCAATGCGGGAGACCTGGGTTTGATCCCTGGGTCGGGAAGATCCCCTGGAGAAGAAAGTGGCAACCCACTCCAGTACTCTTGCCTGGAGAATCCCATGGACAGAGAAGCCTGGTGGGCTACAGTCCACAGGGTCGCAAAGAGTTGGACCCGAGAGGAAATAATTTCTTCTCAGAAGCTCCGAAGGAATAATCATGTGTCAATCGACGTAAGCTGGGTTATGCTCAGTAATAGATGATGCAAATCAAAGTGAGCAGCTGTTTCTGACCCATACTGCTTTGCGGGTCAGCTGGGCAGTTCTGCGTTGGTGGCACCAATCCCAGGACCAAGGCTTACCCTGTGACTGCCTGCTGGTTGCCAGAAAAGAGAGCATGGTGGTCCCAAATGCAAACTCAGACAGAGAGGCTGTGGGTGCGTAGACTGTCCCTGCGAGGCTCAGGATTGCACAGCTGGTAAGTGGCTGAGCCTCGTGGGGATGAAGTCTGTGCACCCACTGCCTCTATGTCCGAGTTTGCATTTGCCAGTGGGAGGAGAAGCCTCTGTCATCTTGGTTTACCTGCCACATGCACCCCTGTTTGTTCTCACAAGGGTTGACTTATGGTTTCAGTGACTTCTGAAAAGAAGGCTAAAATGTTAGAGGAGGAATTAAAAGAAAGATGATGAAACCAATGGACAGATAAACCCAGAAGCCAACAGAGTCGTGGGGCTACAAGAACATCTCTTTGCTTCTCTCCTCCAAATGTCAGGAAATAGTAGTAGTTTTCCCATATTGGGTATTTACTGCAGATCCGGCAACAACCTAAGTGTTTTTCATGTGTGATCCCAGTTCACACGCAGAACAGCTACACACGGGTGCACAGTTCTTAGCTCTGTTTCCCAAACAAAGATGCCAAGGCTATGGGAGAGTAAGGCCACGCAGCGGCATGAAGTTCCAGGCTGTGCTGGAATCCTGGTGCTGGCCAGCAAGCTACAGCGGCAGGAAGCCCTGGTGGGGAGCTGTGCTATGCACGTTTCTTCCACCAGGTGGCAGCACGGGTCCGCTCGCAAACCTCTTGCCACCTGCCTAGAGCACTTGAGATCCCAGGAAGGGGGTGACCCAGGGGTCTTCTGTCCAGTCCCATTTTTTACAAAGGAATTTAGATCCAGAAATGAGGTGTGCCACTGCACACATGTGTACACTGGTTGTCACACCTCCGCAATCCAACACACACACACACACACACGCCTCATTGTCTGGCCCATTTCTGAACTCATCCCACCCCTGTGCGGTTTGCATTGAGCCCAGTTTAAAGAGGTGGCAATGCTATAGTCAGAGAAGCCATTCTCTTGACGTTGTAACGACATGGAAGTTGTTATTAGAACAGCCATTATTAAGAGGCTCAGAGGGGTCAGGGAACCCGTGCCAATCCTCCTTCGGGTTTTGCTTGCTGTCTGGTGTCAGGAGAGAACCTCCAGGAGCTGATATGGGGGAGGTGCTGACCTTGGTGGCCAGCCCGAGGAATTGGGGTTTCCTCCCAGAGCAGTAGGGGAGCCACTGAAAGTAGAGAGGAGGAGGGTAATGCGATGACAGTGAGTTTTAGAGAAACGGATCAGGGCGTGTCTGAGAAAAGAGAGCCAGGCACTGGGACCCTGCCCAGAAGCGGTTACAGACCCTGATGCGACGTGTGAAGGCTCCAGTGGGATTGTCATCTCCTACGGGAGAGGGTTTGGGGAGAAAACAAAAGAGACTTTTGAGGAAGACCGGACAGGTCTTGGGAGCCGTGGAGATAGGAAGGGCTAGGGAAAGGGAGGAAGCAGAGACAGCCTGGGGTCCCAGAAGGTTCAGTCCCACCCAATTGGTCCTGGGATAAGAGGTGGCTCACACAAGGTTCATTTTGAGGTGTCTTGACTCAAGCAAGCAAAACTCCCACTGTCTCGGGCTAATTTAGAACAGCGGTGCGCAAAGAGTGCTTGTCCAGCCTGCCTGGACTCCACAGTGGATCTGCCTGGAGCTAGCATCGGGGGCGTCCTCAGATTCTCAGGCTGAACCACAGAGGAGATTCAACCTGTCTCCTGGGCTTGACACAGCAGTCACAGTGAGCACAACGGCCTGGGCGATATTTCATGGCAAAACCAAGTTAGTGTGGCACTGAAGTAAATCCACCTGGGATGCTGGTATTGACGTGTCCGTGGAGAACAGGACAGGGAGCAGGCGGACTTGGCACTGGAAGGACTCTGGGCCACCTTCCAGGGTCGAGAGTCGGCCCAGAACCCTGCAGGCTGGATGAGCCTTAGAACATTCTAGACTCTTTCTTCCTGACTCTGGGCCTCGCCTCCAGCAGCCAGATCCTTGCTGGGATCTTTGCGGAGACAGGGAGCTTGTTGCTGCTGTTGTTTTTGGCAGCTGACAGGTGGAGGGTTGGCTCCACCTGTTTTAAGACCTCCTCCTCTCAAGCTGAAAGCGACTCTGCTTTGGAAACACATAGAGAACTTGTGTTTCCAGCCCTTTGGTGTTTGAAGATGGCTTCCTGCCTCCTGTGTCTCCTGTCTTTCAAAGCGGTTTGCTTTTGTGCCATGGAGTCAATGAGCCCACACTGAGTTTGAACAGAGGTTCCCAAAGTGTGGTCCTCAGGCCAGCAGCATCAGCACCACCAGGAGCTTACTAGAAATGCAAACTGCCAGCCCCACCCGGGCCTACAGAATGGGACCCTCTGGGAGCTCACCTGTAGTTTAACAGCCCTCTTGAGAGAGCGATGACGGTACCATCACAGAGGCAGTGGTGTGAGAGTAAAGGGTTAGCAACAGGCCCTCCCAAAGGGAAAAAAGAACACCCTGAATTGTAGCACCTGCTGATTGCCACCGTGTAAATACGCCCACCATGGCTGATTGGTTTCAGGCGACCCACCCACTGCCAACTGGCGCAAACAGTTCCTGGAAAGCATGAACCAGCTCCAGCACATTCGACAGGAGAGATTAAGTAACCCCAGAGGAAGGTCATATACACACTGCTGTATTCAAAATGGGTAACCAACAAGGATCTGTTGTGTGCCACACGGAGCTCTAGTCAATGTTAGGTGCCAGCCTGGATGTTAGGGGAGCTGGGGGAGAATGGGCACGTGTGTGTGTAAGACCGAGAGCCTTCCCTGTTCACCTGAGGCTACCACAGCGGTGTTAACCCGCTATACCCAATACAAAATCACAGTTTGAAGTTTGTAAACAATAATCCCTAAGACCACTGGGAGGAGAATTTGGCCCCCATGCAGTCCAGGGAGGGGTTTGGGGGGAGCTCTGTCCTGGAGGAAACAAAGCCTGTGCTTGTCTGAGACCTCATCCTGGGGGTCCTCCAACCTCTGTGTTTCCAGCCCACACTTTCTCCATCCGTTAGGTACCCACCGACCCTCATTGGACACTCCTCCCCAGCCCCGACTTGACTGACCCGACCACCTCTCTCCTATTGTTCGTGCTCCCATGGAGGAGTAGTGGAGGGGGAGGAAGGGGACCTCGACCTCCCAAGTTACTTCCTCCTTCAGGGCCCACCCCACCTCACCTCTGCCTCTGTCCCACCTTCTCGTTTTCTTCTGCAGAGGTGGCAGGACAGTGCCCTCTGCCCTCACCTGACAGAGAAAGGCGGTTGGGTGAGAATCCAGAAAAATCCTGCCCCCATCACCTGGGCCGTCTTATCCCCTCTTGGAGTGAACTTCAGGGGGAAACCTGATCTGATGGGTGAAGTGTAAGTGGCCCTCAGTTGAGACTCTTTGACCGTGAAGGCAGAAGGTCCACCTGCTAGAGGAGGAGGGCTGGGTCCCTAAGGGCCCAAGATGTCAGGAGCAGGAATTGAGGGGGGCAGCACGTGGCAAGTCCCAGGGCGGCCACACAGGCTCTCGTTCTGTCCGCCTTCTCCGTCGACTCCTGGGGACTCCGGTCCTGCTTTTTCCTGGTGGAGGCACAGCCTGTCCTCCCCTTACTTCCCCCAGCAGCCCTGATTTCCCACAAATGAGACAGAGAGAAAGAACAGGAGGAGACAGTCCCCTGGACTGTGCTCCCCTCTGAGGCCTCACCCCTTTCTCCCCTCCTCCTGGGAAGGTGGGAAGGAGACCAGAGGAGGCAGGTGGCCAAGTGTGGAGCTGCCTCCAAACTGTGCATCCGGCTTGCAGTTCAGCTGGGCTGGGAGGGCTCACCACCAGGACCTGTGGAGGGTCACGGCCAGCATTTCCCAGACGGGGGTAGGTCTGTCCCCTCCATCCCCTGGATGCTTATCAGCAGGCAAGTGTGGACACTCACCCACCCAGGGCAGCCCCGGAGATGGGGGACGAGCTCAGAAGATGCAGACCCTCCTGAGGATGGTCCTGCCATGCCGCCTCTTGCCCTGCAGGTGTGGGACGCCCCTCACACAGGTGTGCCACATGCCCATGGGCTGGGCCTCCCTCGGAAATGCCTATTGCTCAGGACAGTGAGGCCCATGCACTGGAGGGGTTAGAGGAAAGAAGAGTTAGGGAACACATTCCCTGCCATGCGGAGAGGGGGTCGAGGCTGGGGTTGGTCTTGGTGGGGGTGGGGGTGGGAGGGATTACGGACCAGCTGCCTGTGAGGCTCAGAGTCCCGGGGGGGTCCCCAGGGGCAGGAGGGGGACTGTCAAGAGCTCCTGCTGGGGATGCGGCCGGCCATGGCCAGCAGGGGCCGTGCGGCTGCAGGCGGGGCCCGTATTCCCCACTGGCTCTCTGATCATCTCTGAAGAATGCCTGGCCTGGGCGAGGAAGGAGGAACCTGCAGGTGGGGCATCTGGACACAGCTGGAGACACTTGCAGTGTGTTTTTGAAGACATAGGAAAAGACGCCGTGAGTTGGGAGAGTATCCTTCTCGAAGCTCCGGTTCTGTCCTCTTCTTCTGCCAAGGTCGCACCTGAGCACATTGAGGCCGCCGTTCGAGGGTCTTCAAGCCGTTCCAGCCCAGACACAGATCCCTTCACACCCAGTATGGGACAGAGTCTTGTCACGGAGACCCACGGTTGGCTAATGAGGCCTCCAGGCCCTCTGGGGAGCTCCCCCAGGTGTGTGTAAACACCCCTGAGAACAAGTGATGCAGAGCCCCCGCGAGGCCCAGCAGCTAACCAAGGCTCTGGGCGCCTGTCTGATTCTGAGCCCCAAGTTCCAGTCCTTTCCTGGCGGGGCACCCAGCAAGTCCCCAGGAGCCCCCAGGCCGTCCTGGCTCCGATTCCACAAGGAGCACTCTTTACAAGTTGGGGCAGGAACCCGCCATCCGGGTGGGATTCCTCCAGGGAAGTGTGTTCCTTCAGCGATGAAATTTCATCAGCAGCAATTAATTCTCTGTCACGAGAGCCCATGAATTTGTGCCAGAAGGGGGAGGAAAAGCAACTGAATCTTTGATAAAACAAGTCTGTGTGCTGAAGGCTGGGTGCAGTTAACTACATCTCACCGGTGTATGGCTGCCGGCTGGGGCAGGGGGCAGGGGTGCTCTCGCTCCTTCCAGACCACTTGGGGAGGGTGGCCGCCACATGCCCAGAGACGCTAGGCCTTCCAGGCCACCGCTGTCCTGGGGAGGATGTTGAGGACTGGGCTTTAGAGAGGGGAGGGGCGAGGGACAGCCTGCAGGCCCTGGGCGGCTCTGGGACTTGGTGCCTCCACCCCGTTCCCGGCCTCTCCTGTGCAGGGGCCTCACGATGAATGGTAACGATCAGATACTGGGGTCCAGGGCTCCACTGAAGACTGGTATTGATTCTGTACTCTGAGTGTGAGTGTGTGTGTGTGTGTGTGTGTGAGAGAGAGAGAGGGTAAGACTGACTCATTTAGTAATGTGTCTGCACAGCCCCCTAAATATGGTCCCAACAGCTCAAGTCAATCATTAAGATAATTGAAACTTGCCATCCTGGCCCGTGCCCCTTCAAACCTCAGTTACAGTTCAGAGAGACTCTGAAAACACCCCTCATGGGCTCCCCTGCTTCCTCCTGCCTGGAGTCCACCCTCAAATGCTCATGGAACCAGTGGCAGGGTCCAGGCACCCCAGTTCCCTTGGTGTCAGGTCTCAGGGAGCCCCGGGGGAGATGCCTGCGGCAGGGGCTGCCCGAGGCTGCACTGGGGGAATGACTTTGGAAGCTATTTGCAAGGGTGCTGACTCCGAAGCCTCACGTGTGGGTGTGCTTTGGGCCCATTTGGAAAGGTCTTTGGTGAGGAGAAGCAGATGCTGATGGCTGCATGGGTTTGGTTGCCCGGCAAGTTCATCTGGAGTCAAGCAAACTCAAGCAAGTTGGTGTGCCTCTGGGAAAGGACACTTCTTTTTGCCACTGTCATGGCAAGATTCAGGCTGTTCTATAACATGACTAGTGGAACACAGGTGGGAAAGGCTTAACCCCCCAGTCTTATGTGGTCTAAAGCCCCGCTGTGGCCCAGGGACGCTGGAAAGTCTGGAGGGAGGAGGTTGTCATCTGGACACCTGCCTTCTGTTGGCACCAAATATCTGAGTGCCCAAAAAGTTTGCTCTTATTGCTTCCGTCACTGGCAGCCCAACAGCTTCAGAGAAACCCCGTCTGGTGGTAGGATGGGTCACAGCAACCCAGGGAATATATTTAAACCCCTGCAAGGGCTCGGATTTTGTTGGGCCCCCATGAGATCTTTCTGGATCCTTGGAGATGCCTCAGGGAGGATGTGTTGGATGTTGCCATTTGACAGCTCACCTGTGAAAGTGATGACAGGGTGCTCCAGAGAGAAGTGATCTGGGCACAGAGGCTTGCCGCTGAAAATGTTTAGTGGTGAAGGTGAAGTCGGGTGGGGTTCAGTTCAGTTCAATTGCTCAATTATGTCCAACTCATAATTCCCTGTCCATCACCAATACTTGGAGCCTACTCAAACTCACGTCCATCGAGTCAGTGATGCCCTCCAACCATCTCATCCTCTGTCATCCCCTTCTCCTCCTGCCTTCAATCTTTTCCAGCATCAGGGTCTTTTCCAATGAGTCAGTTCTTCACATCAGGTGGCCAAAGTATTGCAGTTTCAGCTTCAGCATCAGTCTTTCCAATGAATATTCAGGACTGATTTCCTTTAGGATGGACTGGTTGGATCTCCTTGCAGTCCAAGGGACTCTCAAGAATCTTTTCCAACACCACAATTCAAAAGCATCAATTCTTCAGCGCTCAGCTTTCTTTATAGTTGGGGTCATCTCGTGTTAATTGAGGTAGATGGAAAGTGTGATGGGTGCAAGGGTGCCTGGAGGGTGCATGGGCCATGTTGGGGGGTCCTGGTTCCATCTAAATCTTGCTGGACAACTGTGATCCATCGCTACGGTAATGTGTCTATAATTCCCAACTCAAGGAGCCTCCGTCCCCTGGGTGTCAGGCCCGCCTGGTTTTCACCCATTTCTCACTCAGAGCATCATCTCACCGCCCTGACTGCTTAGAGCGGCCGGCCCCAGGATCACAGGCTGCAAGGCGCTGAAAGACCTGGATGTGGTCCCAGAGGCTCTGGGCAGCCCTGGCGGTGTGGCGTTGGGCACGGGCGAGCAGCTGCGTCCCAGGTCTGGAGGGGGCAGCTCGGGGCCGTGGTCAGCACGTCCAGGTGAGGGGTCCTCATTGTGAATGCACAGCTTGTCGGCGCCATCTCGGGAGCCTTGGATAAAGTGTGCCCGTGAAGAAGATAATTGAAAATCAAAAAAGACTTTGTTAATTTGATTAGGCAGAGCCGTCGTTGAATTGTTCTTCATCAAAAGAGATTTAATTTTGACATGCAATTAAATTCTTCTGCTCTAAGATCTGCCCCAAGTGCGGGAGATGGGTTTGGCAGCTGGTGGAGGGGTGCTGGGAGAGGAGGGTGTTGCTAAGGATTGTTAGGGTCGGGGCGGGGGGAGTGAGCCAGGGGGTAGTTACTGATGCTGAGGATTTGGGAGAAAGATGGAAATGATGGCAATGGGGTCCCGGGAGGAGGGGCAGAGCTGCAGCGCTGGAGGGAGCCGGGGCGGCAGAGGGGCTCAGACGGAGGGTGAGGGGCGAATTTGACAAGATTAGCAGCGTGACAGGGCAGGGGACACGGGACAGCGGGGAGCTTTACCAAGAGGAAGAAAGGGGGGCCACACTCAAGCCTCGGGGAGCCATTCTGTAATTCTCAGGCGGGTAGGAAGCCTGGTTATGACTGGGAGCCAGGAGGCTTCTTGGTGGCTTCAAATCGGGAAATATCCTGGGGTTGACGCTGGATCTGGAAGTCTATCTTAGAGGGAAGCAAGAGTTCCATCAGGGATTAGAGGGTCTGAGCTATGTGACCCCAGCCCCCCGAGGGCGCCGCCAGAGTTCCATGGAGGATTGGAGGGTCTGAGGGATGTGACCCCAGCCCCT